>NC_063365.1:3052826-3105326 GCF_021869965.1 Rhincodon typus | reverse complement strand
AGTCTAATTACTGGTCAGTGAATGATATTTTCTCCTGGTCTCTTAATTGTTTTATCTATTGTGCTCTGTTTAGCGCCATAGATCAAACAGAATCATCAGGGTGATTATCTGAGTCTGTTTACCGAGGAACATGAGGAGCTAGGGTCAGACCATCATCATGGCTGGTACAAGACATCCACATGTGGGGCACAGGCACACTCATTCTCACGCACTCTTTCATACATTCACACTCACAAACATATACATTTACGCTCAGACACATGCACTTGCACACACGTGTGCATTTCTCAAAGTCCCACACTCACTCACAAACTCGTTGTAGTCTCACTGTCTCAATCTCAAACACAATCACAAACACGTATGTACATAGTTACACTCAAGCACTCAAATATATACCCTTCTGATACACTGAGAGATTGATTCACACACGCACAGACATACAAACACACACACACACACACACACACACGCACACACACACACACACACACACACAGACACATAAGCCACCCAAAGGTTGCAGGAACAGCATCTCATATTTCGCTTGGGAACCCTGCAGCCCAATGGTATCAATGTGGACTTCACAAGCTTCAAAATCTCCCCTCCCCCTACCACATCCCAAAACCAGCCCAGCTTGTCCCCACCTCCCTAACCTGTCCTTCCTCCCACCTATCCGCTCCTCCCACCTCAAGCCCCACCCCCATCGCCTACCTACTAACCTCATCCCGCCCCCTTGACCTGTCTGTCCTCCCTGGACTGACCTATCTCCTCCCTAACTCCCCACCTGCACTCATCTTTACTGGCTCCATCCCCGCCTCTTTGACCTGTCTGTCTCCTCTCCACCTATCTTCTCCTCTATCCATCTTCTATCCGCCTCCCCCTCTCTCCCTATTTATTTCAGAACCCCCTTCCCCTCCCCCATTTCTGAAGAAGGGTCTAGGCCCGAAACGTCAGCCTTCCTGCTCCTCTAATGCTGCTTGGCCTGCTGTGTTCATCCAGCTCTACACCTTGTTATATCACATACATTAATGTTTGGTTGTGATTTCTCGATTGTATATAAGGTTTGTTTCTTTTCCTTTCAGGCCGTGATATGGCAAGTACAACTTTACCTGGCTACCCTCCACATGTTCCACCGACTGGGCAGGGCAGCTACTCCACCTCTACACTGGCTGGCATGGTACCAGGTAACTCAAACATTTAATGAGAAGCCTTCAAGTGAATGGTGACGAACGTTCAGCATTGTCCTGGGAAATCTTTCTCTGTGGCTATACCCCATTTCTGAGAGTGTGCCAGGTTTGCATGTTATTTTTGCAGCTGGATAGTCACCAGCAATGAGAGAGTGATAGTGCAGGGATGATGAATATTTCAAAGAGTATGAGATACAGTTGAACTGCTTGGTGGTGGCTGGATGTTTCGGCTGCAGAGCAATGTTATTGGGTCCAAAGTTGTGGTATTGTCTGGGACACCCTATGGAATGATGCAGAGAAAGGCTTTTGAGGTTTTGGCTACTTATTAATTTGTAATCCATTCATTTGTGGTTAAAAAATGTGATAATCAATCTCTTTGAAAGAAGAACAACCTAAAAGAACAAAAAGGCATTTGGTGACCCGTGCTTCAGTGCAGAGTGAAAACAGCTGGATTCCAATTATTTGATGTCAAAGAGTTGAATCATAGCATTTTACAGAGGGAAGCCATTGGCCCATCCTACATATCTCTGTGAAAGAGATATTCAGACCAAGTTTCCTTCCCTTGCTTTATCCCTAAACACTTCACTTGCTTATTTACCCATTTTACTTTTATTATCTACAATGGGTACTAATTCTGCAGGTTTTCTCTTAACAGACATAATCATAGTGACTAATTACAGCACAGAAGGAGGCCATTTGGCCCATCATGTTTGCACTGACTCTCCAAATGGACATTATGACAGTACTGCTCTACTGACTTTTCCCTGTAACTTTGCGCATTATTTCTCTTCAAATAATTACCTCTGCCCCCTTGAATGTCTCAACTGGCACTGACTCCCACCAAACTCTCAGGCATGCATTCCATACCTTAGCTACTTGCTATGTGAAAAAGCTTTTTTTCCTCAACTCACGTTCAGTCCTTTTGCAACCCACTTTAAATCTTTGCCCTCTTGTTTTTGATCCTTTGTTGAGTGACAAAAGTGTCTCCCTATCGACTTTATCCAGACTCCTCATGTTTTTGCAAAACTTCAGTCTCATCTCCTCGCCAAAGGTAACAGTCTGAACTTTTCCAATCTATTCATGTAACTTAAATTCCTCATCCCGAGTACGTGCACTAACGTCTCAGAAAGCATTTTCTGTTAATTCTTTTGGTGATGTTCTTAGACTGATGTTGCTATAGTCTCATGGGTCTCTCATGAAAGAAAAACAACCAGTGATGAGTTTAACCCCAGGGTCACCATGCCTCAGACAAGACGTGAGGTTGAGGAGGTACCTCAGCTCGTATAAGAATTGAACCTGCATTGTCGGCATCACTCTGCATTGCAAATCAGCCGTCTAGCCGACTGATCTAACCAAGTCCCATAGTCCCTGTCTCACTAATCAGCAGGAAAGGTTTTCTATATTCATTTTAACCAATGGTCTTCAAAACATGACCATTCCTTTTTGACCTCATATTAAACTTCTTTGGCTTAATGAAAAGAATTTCAGTTCAACTAACCCTTAAAGTTTTTGCAAAATGTTCTGTATCAAGGTGTTACCTTTTCAAAAGATTGGCCAAACTTCTGGATCCCTTGAAGGGAGGGAATGTCACCATTATGACTTTTGTTAAATCAGGAATGCTAGCATCAGAGCCCGTTAGAAGTCATCGTGATCAGGACTGCATTTAGAGGCACAATCATAGGAAGATTCCTTCAGAAGAGTGGGGCCTAGAAAAGGCTGGTTCAATTTTGCCTGAGAGGAGCTAAACCAGTGTAAAATGTCAAAGAACTTGAAGATCCAGTGTAAAGCAAGTTTCCAGACAAATTGCTGGGATGGTGGGACCGTTCTACTAAGAGACTGGGCCTTATTCTCTAGAACAACAACAAAGTTGCTGGAAAAGCTCAGCAGGTTTGGCAGCATCCGGTGACCCTTCCTCAGAACTGATGTGTTCTCTAGAGTTTGGTAGAGGCAATCTCATTCTTTCAAGGATCGACAGGATAGATTAAGTAAGGATGTATTCCCAGATTGGTAAGGTCCCGTATTAGGAGACACAGTTGCAGAATAGGAGGTCAGCTATTTATCTTAGAATCCCTACAGTGTGGAAACAGTCCCTTCAGCCCAACAAGTCCACACCGACCCTTACAGCATCCCACCCAGACCCGTCCCCCTATAACTCACCTAATCTACACATCCCTAGACACTATGGGCATTTGGCATAGCCAATCCACCTAACCTAGGCATCCTCGGACTGTGGGAGGAAACCCACACAGACACGAGGAGAATGTGAAAACTTCCCAGAGACAGTCGCCTGCGAGTGGAATCGAACCCGGGCCCCTGGCCCTGTGAGGCAGCAGTGCTACCACTGTGCCAACGTGCAAAGTACCATAGAATCGCTGCAGTGTGGAAACAGGCCTTTCGGCCCAACAAGTCTGCACCGACCCTCTGAACACCCAAACCCATTCCCCTTTCCTTTCCCTGTAACTCTGCTATTCCCATGGCTAATTTACCTAACTTACACACTCATTGCACACTATGGGTAATTTAGCACGGCCAATCCACCCTGACCTGCACTTCTTCGGACTGTGGGAGGAAGCTGGAGCACCCTGTGGAAACCCATGCAGACACAGGGAGAACGTGCAAACGCCACACAGACAGTTGCCTGAGGATGGAATCAAAGGAATCAGGCCCCAAGCGCTGTGAGGCAGCAGGATTAACTACTGAGCCATGCCAGAAACTATACTGAGCTGAAGAAGAATTTCTTCACTGAGAGCATAGAAACTCTTTGGAATTTTCCACTGCGGAGAGCTTTGGAGGTTGCATCATTGAATGTATTCAAGACAGAGATTGATAGGTTTCTAGATTTTAAAGTCAGCATGGTGAAGGATTTTATACTTATATCCTCTGGTCTGGGATATGGGAATAGTGCAGGAAAATAGTATGGAGGTAGGAGATAAACCATGGTCTGTTAATTGGCAATGTAGGTTCAAGGGGCTGAATGGCCTATTCTTGCTTCTGTTTCCCATATTCTGCAATCTTCAGTATTGTTTAAAAATCACATTGGAAATTGGTCCTGCCTACAAAACTGGACATGCCTATAGACTTTACCATGGCTAAATGCCATTAATCACTTACGGGCATCCCATGGCGAAGATTCTTTATATTAAGTTCTTTTTAGACACACAGAAACATGTTTTAAAAGTTTATTTTAAAGAAAATTAAAACAGATATACGTTACTAAGAAACTACTAAAGTGTACAAAACTTGTAAATGTTTCAGTATAGCTTTTAAATGTTGTTTTACTTGATTTAGAATTGGTTACTTAATATGTGGCGCACCTGACAATCATATTAAAACTTCAAATTTATAATGATCAACCCATTTTCAGCAATAACTATATCAATAAAACTGCACCAGGGTTATCAGTCTTAAATACATCAAACAGTAATTGTTAATGCAAAGAAAGGAAACAATCATGTTTTATTACATTTTATTACACCTCCCGATTGTGCTGGTTCATGGAAGATTTTATGTTTGTTGATTCAAAAAAGAAAGATTTGCATTTATATCACACCTATCATGACCACAGGACATCACAAAACACTTTGCAACCAATTAAGTGCTTTTTGAAGTGTAGTCGCTATTTTAATGTAGGAAACACAGCAGCTAATTTGCACACAGCAAGGTCCCACAAACAGCAATGTGATAATGAACAGATAATCTGTTTACTTTATGTGGATTGAAGGCTAAGTAGTATCTAGCATACCAGAGATAACTCCCTGAAATAATGCCTTGTGATTTTACTCCAAATTAAGGGGCCAAGTGTTGAAATGTTAATAGCGTTTCTCTCCCCACAGATGCTGTCAGTCCTGCTGAGTTTATCCAGTTTTTTACTTGAGACTTGTAAACCCACACGAAAGGGCAAATGGATTTTGAACAAAGAACAAACAATGACACAGCACAGGAACAGGCCCTTTGGCCCTCCAAGCCTGCGCTGACACATTTTGCCCTTCCATATTAAAACTGTCTTCACTTACAGGATCCGTATCCCTCTTAGGAGCAAAAACAGAAGTTGTTGGAAAAGCTCAGCAGGCCTGGCAGCATCTCTGAAGAAAAAAATCAGAGTTAATATTTCAGGTCCGGTGACCGTTCCTCAGAAACGGAAACAGAAGTTGCTGGAAAAGCTCAGCAGGTCTGGCAGCATCTGTGAAGAAAGAAAAATCAGAGTTAACGTTTCAGTTCCAGTGACTCTTCCTCAGAACCATTCTGAGAAAGGGTCACTGGAATACTTTTATTTCGTATCCCTCTATCCCTTCCCATTCATGTATTTGTCCAGGTGTTTCTTGGACGCTGCTATTGTGTCTGCTTCCACCACCTCCTCTGGCAACACATTCCAGGCACTCACCACCCTTTGTGTGAAAAACATGCCTCGCACATCTCTTTTAAACTTCTCCCCTGCACCTTGAATCTGTGTCCCCTAGTAATTGACCCCTCCACCCTGGGAAAAAGCCTCGTACTTTCCCCTCTACCCATGCCATTCACAATCATATAAACTTCTATCAGGTCGCCTCACAACCTCCTGAATTCCAGTGAAAACAAACACAGTCTATCCAACCTTTCTTCATGGCTAAAATCCCCCATACCAGGCAACGTCCTGGTAAAGCTTTTTGTACCCTATCCAAAGCAACCACATCCTTCCAGTAGTGTGGTGACCAGAACTGTACACAGTATTCCAAGAGCAGTCTAACCAAAGTTCTATAAAGTTGATTTTGATTTAACATTTCAACTAAAAGACAGAGCAGTGCTCTGTCAGTACTGCAATGGAGCATCAACCTTAATTTCTGCACTCAAGGATTGGATTGGAATGGAACTTGAATCTACAATTGTGGGAGCTAGTGAATGTAATTAAATAGATATGAAATAAAAAGCTAGGATTGGTAATGGTAAGCATGAGCTACTGAATTACTGATGTCATCATTAATGTCAGGAGGGAGACCTGCCAGCCTTACCCAGTATGACTCTCGTGTGATCAATGACAATTTTTCACTCCCCTCTGAAATAGCCCAGGAACTCATTTAGTTGTTAAGAAAGTGGCTGGAGTGTCAGTCTGTGTTAGGTGCTCAACTCCCTGGATTCTGGCTATGATCTAGGGCTGTGATTGGGCTCCTCTGATTTGGCCTGTGGCCAGTCACAGGACTGTGGCCAGTCATGGGACCATGTACAATCATGGGACTGTGTACAGTATTGGTCTTTTCAGTTAAGGAAGGATGAAAATGCGTTGAAAATGCTTCAGAGAAAGTTTACTCAATCAATACCTGGAATGAGTGGGTTGTCAGAAGAGAAAATGTTGGACAGCTAGGCTTGTATCCACAAGAAGTTAAGATGAGTAAGGAGACATGATTGAGACATATAAGATTCTAACAGGGTTTTATAGAGTGGTTGTAGACAGGATGTTTCCTCTGATGGAAGAATCTAGAACAAGTGATCACTGTTTAAAATGAAGGAGTTGTCCATTTAGGACAGAAACAGAGGAGATTTTTAAGAGTCTTTGGAACTTACTTCCTGAAAAGGCAGTGGAAGCAGAGTCTTTAAATATTGTTATGATAGCACTATTTGGCAGGGAGTACCAGGATTTTGACCCAGCAACAGTGAAGGAACAACAATCCAAGTCAGAATAGTGTGTGGCTCAGAGGGAAACTAGCACATCATGCTGTCCTTGTCCTTCTAGATGATAGAAGTTCCAGATTTGGCGGGTGATATTGAGGGAGGTTCGGTCAGTTACTGCAGTGTATCTTGGAGATGGTACACTCTGCTGCCACTGTGCTTCGGTGGTGAGAGGACTAAATGTTGAAGGTGGTGAATGGGTTGCCAAACAAGCAGGCTGTTTGGTCCTGGATGCTGTTTTTCATGTATTCCATGACATTTCTGACTTGTGCCTTATAGATGGTGGAAAGGCATTGGGGAGGCAGAAGGTGAATTACTCACTACATAATTCCTAGCCTCTGATCTGCCCTTGTAGCTGTAGTACTTACATGGCTGTTTCAATTCAGTTTTTGGTCAAGTATGACCTCCAGGATTCTGATAGTGGGGGATTCCGCATTGGCACTGATATTGACCATCAAGGAGTGATGGTTCGATTCTCTCTCATTGGAGATGATTATTGCTTGGCACTTGTGTGTAACAAATGTTACTGGCATCTTATCAGCCCAAGCCTGGAAGTTGTCCAGGTCTTACATTCGCAGGGACATGAGCTGCTTCAATATCTGAGGAGTCATGAATGTTGTTGAACAATAAAAAAAATACCATGATCAGGCAGAGCCAACATGGTTTTGTGGAAGGAAAGTTGTGTTTCATTAATTTATAGAGTGTTCTGAGGAAGTAAAAAGCAAGGTGGTTAAAAAGAAACCTGTAGATGTGGTACTCTAGGTTTTCACAAGGCCTTTCATTTGGTGCTGCCTCAAAGTTTACTACACAGAGTAAGATCACATGGCAGGTGGTTACATTTTAGCATGGATGAAGGATTGGTAAGCTAACAGGAGGCAAACAGTAGGGCTAATGGCTCGTTTTTTATTTGGCAAACTGTAACAAGTAAGGTTCCACAGGAATCAGTGTTGCACCTTCGATAGCTACAATCTATATCCTTTACTTTGATGAAGGGACCAAAGGTAACATAGATACATTTGCAGATTACACCAGGATACATCAGAAAGTAAATCTGGCAGATAGAATATAATGTGGACAAACATTAACTTGTTAATTTTGGCAAGAAGAATTGAAAAGCAGCATTTTATTTAACAAGAAAATCTGCAAAGTTGAACAGTTTTCTTTATTTCTTTATTTTTCTGCCTTTCTATTCTACGTTTTTATTTATTTTTCTGTGTTTTAAGATGGCACCGGAGAGTAGCAACACTGTACAACACTTTCCACTGTATTTTGTAACGAAATATGCATGACAATAAATAAATAAACAAAATTATTTAAGTAAAGCGAGTGCTAGCACATGAGTCACAAAAAGCCAGTGCATGGGTGCAACAAGTGGCAAGGAAGTAAGTTGTATGTCATTGCATAAAGCAAAGGAAATGGAATATAAAAGTTTGCAAGTTTTAATGCAACCTTATAGGATCTTGCTGAGACTGCATCTGCAGTACTATGTACATTTTTGGCCATTTTTAAAAAAAAATTATAATTGTATTAGAAGCAGTTCAGAGAGGGTTTACTCAACTGCTTCCTGAGATAAATGGCTTATCTCACGAGGAAAGGTTGAACACATTGGACCTATACCCATTAGAGTTTTGAAGACTGGGAGGTGATCCTATTGAAACACATAAGATGCTGAGAGGACTTGAAGTGTAGATAATTGGTAGATGCTTCCTCTGGTAATAGAGACTAAAACTAGGCAACGCAACCCACAATTTAGGAATGATGTTGCCCTTTTAAGAAAGAGATGAGGATAATTCTTCTGTAGAGTATCTGATAGAATACCATTTGGAAATCCAAATATGCTACATCTGCTGTTTCCTCTTCATCTATCCTACTTGTTACATCATCAAAGAATTATAATGCATTTGTCATTAATGGTTTCCCTTTAGTGAAGCTATGGGGATTCTGTTTGACTATAATATGTATTTTTAAATGATTTGCTGTTACATCCTTTATAATAGACTGTAGCGTTTTCACAATGACAGAAGTTAAGCTAGCTGGCCTATAGTTGCCTGTTATTGTCTCCTTTCTGTTTTGAATAAAGATATTTCATTGGCAGCCTTCCAATCCTCTGTGACTTTTCCAGAATCCAGTGATTCTTGGAAGATTACTACCAGTGCATCCACAATCTCTGTAGCTACAACTTTTACTATTGTAAGATGCATCCAATCAGGTACTTACTGGCCGTTAGACCCATTAGTTTCCCTTATAATTCTACTAGCTATTGTATTTCTTCTTTCCCAACTTTTACCCATTGTTTATATAATATTTTTTGAAATGCCATTATTGTTTTCTGCCTGAAGATTGGTGCAATTATTTATTTAACTCTTCTTCCATTTCCTGGTTCCCAATTATTCTTTACCCAGGCTCATCCTCCAAGGAGCCCAAGCTCACTTTGGCCTCACTCTTCCTTTTTTGTACATCTAAAGAAGGTTTTACTATCTGTTTATACATTACTTGTTAGTTTCCCCTCAAAGTCTTCTCCCTCTTTCTTTTTCATCATTATGTTCTTTTCTCAAAAAAATAACACTTTTCCAATCCTCTGATTTATGCCTAAATGTTTCCACATTGTATGTTTTGCCTTTCAATTTGACACCAAATTTTTGACGGACAAGGCAATGAAGTACAACAGAGAGCAAATAAGAAAGTGGAAATGATACCACAACTAGATTGGCCACGATCTTATCAAATGGAAAAACAGGCTCCAAGCTAAGCAAGGGGGTTAGAATTCCGAAATACAGGATACAGCTGGCCTCTGTGATATTGAAAGCAGCAAATTGCATCCTGCATGAGGCTCTCTGGAAAAGGAGATGAAAGCCATCTTAAGATTTGTAAGTCACAGCACCACGGCCCTAATTTTAAGGTCTATGTCACTGAAATTCCAAATGATAGGCCTAACTAGGCCAAAGGATACAGGAGCAGAATTGGGCCACTCAACCCATTAAGTCTGCACTGCCATTCAATCATGGATGATATGTTTTTCAACCCCATTCTCCTGCCTTCTCCTGTAATGTTTGATCTGCTTACTAGTCAAGAACTATCTATGTCTGTCTTAAATACATTAAATTACTTGGCCTCATCAGCCATCTGTAGCAATGAATTCAAAGGCAGGGAGACATATCAGGGCCTTATCAGACCTTACTGACAACTTATCAGACCACATTTGGAGTACTGTGAGCAGTTTCACAGAATCTGCAGATTCATCACCTTCTGAATGAAGAAATTCTTCCTCATCTCAGATCTAAAAGGATGTCCCTATATTCTGAGGCTGTGCTCTCAGGTCTTAGTCTCTCCTATGAGTAGAAATGTCTTCTCCACATCCACTCTATCCAGGCCTGTCAGTATTCTGTGAGTTTCAATCAGATTCTCTCTCATCCTTCTAAACTCCATCAAGTATAGACCCAGAGTCCTCAATAACTCCTTATATGACAAGCACTTCATCCCCAGGATCATAATTTTGTAAATCTGAGAAGGTTCTGATAAGTTTCTCTGCCTTTTAACTTATTGTGGGGCAGGAAAGGCAGAGAGAGATGGGGAGCGAAAGAGATAACAACAGGCATGAGATGAAAAGCAGAGAGGTGGTTACTAATGTTAAAGAAGGTGTGTCACAGAGAGGAAAACAGGAATAGACTTATGTTAATGTGGAGACAGTGAGCTGGCTGGCATTAACAGAAGGCAGGCAGTTGGGAAAAATCCAGTGTTGGAAAGCAAATTGAACATGTTTGATTACTATCTAGAATGAGATAAGATAGTTCCTTCCAGTCACATATCACCCCAGAGCTCATTATCCAACACACATTTTCCCGAGTCATCGATAAACACTGTTGTGAGCTGTGCAGCTGCTGTGGAGCAAATCTGGTTCCCTGTACTTAACCTGCGGTTCAGGTTCAAGAAGAGCGTTTCAGGGTCACAGAATAGAAGAAAAGTGTTTAAATCACAATCTTGAGCTTGAGTCACAGCCTCTCTGTCTCCATCCCAGGACTTTCACTTGCATGCCAATCAATCCTTGCACTCAGGTCCTAGGAGCTTTCAAACTTCGTGTGTGGAACAAACATTGGCAGCAAGTCCTGGATGAGACCGGATTACTTGTTCCTGGGAAAGTCGTTATACATTATTGAATCTTCTGCCTTCACCCTTTTGTGTGCCAGATTTATCAAACCCCACTTACTTGCAACGAGAATCACACTTCTTTTAAATTATATTTGTATTTAATTGTCTCACTCACTGCATATAAACAGATTCAATCTTTTGATTATAGTTTTGTTTCTAACATGTGGTGTCTGTAGTTAGATTTGAAGGCCTTACGGGTAACACTTCTGATGGGGAATTGTTGACACAGGAGGTCAGCTACAATTGTTCCATCCAGAAAATTACAGGAAACATTACAGAGAATGTGCATTCCCAAATAGAGGCACCACGGCAGGAGTGATATTAGTAAAATCAATCCTGTAACCCTCATCAAAACTCTCACTGCAGTGCATGGAATAAAGTTTTGCATTTGTTTAAATTAAACTGTCTGATAGTTTAACTAAAGAAGCTGAGCTTCACATTGTGTGTGGTCATGAGGGGCTTTAATAGAGATTGAATCAGTAAGACCATTGACCATAGCTTGTGCTAAACCTGTTTGTTGTCATCATGTGCCCAGTCCGACCCTCTCCCCATCCCATTTAAGAAGAAGGAAACTTAGCAGCCTTTGTTACATTCCTTCCTTGGAGTGCAGGAAGGGTCCCGAAATGTCAACTTTCCCACTCCTCTGATGCTGCCTGGCCTGTTGCGTTCCTCCAGCTTCACACTGTGTTATCTCATAGCTGACCTTATAGAGGTTTACAAAATCATGGGAGGCATAGATAAAGTGAATAACCAGTCTTTTCCCCAGGGTAGGGGATTCCAAGACTAGAGGGTATAAGTTTAAGGTGAGAAGGGAAAGATTTTAAAGGGACCTGAGGGGTAATTTTTTCACACAGGTGGTGATGTGTATATGGAATGAGCTGCCAGAGGAAATGGTAGAGACTGGTACAATTGCAGTTTCAAAGACATTTGAATAGGTACATGAATAGGAAAGATTTACAGGGATATGGGCCAAGCACAGGCAAATGGGACTAGTTCAGTTCAGGAAACCTAGTCAGCATGGATGAGTTGGGTCGAAGGGTCTGTTCCATGCTGATACCTGTATGACTCTAATTTGGTACAAACCTATCCTGCCTGTGATTATCATGAAGAAGAGGAAATCAAAGAAACCACTGGGCTTCTACCATGCAAGCGTAATACTGTCTTTGACACACATTTTTTCTAATTAAAGACAGTAATAAAATATTTAACAGAAATACTCTGCCTCATTCATGGGTCCATCTCCAACTAAATTTCATCAATCAATCTCACTGGTGTATATCCATGGTTTTAATCATTGAGAGTGATTCCATTGTGTCTATGGACAATGTTACTCTTTATTTTTAACTCCTGTGGTGTTGGCACTTCCCACATAGGATCAGCCATGATCCTATTGAATGATGGAGCAGGCTTGAGGGGCCAAACGCCCTCCTCCTGTTCCCGTTTCCTATGGCCTTTGTTGATGTGTAATTTAATTGTATTGATGCAGCAATAGTCTTCTGCAGGAGCAATGCCTGCTGCTGCCGCAAGGGTTGATTGAGGCAAGTGTCAGATTCATTTGATGGGAATCTACAATGGGACATGCAAGGGAATGGGATAGAAAGACATGCTGCTGGAATACGATGAAGAGGCTGGAAGGAGGTTCGTGTGGACTAGTTTTGGGCTGGAAGGCTTATTTCTATGTTGCAGATTTGATGTAGATCTATATAACTCGAAGACCAGAGGTGAAACCCACCAGGGCCAGTTGGGGCAGGTGAGTGAGGTGAGGGTGAATTTGGAGGCTGCAGCTTAAAACTCTGCTCTTGACACTCAAAAGATGGATGGAACACTTCTTTCTCATGTGTTAAACCCTACCTCTTTACAGAAGGGTGCTATGCGGCAAAATCAAACCATAGCAGACATCCTGGCAACTCTAAAGCAGCATGGCAGACCCCCACAGGGGTTTCACATTGGTTTAGGAACAGCTGCCCTCCCAGAAAGTTAATTCGGTCAAATGCATCATGTTAAACTCACCACCAGACGTCCCTCTCTAATGTGAGAGCAGTCCGGTAGTCCCATGAGACTATAGCAACTTTACTCCATTGAACTAAATAGGGCTCAGGCAATTAAGATTCTAAATGTATTACTTGGAACATGTTGTTTCACTCTCATTAAATTAATTTTTTGCATTTCTAGAGCATGCCAATGGCAAATCATTCCCAATGTTTTTCACTCTTCAAGGAATGAAATTGTCCTGATGCATGTTTTAAACTTATCCTTGATCCATTCAGCTTTTGTTCTCCCGTTCTAGTTTCCTGCCTCACTATGTCACGATGACCCCTCGTCAGTATACATATGTTAATATTAACTTTCATCCCAATCAGTGGAATTTTACAGTTCCCCATTGGCAGGCTCATAAATTGCTGCACATGACCTGCCCACTGACTGCTGGGATTTGATGGGACATGTGGGGGATTTCAGGATACACTCTCCCACCCCTACAGTTGGTTTGATTAATGCCCACTTAAGTGACTAACTAGTCCCTTAGAAAGGAACCAAAAGGCATAGGAACAGAAGAAGCTCATTTAGCCCATCAAGCCTGCTCTGCCATTCAATGGAATCATGGTTGATCTGATAATCCTCAACTCCAGTTGGATAGTAAATAGAGGATAGTAAAATGTAGGGTATGCAGGGTAGATTGATCTTAGTAGGATAAATAGGTCAGCACAACATCGTGGGCCGAAGGGCCTGTACTGTGCAGTACTGTTCTATGTTCTATGTTTTGTTTGCTCCACTTTCCTGTCTTTCCCCCAAAACCCTTGATTCCCCTTCCTGATTAATAATTTGTCTATCTCAATCTTGAATATACTTAATGACCCACCCTTGACAGCCCTCTGTGGTAAAGAATTCCACAGATTCCTTCCCTTCTCAGAGAAGAAATTCCTTCTCATCTCTATCTTAACTGTGCGATCCCTTATTCAGAGATTATGGCGCTGGTCCTAGATTCTTCCAAAAGGGGAAACAACCTCTCCATATCCAGCCTGTCAAGTCTTACAGTCTTTTACAGAAAGTGATGTCTTGATCTTTGTTGGACCTGATGATGAGTGAAACATCGAAAATAGCAAAGGAGTAGCCCATTCAGCCCTTCAGATTGAAACCAGCCAGATCACCTGGTGTCAACCCAGCATCTCAGCTCCAGAACATCTGTTTGGGAGTTTCTCAGAGTTCTGTCCTACCCTTCAGCTGCTTTATCTTCTTTCCATCATAAAGTCAGAAGTGAGGATGGATACTCAGCAGCAAACAATATGCAGCCACATTCATGACTCCTCAGATTCTGAAGCAGCCCATGTCCAAATACAACAAGAACTGGACAAGGCCCCAGTTTGGGCTATAAGTGGCAAGTGTCACAAACAGAGTGGAAATGGGGTGAATTTAAATTATGATTGCTTTACTCATCTTAGGCTTAGGACAGTGAGCTAGTGTTTGCTTTCCTTTTTTCCCTTTTTATTACTATCTCTAACTGAGGTTAGCTAAAAGGTGTTCCCGAAGCCTTGTTTGCGATTCCATGTTTTGAAATAAACCCTGAGTGTAACTGTTTAGTCAAAGATTGGATTTATCAACAAAACATTCAAAAACACGGGGGAATTGCTTCACTGCTCCATCTATGCATACCTACACTCAGGAAATTTATTAAGGCAGGACAGAAGTGGAGATAATTTACAAATTTCAAGTGTTGGATTAATCCAAAGTTATTTTTAAAAATCAGTTCACATGAGTTACAGCTTGCCAGACAGAAATGTCCAGTAGTAGGTTCCTTGGTGAGCTGGGCCCAATGATGTCCTTTCTTGCGGTAAAAATCTCGGCTCTTTCCAACTAGCAGCACTGAGACAGAGATGGAGTCCGAAGAAAGCTCAGCCTCGACCCCTGCTCTCCCTCTGGAGAGCAACTGACTTGGAATCCCAGTATTGCATAGTTAAGCAATTCAGCAAACTCCTATTTTAGTCATGAGACAAAGTCAGACAACATCTCTTACATATGTACCTTTATTTTTAATCCAGGCCTCCTTTCAGTGTACATACATAATGCTTATTCTCATTCTCATGGTGTCGTCTGGTTGGTATCACTGTTGCCTTGTGAACCTCAAGGTTCCATGATGAAATTCCAGCTCAGTGTTAAGGATGCCCTGCATTGTTGGTGGTGCCGGTCTTTATGATAAAATGTTAAACCTAGTCTCTGCTAATTTGGGGAGGGAGTAGGGGTAAAAGATCTCATGGTGCTATTTTGTAGAAAAACAGAGGAATTATACTCAAGTCTTACTTATTTTTATCTCCTAGTCAACAACGTTGAAAAGAGACAGATTACTTAATTATTCTCACTTTACTGTTTATGGGATCTTACTGTGTGAAAATTCACTGCTGTATTTCCTGCACTGCAGCAGTGACCTCACTTCAGAAACTCTTTCCAATGAGTTCTAGCAGCAATTCAGTGTTAGAGCTAAACCAAAGTAATAAATGTAAGAGAAACAGTCCAACCGTGGACACACAACTCACAACTCAATGAAAAGTCTCCATTTTCTGAAGAAGGGTCCTAACCCGAAATGTCAACTTTCCTGCCCCTCTGATGCTGCCTGACCTGCTGTGTTCCTCCAGCTCCACACTGTGTTGTCTCTGACTCCAGCACCTGCAGTTCTTGCTATCTCCAAATTATTTTCTGCTTTTTTTTAAAAGCATTTTCTTCCTCCTTTCTTTCCTTAGGTAGTGAATTTTCGGGAAACCCTTACACCCATCCACAGTACACAACCTACAATGAAGCCTGGCGTTTCACTAACCCGGGATTACTAAGTGAGTATTTTCTGGATCATTGCTGTTAGCAGTTTGTGCCTCTTGCTTCAGAAAGACCTTTCTAAATGTGATACAGGTTTAAGAACTACGAACGAATAGATTCATTTTTAAAAACTGGGCTCATGCACTGTGAATGCTACTGCTTCGGTTTTCCTATATATTTTGATGTTTGTTTCACTTTCCCTCAAATAAATATCCATTTGAATTCCTGAATTAATTTATGTTTGGGTTTCCCTTGCTGGATCAATGAATGGGTGCACTCCATCGTGTAGGATTGTATCAGGACCCTGTACAATACTGAGTTTGATAATTTCAGCTATGACAGCAATGATGGTGGTGGGATTTGTAAAGGGGCAATGGTGGTCAATATTGCTCGCTGAGCCAGGATTAACCAGGTAGGCTTCCCAAGATTGGCTGCTACCCCACAGCACAGCTGATCATGAAATATAGGACATGATCAGGATGAGCTGTGAGGGCTCCCACAGTTGATTAGCCTGCCGATTTTTTTTACCTACTTGTGGGCTGTGCCTCAGCAAGCTGTTTCCATCTCTGAGACCTGGCCCAGCCAGGGGTCAGAACATTCAAACTGCACAATTAAAAACAAATCCATTTTTAGCAAATTACTGGGTGTTGTTAACTTTTGTTTGACCCGCAAACACCTGGATTTAAAAATACCCACAATGTTACTCAACAATTTTACAACTGAAGCCCTTGTCATCACAGAGAATAGGAACTCTGTTCCTGTAATCAAAGCTACCGTTTGCTGTGAACGGGCAGGGAATGGAACATTATGCATTTCAGATACCCAAGGTCCACATCAAATGCTTTTTGCTTCATCCTAGAATGAAAGGGAGGTATCCTCCGCTCTGCCCCTACCTCAGAAGAATGACTGCAATATTTCCCACTTCAGTCATTGTCTGTGTGAACCCACCCGTCAATGTGGCTCTGTAGGTCTACACCAAATAGAAACTAGTTTGCAAATGCTCTAACTTGTTTCATATAGACATGCAGACAGCAAACAGAAAGAGCTTTGTCCTGCTAGTCTGGGTGGGATTTGAGTTCAGGTCCCAGAGGTAAAGTGATAGTGTCTCACCCACTATTCAGCTCATTCTGTTTAAAGCTGCTTTAATCTTCATGGAGGGCAGGCAAAATGATGCATATTCCTTCTTATTCTAGTTGAATAGGCCTCACTGATATCAGCAGTGTTATTGCTACCCAATCCCCAAACCCTGAGACTTCACAATGAGAAGTCTTTGAGCAAACTCATGGCTAATGGGTTTGAAGTTAAACTCAGTTTAAAATTCTCATCCTTGTTTTCAAATTTCTCCATTATCTCAACTCAAACTATTTTCATCC
Organism: Rhincodon typus; assembly: GCF_021869965.1. Classification (NCBI taxonomy): domain Eukaryota; kingdom Metazoa; phylum Chordata; class Chondrichthyes; order Orectolobiformes; family Rhincodontidae; genus Rhincodon; species Rhincodon typus. The sequence goes on along the minus strand of NC_063365.1, from coordinate 3,088,180 downwards.
TCCTGGCTGGCTCAGTGGTTAGCACTGCTACCTCACAGCGTCAGAGACCTGGATTTGATTCCAGCTTTGGGCGACAATCTGTGTGGAGTTTGCACATTCTGTTGTGGGTTTCCTCCGGGTGCTCCAGTTTCCTTCCGCAATCCAAAGATGTGCAGGTTAGGCAGATGGGCCATGCTAAATTGCCCTATAGTGCCCAAGGATGTGCAGGCTAGGTAGATTAGCCATAGGAAATGCAAACTTACAGGGATAGGGTAAGGGGTTGTGTCTAGGTGGGATTTTCTTCAAAAGGTCGGTGTGGACTCGATGGGCTGAATGGCCTGCTTCTACACTTTAGGGATTCTCTGATTCCTTTTCTTCTGGCTAGTTGCATGTTCCCATCACTGATGATTGTGCCTGAGTGCACAACTGTGGCCTTCCCTCTTAAACTCTCCACCTCCATACCTCTCCCCGCTTAAAATGCTGTTTAAAACTTACCAATGGACCAAGCTTTATCATCTGTTTTAATATTTCCTTAAATGGCTCGGTGTGTTTGATAACACTCCTTTGAAGCACCATAAGATCAGAAGTAGACCATTCAGTCCATTGAGTCTGCTCTGCCATTCAGTGAGATCACGGCTGATCTGGAAATCCTCAATTCCGCTATCCTGCCTTTTGAAGTGCTATACAAATGCAAGTTGTTGTTGACATAAAGCCTTGGAAATGAATTTGAGCTGAAGAGGGCTTACTAGTTTGATTGGACTGTCAGAAATTTACGACATGACAAAAAGGAATTCCACTATTGTTGAAACCATTCTGAGCAGTGCCACGAACAGAGCATTTGGCTCTGGCACACTGTCCGCAGCCAACTTGCTCGGGTGTCTTTCACTCATGTCAACTCTATATCATCCCTATTATAGGTATTGCCACATAACTCAGTAAATAAAAATTGAGGCCAATTGCCACTCTTTGGTTTCCCAGCATTTCCTGGGAAGATTCAGAGCAGAATAGGTAGAAATCTGAGAGGTGCCAAAAATGTCAAAGAGTGACAGGCAAGGAAAAGATCTTATGAACATAACAATTGGGAGCAGGAGTAGGTCATTTGACCCCTCCAACCTCTTGCATCATTGAATATAATCTGATTTTGGCCTCAACTCTATATTCTCATCTACCCTCAATAACCTTTGGTTCCTTTGTTAGTCAAGAATCTCTGTCATAAAAGTATTCAGTGATCCTATCTCCATGCTGTCTTGGGAAGAGAGTTCCAAAGGCTCTTAAACCTTTGAGAGAAAGGAAAAGTTAGGCCCTATTCAACTTGACCCATATAGATACAACTGCTCTTACATCCTTACATTGTCATTATCCATCAACTACACCCAGTTGGAGTAGATGGGGGTCTGGTGTGGTGTCACTGGACTAATAATCCTATGACCAAGGCTGATAATCTGGGGACATGGGTTCAAATGCCAGTTCAGCAACTGGGGGTCATTAAATTTGATCAGTAAATCTTGACTGTAAAGTCAGTCTCAGTAATGGGCCCCAGGACAGCTGTCATCAGTTGGTGTAAAAACCTGCCTAGTTCTCGAAAGGAAATTTGCTGTCCTTACCCGGTCTGGCCCACATGTGACTCCAGGTCTGCAACAATTATGGTTGGGTCTTGACTTCCTTCTGAAATGGCCAAGCAATAAGGGAGAAGCAATGAAGGCTGGCCTTGGCAGCTGTGACCACGTCCCATGAAATAATAAAAAGGAGGTGGAGAGGAGGAAGCCCCCTGGTCAATTTGGGGTAAAGAAAATTTCTGAGGAGATCGAAACTGGGGTGGATGATGATATGTCGGTGCATAAAAGCAGACCTGGGCACAGAGAGCTGATTGTCCTCATGAAATAACCAAGTCAAGCCCACTTTCTCTTGGGTGGGCACTGTTTGCTGATAAGTTTTATATGTCCTTCCAACTGGTCCATCTTCTCCTGTGTTAACTTTCAGGTTCCCCTTATTATTATAGTGCCGCATCCAGGGGTGCTGCACCCCCCACTGCTGCCACTGCCTATGACCGCCACTAGTTACTATGGCAACCACATGAAACTGCAAGATGAATCTCTTGGGCTCCACATTGTACCAGTCTGATCAATTTCAACAGTTGGGATGAAGAACTGGAAAACTTAGAAAACAAAATTGTTAATCTGTGAGAGTGGTGGAAGGACAGATAATTGAACATCCATTCTGAGCAACGTGGAATACCCTGATTTTGGCTGTTTCTCCTTCAAACTGTGGTGCCATTGGTATATTTAAACTTTTGGCTTTATTTCCCATTTCAGCCCCATTGGTTCCTATTGACTGGACTGAAAAAAAAAGATAAAGAAAAGGAAACAAAATAGCTCATATATAGATATATATATATGCGTATATCGTAATGAACGGATTGATTTAAAAATACATTAACAAAAAAAAGCTGCTTCAGTGCTTCAAAACATTAACTTGGCATTTGGACGAGCTCATGCTCCCATGTTTAATTTGGTGATTGCAATGATTCCAAATATATCTATAGGCCTAATGAAACAACAATGAAAGAACATCTGTTGTTTACATGAAGACCATGTCTGGGAAGGCAACAGCGACATGACAACTGGTGGGTTAATCAAACGGACTCATTCCTCGCTGCATCATGTTTACAAGACAGCCTATCTCAAAACTCTGGCTGAGTGTTGACTCCTGGTGTAATGGATGGAGGGAATGCACCACACACTCTGTAGCCTTGCTGCCCACCCCTGTGTGGCATCTCTGGCCCTTCCTCCCCTCACACCTGCTACCCCAACCCCCTTCCCGCTCAGGGTCAGGGGAGGCTCTTGCTGGTACATATGCCGTCTCCTAGTTGCCCCCTTGGCTGCACCATTGTCCCTCACATCCCTCCTCCCAGACTGGACCCACCGAGCTCTGTTGAGCTCTCTGCTCCTGGCGATTCTCCAGATACATTGGTTCCTATGACATGCAGTCTTTTCAGGAAATGACCAAAAGCAGTAAGCGCTACCTGTGAGAAGCACCCGAGAGCCACACTTAACCATTCAAACCCCAACACACTTAACGTGCAACGGTTCTCAGTAAATTCGATTGTGTTTCGCTTCCGGAGTTGATGATGGAAGGTATAGAATGAAGACCGAAAAGCAGTTTACTTTCTTCAACAGACCGATCTTGGATGAATGAAGGAAAGGCCACATAATAGCTGATGTTTCCATGTACTTTTTTTGCACTAGCTATCTGATTGTACCAATTATGGCTGCAATGGGTTTGGAGTTGGTAAGGGGCACCGATTTCTGCAGTAGAACGACATCGTTAAAAATGCTTTCCTTTCTAAGAAAGAAAAGAGTCAAATAGGCACTTAATTGGCTTGTATTTTGAGTTTACAGTTACTGCACTCCAGTGGTGAAAGGTATTAATGAAGCCTGTAGATAGACATTACAAAATAGCTATATGCTTTGGCAGTCACAGTAAACCCTGCCTTCTGACTACCTGCCAGAAACCAGAGCTTCCATACACAACAGAATTAAGAGCAAGGTTATCTTAGAATGATTCTGATGGTGGGGTAACAGGGGTGGAATATTCACTGAGCTCTCCAGATTGTTGCTTGCGCTTATTGTGGTAGTACAGATTGACAATGTGTTCTCCACTACACATACTTTAATCTGTGAACTGACATAAAAAGCCTGTGTTCTGGAGGTTGCTTTGTTCTGCGTCCTCACCACTTCTTATCTGCATGCGAGTGCAAAAAAAGAACAGGCATTTCATACACACACGTATAGATAGACAGACACACAAATACACATATACAGACAGACATGCATGCACACACATACAGGCAGACAGGCATATAAACAGGCACATTCGGACAGACACACAGGTACACACGAACAGACAGGTCTACAAATACACATGAACAGACAGACATACAAATACACACATACGAAGAGACATACAAGCACACACACACGCACACACACAGACCAAACGCACGTACATACAGACAGGCATGTGCAAACACTGGAGGATCTCTCTTTCCCCCGCTCCGCACCCTCAACAGAACTCCAAACACAATTCTTAAAGAGTCACAGACAGCACAATATTCACTGCCACAGCTCCCCAATGCTTTTGTTTGTCTCTTTCCTGACCTGTTCACGAAGGCAGGTACAACCCACTTGGGTACAACTTTATAAAATTAATTGGGGGGAGTGGGTTAGGGGGAAGAGAGAGGTTGGGGGGTTACAGGTGGGTGGGATGGAGAGTCAGAGGCAGGGGTAGGGAGGAAGTTATCAAGAAAGAGACACACAAACGTTGCATGGTAAGGGACAACCTACTTGGTACTGCACTCTGAAACAACTGATTAAAAAAGTGAATGTAATTTTTATTGCAACATTTGCCAAAGACTCGGTTATTATTAGGTTTTTATTTACAGGATGTGTATGCATTGATTGTAAATCAGTATTATACTACTACATAAGAGATTTGGAATTTATATGATAATATGCAGCTGAATCTTCAATGTGCATATTATATGACAATAGAACTGTGTAGAAGGAACTGTGGAAAATAATAATCCCAGCAATTACGTAATGTATTGTTACTTGCAAAGGAAGGATTGCTGCTTTGTAGGATGATATTTGCTTATAATGTGAAGAAATTCCTCTTGTATATATACATCACAGCTGCATCTATTAGCGAATACACTGATACAGCAGTGTCTTGTAGATTTACTGACAAAAGACAAAAAAAATCAGCACCTGTTCTGTTAAAAGTGTTTTTGTGTTTCCTACAATGTTCAAATAAAGCACAGCATGGCCCTTTATTCTGGTGGGCACACAGTGCTGAGGAAAGGTAGTCTTTCACACTGGACTTATAATTTTTATTTTGTTTTTGTTTCATTAGAAATGAGAGAGAGGAAGAAAAAAGGGTTCTTTTAAAAAGACAAAGAGATTCAACACTATGCAAATTTTAAGAAGTGCTCTGCTTTTTATTCGGTTGTTGTGTTACACCGATAACCAATTTCAACTTCTTTGTGAGACACACACACACACGCACACACACACACACGCGCACACACACACACACACACACACACGCACACACACACACACGCACACACACACGCACAGAGTGTCAGACATGGTCGGTAGAATGAACAGGGTTGTTGTGACCTGACTCGGTTCTGGAGACTGTTCAGTCGCAGAGATCACTTTCATTGTGATTCGCTCGCTGTCAACTGGACCTGTGTTCTGACTGAGGCACCTGCCCTCACCTCCATCGGAGCTGCTTTTTCTCTTTTCATAAACAAAAAAAATAACACGAGCAAACTCCGTGACCATTAGATGTTTAGTGGCAAAACAGAACCCAGCAGAGATCATTGTGATCAACTCTTGCATGCTGTTATCACACTTGCTTACCCAGTGGGATTGGGTGAAAGGGGTACGGGTGGGAAAGCCTGGTGGGGAGGGGTGGGGAGGGGTTACAGAGGGTTGGGGGGGGGGTGGTGGGGGGGGAGGGGAGCAGATGGGGAGGGGGAGAACTGGAATCATTTTGGACAAAAGAAAAACTCACTTATCTCAACTGAGAACGAAACGCAGATTGTATGACTTTAAGCATTCATCGGATGGACTGAGAAAGAGGGCTTGTGATAAAAGAGTTGCACTTCTTAAGAGAATTTTAAAAATATTTTTAAAAAAACACAGAAATACAGTTTTCTTTTTGGTTGGGATTAAACAGTCAAACTGCTGGATTTCCCAAGGGACTGATGGTGGGGTTCAGGGAGGTGCATAGGAGTTGAGGGGGGTGGGTTGAGGGTTTGGGAAGGGGAGGAAAAGTGGGGAAGTGTTGGGCATATCATCACAGCCCAGTGAGAAGTGAGTGAAAACAGAACGGTTGGGTAGCTGGCTGGCAGGGAGCTGGGAGTTTTAACAAGGCATCTGCCTTTATTCAGTACCTATTCATTGGAATCTCCCTTTGCAAAGCTTGGCAGTAGAGGCATGGTGTTGTCACTACTCTTAGAGACAATTTGGAAGGTCAAAAAACTGACCCATGCGGCTTTCATTAATGGTTCTATTCTGTTCAGATTTCTTTGTGGCACATGAGAAATAAATTCTTTTGTATGTCTCCTCCGAGTTTTGCCTCTTATTAATTGGGTTCTGTTTGTGATAACGTGATGCATATTTAATGAAACATGGCTTTGGAGATTAATTTTTGCTTTGCAATACCACTGTTAATATTTACATTGATAGATTATAATGTGGTAAGATGTAAACTTATCCACGTTTGTGGGACTTATAGCAAAGCAAAATATTATTTAAATGCAGAAAGAGACTGCAAAATTGTGCACCACAGGGAGATAGGAGGTCACCTGGTACATGAAACATCAAAATATCAGCATATCAGCAGCAAGTATTTAGGAAGGCAAATGAAATGATGGCTTTTATTGGATGGGAGATCAAATCTAAAAGTAGAGAATTATTATGACAACAAAAACAAAGTTGCTGGAAAAGCTCAGCAGGTCTGGCAGTATCTGTGGACGAGAAAACAGAGTTAACGTTTCAGGTCCAGTGACCCTTCCTCAGAACTGGGTCACTGGGTCACTGGACCCGAAACATTAACTCTGTTTTCTCCTCCACAGATGCTGCCAGACCTGCTGAGCTTTTCCAGCAACTTTGTTTTTATTCCTGATTTACAGCATCCGCAGTTCTTTTGGTTTTTATTTGAATTATTATGACATCTGTGCAGGTGAGGTCACATCTGGAGGAGATATACTTGTCTTGGAGGCAACTCAGAGGAGGTTCATTTGATTGATTCCTCAGATGAAGAGGCTGCCTTATGAGGATTAAGGTGACCCTAAATTTGTCAGGTTAGACATGCGAGACCTTTTAAGGGTCAATAAGAACAGCTCCAGTGTTGATTGAGAGTAGCTGATGCTCATTAGGCTTTGTCTTTAAGAACTGGATTCTTCTCTCTCCTCCGGTTATGTCCATGTCCAAGTGTCTTTGGAGAGGGAGCGTGTGGAGACCACCAACACCTTTGAGGCATTTAGAGAGAGAGTGGGCACTGGGGAGGCTGGAGTCCATTATCTCCCCCACAAACCCTATTTCGATTTGACAAAGTAGTTTATTCGCTTCACTTTGTTTAACTTTTTATTATTTTTGCATTGCCCGTGGTGGGCAGTGCTTGTTAATTCTTACTTCATTTAGGTAATTTGGTGGGGGACTATTCAAAACCAAAATGGTGGGTTCTTCTCTCTTCCACAGCTACATCCATGCCCAGGTATCCTTGGCCAGAGAGCACACAATGTGCACTAGGCCCCTCAAAACATTTGGAAAGAAGTTGGCACCTCAGGGGCTAGAGTGCATTACCTCCATCTCTAACACTGTTTTGATTTAGTCCCTCCTTTGTTGCATCCTTGCCTGATTTTAGTTAATATTACACAGTGTTTGCTGTAACTTGTTAATTGGGTGTTTAGTTTGCTCGGTGGTAGATTTAGTTTAAAAAAAGAGCTGGATTCATCCCGAGTGTGGAGTTAGCTCCTGCAAAGGAAAGAGTCTGAAAAGGAAAGGTGGAGACTGGTTTCTGTGCTAAACTGTAGATTTACCATAAATCATTGTAAATGCCTAAAAGCCTTTCACTGCCTAATTCATCAAGTGGATATCAGTGTGTTAAACAAAACTCACTGGAGTTTCGAAGAATGAGAGGTTACTTATTGAAATTACAAGATTCTAATGGGCCTTCAGAGTGTAGACACTGAGAGAATGTTTCCTCTTGTGGGGGAATCTAGAATGAGGGGGCACAATTTCAAAATAAGGGGAGAGTTAACCTTGTGAATTGTTGGACTAGCAGAGGTTACTGGATACATTCAAGGCCAAGGTAAATGTTTTTAACCTTCAAGGGTGTCAAGGGCCAAGAGGGGCATTCAGAAAGGTAGAGTTAAGATCACAGTTCAAGTCAGCCATGGTCTTGGTGAAGAATGAATTGAGGGGAAATGGCCAACTCCTGCTCTTGTAGTCTTTTGTCTAATGGAGGTTATTGTCAGGGATTTGATGCATCATGTTTAGAAATGAACATAGCCCAATGGTGTTCAACACCTAACATCATCCCGTCTTTAATTGCACACAATACAACACATTAACTGTTTTTGCAGCAATAGCATTCAGATTCCTTTTCCTGTTGAGGAACCTATTTCATGCTTGGTTGAAAATCCAGCAGTAACAGCAGCAAGACCCTTCACAAACATCCGTGCCTTTTCTAACTCTCCTACCTAGTGCAACAGATGGCTAGATCCCACTGGGCTTTATAGCTGAGTCTCAGCTGGGGTCTACATCCATGCACCATCCAACATCAGGCCTGGAATGGTGGTGAGGAGTGGGAATCCTGGTGAATGATTACAGAGGGGCTGGGGTCAATTGAATCTCTCCAATAGTAGAGGGTTCATAGAGAATGCAGGGGCAATAGAGGAAGTAGAAATTCATGTCTAGATAAAAGCCAAGAATGCACAATCTTTTTTATACAAGAGACAATGTAAGAACGGATAAATTAAAAGGGGACATTATTCGAGAGAGATACTAGCACTACATCCAGATTTGCAGGCTGTCTCCACCCTGGGGCTATAAGTTATAGGACCCATTATTTTGTCTCCTACAGGCAGCAGCATTGATCAAGGCACAATGTCCATCTGCATTCAGTATATAACAGATGCATCACTTTGGCAACCTGGCAGTCCCCATTCAATCCTCTGTAGCAAGTGAGAAATGGTTGGCAACTGCTTTCGCACAATGTTTGATGTGTTGCACTGCACATTCATAGAACTTCCTTTTTAATCATAGAATCCCTACAGTGTGGAAGCAGGCCATTTGGGCCATCAAGTCCACACCAACCTTTCCGAAAAGCATTCCACCCAAACCAAACCTCCCATCCCTGTAACCCTGCATTTCTCATGGCTAACCCACCCAGCCTGCTCATCCCTGAACACTATGGGAAATATCCCATGGCCAATCCACCTAGCCTGCACATCTTTGGACTGTAGGAGGAAACTGGGGCACCTGGAGGAAACCCAGGCAGACAAGGGGAGAATGTGCAAACTCCACACAGACACAGGCAACAGAGGGTGGAATCGAACCTGGGTCTCTGGTGCAGTGATTCAGCAGTGCTAACCACTGAGCCACATTAGAATAAATGTGATGTTAGTCAAAGTGATTCCGTACTTGAACAACAGGGTTTTCAATTGTAAAACATGCAAAGATGAACAATATCTGGGAAAACACTCGATATTGCTCCAAAGGGCAATATCTGATTCCTTCAGCTTCAGCTGTTCCTCTGCTGTGCAATTGAATGGCATCACCAGATGTTTCTGCTGCTTCCAACAGAAACCGTGTCATAAGCAATGAACAATATTTTACCCATAACTAACATCACGAAAAGAACATTATTTCTTATCCCCTTACTATTAGACTGACAGACAACATTGGAGAAACTTAGCAGGTTGGGAGAAAGCAGAGTTAACATTTCAAGTCCAGTGTGATTTCGTCTAAAGGAGAAATGTACCGAACTCGAAACATTCACTCTGTTTCTTTCTCCACAAATGCTGCCAGACCTGCTGAGTTTCTTCAGCATTCTCTGTGTTTGTCTCAGATTTCTATCATCCCCTGTGTTTTGCTTTTATACTATTAGAATGACCTGGCTATTCCTAAATTAGCTGCCAGGCTTTCTAAATTTCAACAGTGTCTACACATCAAAAGGTGCTTAATTAGCTATGGAGTATGTCAATAGGACACTGTATAAATGCAAGTCTTTATTCTCCAGCAAGGTAGTACTTTGGAGTCTATTAGAGAACCTAGCTGAATACGATTAGATGACAATCTGCTGCGCAGGACGGGGAATATACACTAACTGACCATATGATGAAGATCAACATTCACCTTATGGTGTTCTAATCCAGTAGAAGAGAAATTCACTTTCTTTCTTTTTTACTAACTGCACTAATGTAATCAAGAAGATAGAAATAAACTACATTATCAGACAGCAGTCTGTTCCAACTAATAATGTACAACAGTACAAAACAGTATGCCTTCAGGTCCTGTGACTTAAAGCCTACTCTCTGTTGACAATACAAAATGGATATTGTTTGAAGTTTTAGGTTGCAAAACTAAGGTACAATGAGGTACTGGATTAAAAAAATCAATATTTGATACTTCAGGTCAATTAGCCTGTCCTCAGCAATGTGAGCTTTGAAATGCAATTTCAAAGGTAAGCAGTGTTTTCACAATGTAACGTCTGTCCTGGTAAAAATAGTGCATCGCAAATTGTCATGCTTAGGTGGCATTCTTGGCTCTCTCCCACCATTACCACAGTGGACTCCGAGTTCAAATCCAACTGCAGAGATCTGAGCATCGTATGTAGGCTGACATTTCAGAGTCAAACTGTGAGAGCATGGCACCTTTGGAAGATTTTACTTACACTCTTGGGTGAATAGAAATGATCCCACAACAAAGTTCATAAAGTCATACATGCACAGAAACAGACCCTTCGGTCCAACCAGTCCATGATGATCATAGCCCCAAAGTAAACTAGTCCCACCCACCTGAGCTTGGCCTATATCCCTCCAAACATTTCTTACTCATGTGCTTATCTTTTAAACTTTGTAACTGTACCCGCATCCACCACTTCCTCTGGAAGTTCATTCCACACACGAACCAGTTGTGTAAAATAATTGCCCCTCATGTCTTTTCTAAATCTTTCTCCTCTCTCCTTAAAAATATGCCCCTAATCTTGAAATCCCCCACTCTAGGGGAAAAGACACTTGTCATTCACCTTATCTTTATCCCCCATGATTTTATAAACCTCTATATGGTCACCCCTCAACCTCCTATTCTCCAGTGAAAAAATTCCCAGCCTATGCAGCCTCCCCTAATAACTCAAACCCTCCATTCCCAGCAACATCCTGATAAATCTCTTCTGAAAGAAGAAAATGTTTTCTCCCATGTCCTAGCTTATAATTATCCATCAAACAACCAATTTTCTGGTCATTATCATATTGAAGGTCTGTGGGACATTACCCGTATACATTTCAACTCTGACGTTAAAGGCACAGTGCAATTTCACAGTGTAGATGTCTTTCAATGTGATCAAACACCTTCCTACCATTTCCCCTCCAGACCTTGCTCCACTGACGCATGACTTACTTAGTTTTTCCCAATTTCTTTTGTTTACAATGAATCAAAACCTGGTGCGGAATCTTCCTTACCCCTCAATGCTATGGGACACGGCGAGATGTGTGTAAATATCAGCTAAGTTGTCCAATGAGGGCCTTCCCGACATTGAAATCAAAATGGCCAACCTATTAAATGCTGAGTTGAGATTTTCGTGAGTAAGTAGCAAACAACCCATTTCATTCTCATTCTCATTACAACAAATCTCATCTCATTCATGTTGTCTCACGCAGTGGATAGAAACTGAGCGCTGACAATTACCAACATGGAAGTCTGGTGATTCCAGCTTGCCCCTTGCCCCTGTGGACCTCTATCTTGGACTCCCGGTACCACTTCTCATGACATACTCTATTGGCAGAGTCCTGATGTACCCCACATCCATGGACATTGGCATCCGAAACATCACTGTCTCACCATACCACCATGGCACATCTCTGACTCACTTAGTTCCACCCTTTCAATGTTGTATTTCAAAGGCACGCTGCACCCTCTCATTGCAATGATGCTTCCTGAACATTTTACACAAGGCGATGGACATTCAACTCATGGTTCGGTCTAAGGTCCATCTCAGGACTCCTCACTCACTCTATTAGTGCTCAGTCACTTTGTGTCTACTTCAAAGCTTACAGAATATATGTTTTGCCTTGCCTTGCATTTTTCTACTTTTGTCCCCACAGCCAGAGGATACAATGCTTCTATCCTGACTTACCTTGTAGTGGAGACACAAAGCCAAGCAGCTTGTCAGGTTGCCAACAGTCATGAGTCGGGGGCTGGATATATTGCTGGGTGGCACCATGCTACGTCAAACATCATCAGTTTACATGGCATAACATATTGCATGTGCCAAGCGGCTATGTTTCAAAGTTTAAAGTGGAGCAGTCTTCAGTCAAACACCTTTCAATCCAGGGGCTTGGGCACAGTCAGTCAACTGTTCTGACAGGGTCAAGGGACCAGTCCCCATACACTCTGGGGAGTAGGCCACAGGCAACCCTGTGGGCCCAGCGCAACCTCAATGTTTAGCATTGCTGCGTCACAGCATCAGAGGCCTGGGTTCGATTCTACCCCTGGGCGACTGTCTGTATGGAGTTTGCACATTCTCCCTGTGTCTGTGTGGGTTTATTTGGGATGCCCCGGTTTCCTCCCGCAGTTCAACAATGAACATAGAACATAGAACAGTACAGCACAGTACAGGCCCTTCGGCCCACGATGTTGTGCCAACCTATTATCCTACTAAGATCAATCTACCCTGCATATCCTACATTTTACTATCATCCATGCGCCTATCCAGGAGTCACTTAAAAGTCTCTGACTCCACTACTACTGCCGGCTGCGCATTCTACATGTCCACCACTCTCTGTGTGAAGAACCTACCTTTGACATCTCCCCTATATCTCCCTCTTATCACCTTAAAATTATGCCCCTCATAATAGCCATTTCCATCCTGGGAAAAAGTCTCTGACTATCCACTCTATCTATGCCTCTCATCATCTTGTAAACCTCTATCAAGTCACCTCTCATCCTTCTTCGCTCCAATTAAAAAAGCCCTAGCTCCCTCAACCTTTCCTCATAAGACCTGCCCTCCAGTCCAGGCAGCATCCTGGTAAATCTCCTCTGCACCATCTCTAAAGATTCCACATCTTTCCTATAATGAGGTGAGCAGAACTGAACACAATATTCCAAGTGTGGTCTAACCAGAGTTTTGTAGAGCTGCAGTATAACCTCAATTCCCCTGCCAATGAAAGCCCACACACTATATGCCTTCTTTACCACTCTATCAACTTGGGTAGCAACTTTGAGGGATCTATTGACGTGGACTCCAAGATCCCTCTGTTCCTCCACACTGCCAAGAATCCTGCCATTAACCCTGTATTCTGCATTCAAATTCGACCTTCCAAAATGAATCACTTCACACTTTTCTGGGTGAAATTCCATCTGCCACTTCTTTGCCCAGCTCTGCATCCTGTCAATGTCCCGTTGCAACCTACAACAGCCCTCCACGCTGTCCACAACTCCACTAACCTTCGTGTCATCGGCAAACTTACTAACCCAACCCTTCCACTTCCTCATCCAAGTCAGTTGTAAAGATCACAAAGAGCAGAGGTTCCAGAACAGATCCCTGCGGCACACCACTGTTCACCGAGCTCCAGGCTGAATACTTTCCATCTACTACCACTGTCTTCTATTGGACAGCCAGTTTTGTATCCAGACAGCCAAATTTCCCTGAATCCCATGCCTCCTTACTTTCTGAATATGCAGGTTATGTGGATCGGCCATGCTTGATTGGCCATAGCGTCCAGGGATGTGCAGGCTAGGTGGATTAGCCATGAAAAATGCAGCATTACAGGGATGGGATAGGAAAGCTGGGTCTGGGTGTGACACTCTTCTGAGGGTTGATGTGGACTCGATGGGGTGAATGGTTCCATGATTCTATGATGTGGGTCCAGGGATTCACCGGAAGGAAGATAGGGTGCTGTACAGATATCAGTCAGGGGTCTGGTCATTCACTACACAATGTTGTCCGACTCAGTCATTCAACAGGGTGGGCCACAGTCGATCCTGGAGTTCAGCCACTAAAAATCAATGAGTGGGTAAACATGGGGCCATTACTGCATAGAGGCTGCTGGGGATTAGAAGCAGAATGTGGGGATGCAGAGGGGATGAGAATTGTGAAGGGAGGGGCAACTCTGTATAAGGGGGAGATGATAGAACATTGAAGGGAAAAAAGAGTAGGGTCATGGAAGGGGGCATTGACAGCCAGCAACACCCTTGTTTTGATGAGGGGGCGGTGCACTACTCGATCTGGCATGTTTATTCAAAGTGCCTGAGGCTGGTGGGTGGATGGGCTAAAGATGGAGATTTAGGTAGATGGTTTGGGTGGGAACATGAGGAAGTTCACACCTTCAGGGCCGAGACAGAAGGCTGTCTGAAAGGGAATGTTTCCAGCTGGGGGTTGACCAAGATGGGGAGGCCCAAGCCTGAGACTCTCTGACTCAGTAATCACTGCTAGCTTCCATCATGCCATGAATAACATATGCCCAATGGAGATGGAAATGGCTGTGGCCACACCCAGAATGGGCAGGGCTAATGCTTTCTTCTGTGAGTGAGGCTTTAATTTCAAGCAATGTGAAGCCTTTCAAAGGGCAACAGTATCACACAGACACATACCCAGTCCAGGAGCGAGCATTACATGCTATATGTGAACCTCAGGCATGAACTTACTGGATGCAGTCTAAATCCTTCACCAGATTGTCCAACATTACTAATCAATTCCACTCATGGCCAGGATGTACTGGCAATGATTTACTACCCGGAAAGATACCTAGTAAGTGGTAATCACCTGTTATTTACCCACTGCCTGTACAAGGTCAGCAACTACTCACCTCACACCTTGGTCTATTAAACATTGTGTAACACTAAGGATGATGAAGCTCTGTAACTTGTAGTTGCATCTAAATAGAACTCTGCACACGAAGCTGATGATGAAAAGTGAACATGCGCTTATAATGTGATCCTGTATTGACATCAACATGTCACCCACGCACCTATGTGCTCTCAGAAGATCTTCTTCCAACCCACGATGTCTCAGTGCAGTCCTGGGGTACACAGCTTGGTGGAGGGGCTCGCCCCAACAGTGAACCCGCTTGCCTTGGAGTCCTGACTGAGCACTGTGGAAGCTATTGTGTTTCAGCATCGCAGACATGTTGAGTATGTCTTATCCAGAAGCACATGCACCCTCCTTCACTTGAACTCCTACAGGACCGACAATGGTAGGCAGTGTGGAGTTGGAGATGGACTAGTTACCTCTGGAATGTCCTGAAAGGAAATTTCTGGGTGGCCAGTTGGTGGCACCTCCTTTGGCAGTTTGTTTACAGACACTGTCCTGTCTCCTTGTGAGGAAGGGGCTCTTGGAGTGAAGTCAAGGTCCCTAGTTCCCCTTGATATTCGGGCTGAGGGCCAATGGCTAGAGTGATGGACAGTAGGTTTGTGCGCACATCCAGCACACACTGAGTGTGCTGGATGTGGCTCTTCATGCCAGCCTTCAACCTGTACAGGGAAGCAGCCAGGCACTCGCAGTCCTGAGGCAGTAGAATCCCTACCCCTTTTGGTGAAGCTCTATGATCTGTGTCAGATTGCCAAGTACCCTGTCAAACCTGGCTCCTGTACCTGTATGTGTGTGTCAATGAAGTTATGAATGGCCATGGAGAACAATAATCAGTGGGAGGTTTTCTTGTCCGTGTTTAATCGGAAGCTACAAAACTTCATGGTGTTCAGAGTCAATGTTGAGGATTCCTAGGATAACTCCCTCCTGATTTTATACCATTGTGCTGTCATCTCTGCTGGTTCAATCCTGCTGGTGGGACTGGACATATCTAGAGATAGTGATGGTGGTGTTAGGGACATTGTCTGTAAGGTATGATTCTGTGCATATGACTATGACAGGCTGTTGATTGATAGTCTGTGAGATATAGTCCTCCCAATGTTGGCACTAGCCCCCAGATGCTAGTGAGGAGGACTTTGCAGGGTCGACAGGGCTGTTTCTGCCGTTGTCTTTTCCAGTGCCTAGGTCGATGCCAGGTGATCCGTCTGGTTTAATTTCTTTTGAGTCTTTGTAGCTATTGATACATCTGAGTGGCTTGCTTAGCCGTTTCAGGGGACAGTTGGGAGGTGGCCACATTGTCAATCATAGTAGGACAGACCAGGTGAGGATGGCAGACTTCCTTCCCTAATGGATATTAATGAGGAAGATAGGTTTTTCCTGACAATCAACAATGGTTTCATGGTCATCAATAGACTTTTAATTCCAGATGTATTTGTTATTGAATTCAAGTTCAACCATCTGAATAGCTGGATTTGAACCCAGGTCTCTAGAACATGAGATAGCAGGAACTGCAGATGCTGGAGAATCTGAGATAACAAGGTGCAGAGCTGGATAAATACAACAGGCCAAGCAGCATCAGAGGAGCAGGAAGGCTGACATTTCGGGAAGGGTTTAGGCCCGAAACGTCAGCCTTCCTGCTCCTCTGATGCTGCTTGGCCTGCTGTGTTCTTCCAGCTCTGCACCTTGTTATCTCTAGAACATGAGCTGAGCTTCTGGATTAATAATCTAGTGATACTACTGCTATGCCATCACTTCTCCTGTATATATCTTTTAGCTTCCTGTAAACTGGATATGATCCCTTTTAACTTTGTGTGTGAACGTCCATGCTGCATCTTTGTTATATTTCTGTTGGTTTGCAGGTAAGAAATATGGTCTTTCTTTCACTAAGAAACCCTTGTGATTGGTTCTGGATTCCTAACTGTGAGTAGTTAACAACATTTTAATGGAGAAAGATGTAACATTGTTATGTCAAAAAAAGTAGCCCTAGCTGCAGCTGACCAAGAAATTTGAAATTCGGAGAGCTTGTTCAGCTCTTCTGATAACACTATGTCACTGGTGCCAATATAAACCACAACATCAGATTGTTCACACTACCCCTGCAAGATGATGTCTAGTTTTTCAGTGGCATTCTGGACCTGGCACCAGGAAGGCAACATCTCATCCTAGATTTACATTTACAGCCATAGAAATACCAATTAGATCGCCCAACTACAGAATTCCCTATCATTATTGCTTCCTTCCTCTCCACAATATACAGCCAAGCCAGCTGTAGTACTGAGAGATTGACTGCAATGACGCTCCCCAGAAGAACCATCAGCACCAGCATTCAGAGCTAGAAACCAGTTGGGGAGTGAGATATTTTCAGGAGACACTTACACGCTTTGCCTTATCATCGTCAATTGTCTGCTGGGGACTCATTCCTTTTTTCAGCACAGGCTTAATTTGTAGGTAACCCTCTCCAAACATGTACTGTTCACACAGTTCTGAATCCTGGAGTTTGAGATCCTTCAGCTGATGGCTTTTCCTGATTTCTCAGCACCGGAAATTACATTGAGAAGGTCACAACAGCAGGAATAAAATAACACACAGCAGTGTCACACTCAATCTGTATCACTCTTGTTTTCGTGGTAAATTTCTGGAGCCATTTCTTTAGACCCTTCAGGTTGTATTTTACATCCATTTGAACTGTAAGAGTAGAATAGTAGCTCAGGGGTTCAAACTCAAGATGAGTTTGCTTAGGATTAATGACAGGAAACTCCCCCTTCATACACACTGAATGGTAAAATAAGCTTCAAAACAGAGGAGTCACAAAGTCATAGAGTCATACAGCATGGAAACAAACCCTTTGGTCCAACCAGTCCATGTTGACCATGAATCCAAACTAATCAAGCCCCACCTGCCTGCGCTTAGCCCATATCCCTCCAAACATTTCTTATTCATGTACTTATCCAAATGTCTTTTAAATGCTGTAACTGTACCTGCATTGACCACTTTCTCTGGCAGTTCATTCCACACATGAATTGTTCTCTGTAAAAAAATTGCCTCTCATGTCTTTTTAAATCTCTCTCCTCTCACCTTAAAAATGTGACCCCTCGTCTTGAAATCCCTCATCCTAGGGAAAAGGCACCTACCATTCATTTTATCTCCACACTTCATGATTTTTTAAACCTCTATAAGGTCACCCCTCAATCTTCTGTGCTCCAGGGAAGAAAGTTCCAGCCTAACCAGCCTCTATTCAAACCCTCCACTCCTGGCAACATTTTGGTAAATCTTTTCAGAACCCTCTCCAGCTTAATAATATCCCTGAAACCAGTTCAGAAACAATCAGACACAACAATGCAAGTCTGTTACAATCTCTCCCACTGGTCTTCCTGAGTTATAATCAGTTATTTTGAGGTCATTAATGCCAACAATAACAGTTTGGACAAATATTTGGTTAGCATTTCAATCAATAGTGTTTTAGGTTGTATAATCCTGCACCAGAGCACAAGCCCCTCGGAAGAAATTGCAATCACTGAGCCCATTTCCTTTGATCCACTCATTTCAATGGATGGAAATTCATGGGCAGTGTGAGCTTTAGCTTTCAGTGTGCTCTCGCAGCAGGCAAGGTTCTGCACCAAGGCAAAACTTTCCCCTTAATTGCACTAAGAGAAAATCAAAGAAGCTTTGGGAATTGATAGTTGGGATTGTGCCAACATCATGCTGAGGAAGCAAGCAATCAAGGGTGTACAGCATCGTTTGGTGGATGTTACAGAGTTTTGTTTCATTACTAGTGATGGAGACAGGATGAAACTTTTCAGAATCTGCCCCCAGGAGATACAATGGGTTAGACAGAGTCCGTAATAAAGCAGATTATACACAGCTCTGTGGGAAGAGCACAGCAGCTTTTGGGAATAGATCCAACGCTCCCATGACTATGGAAGAACAAATGTCCTTCCAAGCTTAAGATTTGCTTAGGGCTTAGTAATTTTAGTTATCTCTTTCCCTTATGCACTCACAATCTAAGTTGAATCCTTCTTGCATCCATTTCACACAGATCCTGTGTATTTTATTTTAATTGAAAACAAAATCATTTCTGCGAACACTTTGAACAAATTAGAGCACAAAATCCCAGAACATCTGTGTCACCAGAATCTTTTACAATCTATAAATATGCCACTCTGTAGAGGGAGCTAACAAACACACACATCATTGACAAAAATGCTTCACTGGTGATTAGGTGAAGACAATCTGCCATGATTAAGTACAATACCCAATGTCAAAAATAGACTTGTCAACTTTTCCATGTTAGTTAGATAGTTCCATTCAATAATTAGTCATTTTCCATAAAATGTTGCCTTTCCATCTGGTTAATTAATATTATGAGGTATGGTGGTGTGATAGCTTTGTTACCAGACTTCCAATTCAGTGACCTGGCTTAATGATCCATAACAACAAGTTCAAATCCCAACCCAGCAGCTGGGGAAATAAAAATCCAAAAGTGATATAAAGCTGAAATAAAGAAGGTTGTGTTATCACCTTTAGAATGATGTCCCTTCAAGACATCCACATGCAACCAAACCAAGTCACCAGATGTTGTCATATGATCACAGGCAACAGACTGTCTGCATTGTAGCACTTCAGACACAGACTGTCTAGCGATTAATCTGTATTGTATATGTTAGTTTACTGTAAATAAACCCACCAGAGATCTTCAAGCATATAAAATCCATGTACATAATTTGAGTTACGTTTGGATAAGTCGGCATTATTATTTCAAAGAGCAGTTAATATTAATAATGGTGATCATGAAACTATTGGATTCTCATGTACTCCCAACTGGTTCATTACAGAAAATATCTTTTAAGAAAGGAAAACTAGTTGTTCTGTTCTATATATGGCTCCAAACCAGCAACAATGTTGTTATATCTTCACTGCCCTCTGAAACAAGTCACTTAGATCTCAAGAAAATTAGCAATGGGGAATAAATGCTAACCTTGACAGCAGTACCTTCTCAACTGAACGAATAATTGTTTTTAAAAGGCTTTTCAAACACTGACCATGTTGAATGTATTGGCCAGCCAGTGTTGTGTTACATTTCATAGTCAATATATTAGTTTGCAGTTAACACAGTGTATCAGTATATCATTCGGAAATGCAGTATGTCAGTACGATACCAGGAGATATATTTATGTTATCAGCATTGTACCGTAGCATTTGACCTCAGGGTATAATAGTTGGTTTACTATCTCATTGAGATCATTTGAAGCATGACATGCTATTGACTGTAGTCTCCTGTTATAACCAAATAGCTTAATACCAGGCCAGACAATTCTGTGTCTGTGAATGCAATAATTGTAAATGTTGTAATGAACAGTTGTAATGAACATTGGTTGCACTTTTCAATATCACATTAAGTTTCATATGTTACAAGGGATAGCATAAGTATTTCCATTTCAGGTTAAAATATCCTACTAGAAGTAACACCCACAGCATTGTGGCAAATTTGATGTCTATAAAGTACTCCAAAATCTTGGTAGCAGATATTTGGAAAACTAATGAAGTCCAACTGGGCAACAGCTTTAAATAATAGAGTATTTGGGCAAAGGGACAGTTCCCACCTATAAAACAGCATCAATTTCTGTGAGTATAGGCTGTTGTAAAGATATGTGGATAGGCCATTAACTCCAAAGAACAGCAAGCAAATTTCTCTTTTTTTGGAATTTTTAAGTCCTTTCAAGAAAACATAAATTTCCAAGATTGCATCACTTAACAATAAAAATCTGCAGCCTACTTTTGAGTCAAGATGCTTTGATGTGGATCTCAGATGGCTGCAAGCCTAGTACACTCTGTTTTAATTAGTACAGAAGTAATTACCTCTTTCAGAACAACATCAGCCATAGAGGCTGTTCTTAAAGATTGAGCACTTTTAAGTCACACTGACACAAAGTCAGGGACATATAGCCTAAAGGTACTGTGCCAGAGATAGTAGGAACTGCAGATGCTGGAGAATCTGAGATAACAAGGTGTAGAGCTGGATGAACACAGCAGGTCAAGCAGCATCAGAGGAGCAGGAAGGTTGACGTTTCCGGCCTTTTCTGAAGAAGGGTCTAGGCCCAAAACGTCAGCCTTTCTGCTCCTCTGATGCTGCTTGGCCTGCTGTGTTCATCCAGCTCTACACCTTGTTACCTAAAGGTACTGTGCAACAGTTTTAAGGCTGAGTCACAGATAGCGGAAACCTACAACTTCAAACTTGCAAATTCTAAACATTCAAAGTCATAGTTTCCAGAGCATTGGTCTCAAAGGGACCAAGGTGATTAAAAGAGTAACAACAAGATAAGTAAAGGGAAACTGAGATAGTAAAGGAAAACAAAACGAGATTGATGCAAAACCACAAAAGTAAAAAAGATGGAAGGCAAATGTTGAATTAAAAATTGAGCCACCAGTGAACACTTTATTGAATAACTGTTATTCAAATTAGGTATGTAGATCTGTTTTACAGCAATAACTGACCTCAAGAAGAGAGCTCTGAAAATGTTGATTACAATTGACAAGGAGAGGCTTTGTGGAGCTAGCATATACAATCTTTCCATGGGCAATCAGAAAGATCCAGAAAAAATCTGAAAAGTTCTCAAAACTGGCTCAAGGTAGGAATTAACTTCTGGATTGACAGACTCCTGCTCCTGTTGTACAGGTAACAACCTCAAGAGCCAATTGACAAGTTTGTTGCAAGGTGCCACAGCAAAGGCCATGAAAGTGGCTTTGCTGAAGATGAGCTCTCAATGTCATTGAATCAGCAAGCACATGCACACTTATTAAAGCCTTTAGTAAGGATCTTCTGGACAAGAAAACTGGCCATACCATTAACTGAATATTTGAGAATGGATGTAAATATGAGTGCCACTCATATTTACGTAATTTAAGAGCAGCAAACACTATCACTATGGAGAGCAAAGCACACCAAATCCATAAAATCTGTAACAATTATGGTTTGCCACACTTATCCAGAAGTCATCCAGCTTTTCTTGATATCTTCATCATCATCATCATCATCATCATAGAATCCCTACAGTGTGGAAACAGGCCGTTCGGCCCCGTGCAGCAGTTGGCAACAAGGGAAACTGGGCATGCCTCAGAACAAAATATAGGTGACTAACAAGATGATACTACATCCCAACTCTGGTGGCGAGGCCAGTGTTAAGTACATACACAAGTGTAAACAGAAGAATGAAGTCCAGAATCAACTAAGAGAAAGGCTCATTTCAGAAGATGATCAAGTCTTCTATGCAAGCCGGTTCCATTCACAAGTCCATTTTTACACAAGTCAGAACACAATGCAGGACAACGTAAAGCAGCTGTTTGTAAGTACAAGAAAGTTCATAAAAGAACAAACATAACAGCATAAGAAATAAGAACAGGAGTAGGCCATTGGCCCATGAAGCCTGCTCCACCATTCAATACGATCACGGCTGATCTTTTTGTAGACTTAGCTCCACTTACCCACCTGCTCTCAATAACCTTTAATTCTTTTACTGTTCAAAAATCTAACTATCCTTGCCTTAAAATCACTCAATGAGGTAGCCTCAACTGCTTCACTGAGCAGGAAATTCTACAGATGAAATGAAGAAGTTCCTCCTTAGATCCTAAATATGCAACCCCTTATTTTGAGGCTGTGATTCCTAGTTCTAGTTTCACCTGACTGTGGAAACAACCTCCCTGCTATTTTATCTATTCCCTTCATTATTTTATATGTTTCTATAAGATCACCCCCTCATTCTTCTAAATTCCAATGAGTACAGTCCCAGTCTACTCAATCTCTCCTCATAAGGCAACACTCTCAATTCCAGAATCAACCTAGTGAACCTCCTGTGCACCCACTCTGGTGCCAGTACATTGTTTCCTGAAATCTTCTACCTGGTAGTTGGCCCAATGACCCCGTAATGCCAAGACTGTCAAGATGGACAGATCTGAGTACAGTCACAATTCATGAGATTCAAACCACACACACTGGCGGTACAGGCTGGACATGATGCAATCAAATCAGTGAATGATCTGCGAGGATTTGACTTTGAAGTGAGATGTAAGATTTTCGCATTATATTGCTACATTTCTATGCATTGGCAATGAAGAAGGGAGCATCATCCCTAGCACAACATACAGTTGGAAGGCAAGTGCAAATGATCTTATTCAGTGACTAATTGACTAATTATGCAATAAACAGGATTTTTTTTATTGTTACTCAGAGGAAAATGAAAGAGATACAAAATGTAATCTTGGTACCAGGATGAGTGTGATTGAAACTGAACTCATTACCCAACCCACACAAAGACCACAATATCCCTCTTGATTTATACATTGATGCTGCAGACTGCAAAATTGATGACATTCTGAAGAGCCAGTGTAAGCAATCATAATTGGCAACTGCCAAAGATAAGCAATGATAAAAGTTGAAAAGATCATTATCCAGGGATGGCTTTACAGAATTAAACAGACACTTGATAAGGTTTCTTCATTTTGATCATGCAGTGATGAACTTGGAATATCATGACAAGTCATTTTCAAAGGCAAACAAGTCCTAAAGCCAAAATATTGCACCAAGACATCATGCACACGTTACATCAGGGAGTCATGAATACTGAATGACAGAAGGGTTCTCACATCAGCCTGTGTACTGACCAGGGATGAATCAGGATATTCAATCACTTGTGAATACATGTGAAGCAATGTCAATCATATCAAACCCAGCAGCAGAGGAAATCTCTATGGTCACATGATGTTGCATACATGTAGCAACAAGCTACTCACAATGTATAAGGAGGAATGTATCCCTGTGAGGAATGACCTTCAAATTTCTTATTGTCCAACATCTTAACAACTCAATGCATGATCATCACTGACATGAGGGGCTCTATTTTTAGTTTATTCGGTTTGGTGGGACAAAACATTTCTGACAATAGACCTTAAATCACTGGGAAGCCATTTCAGACCATGTGTACTGTGTGCGGAGTGACCCAGAGCATGTCATCACCCCATTATCCTTGCTAAAACAGTCTGGCAAAATGTTTGGTATGTACCATCAAATCAATGATCATTCAGTGTTAAGCAACAAAGCAAGATTTTGGAATTACATTGCTGCATTTCTCTGCATTGGCAATGAAGAAGGGAGCACCATCCCTAGCACAACATACAACTGGAAGGCAAGTGCCAATGACCTTATTCAGTGGCCAATTGTCTAATTATTCAATACACTGGATTTTTTTTACTGTAACTCAGAGGAGGATGAAAGAGATACAAAATAAATATAAAAAAAAATTCAAATGCAAATACCTGGATACCAGCAAAGGGTTCTAAAACGTGCAAACGGCGTATATGATTATATGAAGTAATTTATTGATTGGGTGGCTATATTGCAAAGGAACAAAAGTTAACTCAGATTAATGCTTGAGACACCAGTAATGCACAAAGTCAGTAAGGAGGGAAACTTCAATGGTGATGATTGGGTGGCAATGTTGAGTGACAAAAACCAGCAGCTAGACAACCAAGTTGTCAATGAAGTACAACAAAGAAGAATTGGTGCCTATCCAGATCATCACAGCAGTGGGAATTCTCAAGCCTCCAGTGTATTACATTGAAGTGTGAAATGTTAAACTTGAAAATTCTGTTTTACCCATTTTAAATTGACGGCACGCACCTATGTACAACCATATATACCTGATAGAATATTTGTTTAACTTTGGATAAAAGGGGGATGTTGTGTTGTCTCATGGTCTGTATATAAGTAAGAAACACAAAAGTCATTGGACCCTTCAGAGAGATGTTCATGATATCATTAGTGTATCTTTGCATGTGACCTGAGAATATAAAGGTTTTATATGCCATCTTAATTAAGATCACTTGAAGTATGACATGCTATTGAAAGCATGCTCCTCTGCAACAACTGAATAGCTTAATATTAGCCCAGACATTGCTGAATGTAATAATTGTATATGATAGCCAACTGTGGTAAACATCTGTTGGATCTTTCAATACTACATAAACTGAGTTTCTTATGTTACAAAGGGTATCATAACCTCTGCCACAGCAGATAAAAAGTATTCTGCTGAACTCCAGAATCTACATCACATGATCGCCCTGAACAGCAGTTTTTGGATCTTCTATTAGATTTTGAGCACAGAAGATCAACTTGCAAGAGCAATTCAAAGGTCACTCAGGTTGCACAGGTCTGAATGATGTACCACGGTTCAAGTGAACAGTTCTCTATTCTGAAGTAATTAATTAACTGAGCTATTACAACAATTAGCACCCTAGTGGTTTCTAATCACAAGCTGCACATGATGTCTAAGCTTTGGGGGCGTAGCAGTGTGGTAATTAGGCAGGTGAAGTAGGTTTCAGAGTAACAATTCACAAAGGACGGTAAAATGCTTTCCAAAGCATTCCTTTTATACTCTTCACACAGATGGCCAGGTACAATTCTAGTACTTCATTGGCATCCAATGGTGCAAAGTACTTAGGAAAAGAGTTAGGATATGAAAATCAAGTTTGATGGGGGCACAGTAGAAAGGAAGATTGCCTGAGTTGGAAAGGAAGTGGTCCTTTGCATGGTCATCAAATTATATGTGGCTTAACTTTGGGTTGGACAATCATTTGAATTGCAACAAGTGGAGATCATGGAAGCATTGACTTCAAGTGATTCAGTTTTCTGTCATAGCCGCGAGAAAAGACTCCTGCCATCTTCCTCGCTGGTCCATATCCCACTGAATGCTTCAAATCACTGAGATAGATCAATTAGATAGTCAGACAAACTGACAGATAGTTAGACATGCAGGACGGAATCTTTTCAATCACTGAATGCCATGTCGTTTGGTAAAATATGGTGAGATCGGAAAAATGACATTCTCGATAGTGAGGTGAAAAAAATCAGTTTTTCCACCTAAGGTTTTCCAGTGAAGCGAAAATCTGACTAGGAAGCAGTGAGAGACCTACTTCCTTGCATTAGTATTTCATGCTTAACTAATCTCACCTCAGTAATATGCAGTTTGCCATTTTACCAGGCAGAGGAGAGAAACTAGACTGCAATAATTCTAAATACAAACATCAGAGCGGGTAACTGACAAACCCAGCTCGGCACTTTGTCCTCCAAGTCTTCATCTTGTCCAAATTCTCAATACCTCAGGTCACACTCCATGTGCAGCAATCACCCGTAATACTTCATCCACAGAGGTTGGCATCAGCAAAACACCAGCCTCACGATATCATTATGCCACATCTCCAATTCACTTAGAATGCAGTTCACTGCTTCAGTACTGCTCTTTGGAACACACTAGTACCATTCATTGCAATGCTAGGATGCTCTGGGCCACAAAGCTGGGCTACTTTGTGTGCAGAGACAGGCTCACACCTTAAACATAAGAATAGAGTGCGCCTCAGGGCTTTGAGCTTACTCTTTTAAGACTCATTCACTTTGTTCCCACTTGGATGCTCAAAACAGCTCTACCTTCCCTTTTCTACTTGTGCATTACTGCCTCATTTAGGAATTACAGCCTCATGATATTTCTTTTAGCACAGACACAAAGCCAAACAGCTTGTTTTGTTCTCCGCAGTGATCAGCCATAGGGATAGACATGTTACTATGCAGCAAAGTGCTACATCATTATCACACCTACACCATGCGGCAAACACACTGCATGTGCTTCAAAAAATTGGCCCTCTCCGAAATTCTATTGGGAGCAGTCCTCAGTGTGGTCAGGGGAGCTGCCAACAGTGAAAGTGTCCTGACAAAGCAAGTCAAAGTTATTGTTTAATATCAATCCAGGAGTTTGTTCAGTTGGGCACTTGGAGCCATCAAGATAAAGGAGTCCATATAATTACAGTCCAGGGAAGGGGCCATGGTCCTGCAGTTCAGGTATACAGGGTGTAAAGGTAAGTAAGTCAGGGCTTTGGCCACTATCAGTTGGTGCTGTTTTTCTGACTTGATCATTGGATTGGGTCCATGGGATCTGATGTAGGAAACCCAATCACTCATCTTCCATGGAATACCATGCGGATGAGAGAGGGACCGAGGATTTATACTCTGTTTAGAGGCGGTGCCCAGAATGGTGACCAGCGTTTCAGCACCTTTCAACATTGGGGTCACCAAAGGTCATAAGGTGCCCTCCTCCACATCAGGTTTACCAACAGAGATCTGGGGGGTCCTGGTGGATGGGGTGGGCTGCAGCAACACATTGTGAGATGCACTTCCTGCTGACAGTGTTTGACCGGGTTCACAGCCAGGATTTAAGTACCGGCCAGTAGCATGAATATCGGAAGTTCCCAGCAGCAGCCAGCATGCCCAAGTGCAGGATTGTATGAATATGCCACCCTTGAATGTGGAGTGTGCAGAATGAGGTGAGCAGCAGAGAAGTGTCGAGAGACTCACTACAGCTCCCAGAGAGAAACTCTCCAGGAAACTCAACAGAGTTGGCACACAGCTGCATTTCGATAAAATGTAAAGTACATAGGCAGACAAACAGATAGATTGATGGAGAAACAGACAGACAGACAGACATTGTGATGGACAGACAAACAGACAGATAGACAGACAAATGGACAGATTGATAGATAGATGTACAGACAGTCTGATAGATAGACAGACTGATAGATACACAGGCAGATAGACAGGGTTTTAGATCGATAGATACATAGATAGATAGATAGATAGATAGATAGAGTCATACAGCACAGAAATAGACCCTTTGGTCCAACCAGTCCATGCCGACCATAATCCCAAACTAAAATGATCCCACCTGCTTGCAATTGGCCCATATCCCTCCAAACATTTCTTATTCATGTACTTATCTGAATGTCTTTTAAATGTTGTAACTGTACCCGCATCCATCACTTTCTCTGGCAGTTCATTCCACACATGAACCGGTCTCTGTGTAAAAAAAGTTGCCCTTCATGTCTTTTTTAAATCTTTCTCCTCTCACCTTAAAAATATGCCCTAATTCCTGAAACCGCCCACCCAAGGAAAAAGGCACCTGCCATTCACCTTCTCCGTACCCCTCATGATTTTAAGATAGGCAGACAGACAAACAGACTGTTAGGTGAATAGGTGAATACTTGGATGGTTGGTCAGACAGTTGGATAGTTAGGTGGATAGATAGATACACAGATCGATGGGGAGATGGGTAGATTGATAGTGAACATGGTAAGTGATATGTGTACTGAAAAATCATCATGACAGCAGATGCATAATTCTAATTATATAAATAAAACATTTTATTCATAATTACAGGTGATAATTAAAATAATGATATAAATTAAATATAAACAATAATATAATTGCACAAGTATGGTCATTTCAGCATACAAATTATTACAGTACATTACAAAATGTACACTTCCCTATTTTACAGAGTAGGATTGGGATTCTATTCCACACTGTGTTTAGTGTTGAAGTCCATAGATCATACATTAACATGGGAAACGGGAACTGCTTGCTCTAAAGCTGGAAAACTGTCTTCAAAACTGGGCACGACACTGGATAGGAAGGATATATCTGCTGCGGAGGAAGTGCAGTACACAAATACTAGAATCATCACACTGCCTTGTTGCTAGCACAGAAATATTTTCCTCCATTTGGCATAATGGGAGCCCCAAGGGTTAGAACAGACCCTTGTGGAGCTCTATAAGTCATTACTTTCAAACTCACTCCTTCTATCTATTGAGCTACTTCTCAATCTAATTAACTAAATATGCATTAACTTCATAAGCCTTAATCCTCTTTGGAATCCTCATGTGCGGAACCTTATCAAATGTTTCCTGAAACACCAAGTAGATTGTATCAGCAAATCTTGTGAGTCACCTCCTTGAAGATTTCAATGGATTTATGAGGCATGACCTACACTTCTAAATCCATACTATTTGTCATGACCTCTTAGCTGCTTTGATGAGCTGTTGTGCGGTGGAGGTTTTGAATGATGCATAGGGGGTTTATATTATATGCCTGTAGAACAAAAGCCCATGGATAGGAATTTCACCTCTCCTGTGTTAGCAGAGCTCTGTGACCTCAGGATGACACTTCTTCTAGAGCTTCTGGCAGAAGCTTAGAGGTGTGCACGGTTCTCATGGGGATGTGTCACATCAACCATGCCAGAGGCATTTGGTGCCTAACTCCTATATGTCACCAGGCTTCCACAACCACATTCAGTATTACTGTTCAATGACTGGCATTGCGGCAATACCCAAACCCCGCTCTCCCACCAACCTACCCCACTGCCCCCACAGAGGATGGCTCCGTTCAGGTTGCCTTCATCTGCAGATGTGACTTTCTAAATCTTTTCTGAGCAGGTCGTAAACTGTAACAAATTGGTCTATCAAAAAGTATTGGATTCCTATATCCAAATGAAAATGTTTTGGCTGCGTGATAGTAATCTTTGAGATAGAGGCAGGTTACTCAAGCATCGGACAACTGGCTCCAGTATCTCACCTGTGATGCTTAACAAGTGTTGTCCATGTGATAACTACCTCAATTAAATGCCATCATCAATTAGCAGCCCAGACATATATGTTGATTGTAACTGCACCAGGTACCGCAAACAACTCTACATGCTAAATTTTCCAGTAAATTCTGTAATATTGAAGCCGAGATGTTCTTGTAGTATTTTCTGTTAACAAATTTTATGAATAAAAGTAAACAAATTTTCTGAATAAATTATATATTTGTGAGAAAAAATGGCTCTTGTTGAGAATTGCTGAGAAGAGGCAGATATCTGGCTAATTTCTGACCTCAGGGAGTGCCATTTGGTTAAAATATTATTTTACAATAAGAAACAGTACAAGGAGGAAACTGTTAGCTAAATATCTGTTTCACCACCTCCATCAGGAAGAAAAGAAATTCCTTTTCGGAAACAAAGACATACAAGAAGTAAAAAAAATTGACTTTATGGTTTTATTTCTTAATTTGTACTGAGATCATTTCTTTTTGAATAAAACTGTCTGATGAACTGCACCACCAATATAAGTTTGTAAAAACAGCACTAAAGTGTAAAATTCTCCGGTGTGGGCCACTGTGTGCCTGAACAAAATACGTCACAGGATATGGTACGCCAACAAGTGAATATTCAGGAGTTGTGCATGACACGTTAATTATAATAATCTTATTTATAACAAATCGTGTATCTAATCATGTGTGCTGAAGTGTAAAGCCGTAGTGCCATCAGGTTTTGTTGATATGCCAGTGGATGTGAATCCTTGCAGCCAATATCATTACACATAACTGATGTAATTAGGAACAATGTATTCATGTACAGCATGATCACATTTGCAGAATCTGTATCAATAAGGAGTTCTCAGCTGTTTTAAAATTTCTAATAGAAAGGAGCTATTGCGTGTGAGCCTTCTTCTCTCTGCCTGTAAGAGTAAGCTAATTTGATTGCAAAATTATTCTAATTAAAACAATAGCCAATTAGAAGGCATGCTAAGTGCTAAGCCATTGACAGCATTTTGCATCAAATCTCAATGTTTATTTTGGGTTGCCTGGCCCTCAATTTCCTGTTGTTTTCTTCACAACTCTCTCTTTTATCCTATCTCTGTGCTCATCTGAAAGCTTCTCGTGAGCTGCTCTGGTGAGATCTGTGACTGGGACAGGGACAGAGTGAGAGACAGAAAGGGGAGGGTGGTGGAGTTGGGAAAAGGAGAAGGGAGATGCAAAGGAGGATTGGGGAGAGATGAGGGGAAAGGAGAATGGAGGGGCATATGGGAATGGAGTGGGAAATGATTGGGGAAGGTGTGGGGGGGCACAGAAGTCAATAATAAGCTACCACCAAATGACATTGATTCTGAGTGCCACAGGCATAGGAACAGGAGAAGGTCATTCAGTCTTTCAAAGCTTGTCTTCTATTTCATTAGATCTTGGATAACCCACTTTGCTTCACATTTGCTTATAACGACTGTCTAGTAAACAGTTATCAATCTCACTTTTATCCTCAGTTAATTCATTTTTAATGTCCACTCATCTTCATAAAATTGGCTTCTAGACTTGCCCAGGAATTCTGCGGTATTAATGTCAATAGCCGTTAGATGTGAAGGGGAAACAGCAGCCAAGATCTCTGGTTGTCTTTGAAATGCAGCAACTCTAGATGAAAACGGAGGTGAGTTTGACTTTGGTTAAGGGATATCTGGCTCCAGTTATTATGCCTCATTGACAGTGCCAGCCAATACTTCCTGTATAGGCTGACACATCCAGAAATATATACTTCTGCCCAACTCTGCTGGCAGGAATCTCACTTACAGGAGTAGAGGAGAGAAACCATAATTAAAGTTCAACCACTTGGTTAATCAATTCTGCTTGCATCACCAGGTTAATATATTAGTGAAATGAAATACGTACAGAGAAATAAATGAACAGAAATTTAGTAAAATTCTAAAAAGTAATGCGCAAATTAAAATTGGAATCGATTCAGGCATGTTCAGCAGGCAGCACTTTGTACTGTACAAAGAGCATCTGGGAGGTCCAGGACAGGGCAGAAAAGGGTTAATCATGTGGCTGTTTTACTGGAGCTTAGCAAGACGTTTCACTTGCAAATTGTAGATAACTAAGCTAGTGAAGAGAAAACACATTCACACATCAGCTGGGCATGTGGATTTCCTCAGCATTATTGAAGTCTATTTTTTCTCAAGTCTATTTATTGGCACATAACTTCAGCATAACACTTCCACACAAAGATCAAACATATTACATATATCAATCAATCTATCTATCTATCTATCTATGCATTTAATTTTCTAAGTATCTATGATCTATGTATGTATGTATCTATCCATCCATCCATCTATCTATTTATCTATCTATCGATCTATCTATTGTGGATATCAAGCCACAGTGTAAAATATAATTGTGCAGTTGTGAATTTTCTTTTTCCTGTTTGGTTTAAGTTTTGTAAGCTCATTTGAGACAGAAATGAGGAGAAATTCCTTCTCTCAGAGGGTAGTGAATCTGTGGAATTCTTTACCATAGTAAGCTGTAGAGGCTAGCTGATTAAGTGTATTCAAGGCTGAGATGAACAGATTTTTTTTAATCGAGAAGAGAATCAAGAGTTATAGGGAAAAGGCAGGAAATTGGCATTGAAGATGATAAGATCGGCCATTGATTAGCAGAGCAGACCCAATGAACCTGAATGGCCTACTTCTGTTCCAATGACTAATTGTCTCATTGTTTTGGGTGACAGAGAAATGGGGAGAAAGAACAGTGAAAAACAGTAGCGAAGTGAGAAAGAAGGAAGTGGAAGATAAAAAATACAGTGAAGCAGGAGAAATAATATTTGCCCCTGTCTCTTCCCTGGGAATGTTCTTGTTTAGAGCTACTTGTTTTTTTGATTGAATATGACAATGACGCTACAATAAAAACAGAAAAGATTGGTGAATAGATAGACATGGATGTGAGTAGATGTTGATAGACAAGCAGACAGATAAGACACACATTATTAGTAGTTTGGTTTAGATCAATGCGGTTCACCACTAGAATAGTGGAAGGTGGCGCCATTGAATGTCAAGGGGCGGCGGTTGGATTGCGCCTTATTGGAGATGTTCATTGCTTGACATCTGTGTGATTCAAATCTCACTTGCCACTTGTCAGTCCCAGCCTGGAAATTGTTCAAGTCTTGCTGTATTTGAATATGGTCTGCTTCAGAATCTGAGGAGTCATGAATTGTGCTGAACATTATGCAATCATCAGCAAATATTCCCACTTCTGACTTTATCTTGGTCATTAATAAAGTAGCTGGTTGGGCCAAGGACACTACCCTGAGGAACTCCTGCAGAGATGTCCTTGAGCTGAGATGCCTTACCTCGAAAAACCACACTCATCTTCCTAAGTGCCTATGTGTCTATCCAGTGAAGAATTTGCTAATTGATTCCAGTTTGCTTGGGCTCCTTGCTGTCACATAATCAAATAAAGCCTCGATGACAAGGGCTGTCACCCACACCTCACGTCTGGAGTTCAGCTCTTTTGTCCATGCTTGAACCAAGGCTGTAATGAGGTCAGGAGCTGAGTGGCCCTGGTGGAACTCAAACTGGGCATCACTGAGCAGGTTATTGCTGAGCAGATGCTGCTTGATAGCACTATGGATGACACCTTCCATCATTTTACTGACGATCGAGAGTAGACTGATGGAGCAGTAGTTGGACATATTGGATTTGTCCTGCATTTTACATACAGGACATACATGGATAATTTTCCACACTCTCGGGTAAATATACTGGAACAGCTTAGCTAGCGGAATGGCAAGGTCTGAAGAACACGTCTTCAGTATTATTGCTGGAATGTTATCAGGCCACATAGCCTTTGTAGTAGCCAGTGCCTCCAATCGTTTCTTGATATCACATGGAGTGAATTGAATTGGCTGAAGACCAGTATTTGTATTGCTGGAGACCACCAGAGGAGGCCGAGATGGATCCTCCACTCAGCACTTCTAGCTATAGATTGTTGCAAATGCTTCAGCCTTATCTTTTGCACTGATGCGCTGGGCTCTTCCATCATTGAGGATGGGGATATTTGTGGAGCCTCCTCCTCCAGTGAGTTGTTTAATTGTCCACCACCATTCACGACTGGATGTGGCAGGACTGCAGAGCTTAGATCTAATCCGTTGTGGAATTGCTTAGCTCTGCCTATCACTTGCTGCTTATGCTGTTTGACATACAAGTAGTCCCGTTTGGTAAGTTCACCAGGTTGACACCTCATTTTTAGGTACGCCTGGTGCTGCTCCCAGCATACTTTCCTGCACTCTCCCTTGAACTTTACTGGGGTTACAGGCTCTGGGCAAAGGCACTGTGCAATTATGAAAGTGTACAGCAAGATTTTGAAGGGATGAGAGTATAAAACATGGCTAGGAAAGAAGTAACATGAGAGGGGTGTTTTCCATTTCAGGGAATTATGTAAATGACAATAGGAGGCATGTTCATTGTCTGGGTCAGAAGGACAGGTAGGCGAATATAGATGACTTGGGGAAGTGTGATTTCTTTGTAGTTAACAGGATGGACCAATAGGAAGGAGATGCAGGTATATAGGGCTTACTGACACGTTCAGTCTGAAGCTGGGAGCTGCTGGAGAAGAAGTACTTACTGTTACCTCTCAGCATGCTGGAAATGGGATGAAAATAGTTGTGCCCACACATAGAATGCATGGAGTAAGTGACTCAACCTGTCACCACTCATTGTTCACAGATAACGGGGAACAACATAGGTAATTTATCTCCTGAAATATGGAGTGTAAAATCCTGTAGAATGCATACTCCATGACCACTCTGTATCATTCACTCTCTCTGAAGGTAGCACAGGTACAGTCACTGTTGGACAGCTCTGGCAGCGACACCTTTGCACACAGAAGGATCCAAACATTTGGGATCATCATCCAGGAGTATCAAAGATGCTCTGGCACACAGAGCCGTGTTAGCACGTTTGCTAATGACATCAAAATTGGAGATGTAGTGGACAGTGAAGGAGGTTACCTCAGAGAACAACAGGAACTTGATCAGATGGGCCAATGGGC
This sequence comes from Rhincodon typus, assembly GCF_021869965.1. Lineage (NCBI taxonomy): Eukaryota > Metazoa > Chordata > Chondrichthyes > Orectolobiformes > Rhincodontidae > Rhincodon > Rhincodon typus. The sequence goes on along the minus strand of NC_063365.1, from coordinate 3,054,096 downwards.
TGAGGAGTGGCAGATGGAGTCTAATTTAGATAAATGTGAGGTACTACATTTTGGAAAGGCAAATCAGGGCAGGACTTATACACTTAATGGTGACGTCCTGGGGAGTGTTGCTGAAAAAAGAGACCTTAGAGTGCAGGTTCATAGTTCTCTGAAAGTGGAGTTGTAGGTGGACAGTATAGTGATGTAGATGTTTGGTATGCTTATTTGGTCAGTGCATTGAGCATAAGAGTTGGGAGGTTATGTTGCATTGTACAGGACATCGGTGAGACCACTTTTGGAATACTGCGTACATTTCTGGTCTCCCTGCTGTAGGAAGGACATTGTGAAACTTGAAAGGGTTCAGAAGAGGTTTACAATGGTGTTGCCAGGATTGGAGGGTTTGAGCTAAAGTGGGAGGCTGAATAGGCTGGGCTATTGTCCCTGGATCATTTGAGGCTGAGGTGTGACCTTATGGAGGTTTATAAAATCATGAGGGGCATGGATAAGGTGAATAGACAAGACCTTTTCCCTGAGGTGGGGAAGTCCACAACTAGAGGGCATAGATTTAAGGTGACAGTGGAAAGATTTAAAAGGGACCTAAGGAACAACATTTTCATGCAGAGGGTGGTGCATGTATGGATGAGCTGTCAGAAGAAATTGTGGAGGCTGGGTACAATTTCAACATGTAAAAGGCATCTGGATGGTTATATGAATAGGAATGGTTTAGAGGGATACAGGCCAAATGCTGACAAATGGGACTGGATTAATAAAATATATCTAGTCAGCATGGTTGAGTTAGACTGAAGGGCCTGCTTCTGTGCTGTACATCTCCATGACTTTATGTCTACACATTGATTCTGCCTGGTTGAAGCTGACGTCATTGGCTTTGTGTACGTACCTCAATCATATGGTGTAGCCATGATCTTCTGCAGGATGGTGTGACAGTGCATCAAGCACTTCCACACACAGAGACAGAAACAGATGCAGTAAAGTTACACCCTACAATATTTATGTAAAAGTTTACAATAAGACAGCCTTCTTCATCTGTGACATTAAAGTGCCTTCAATCTGTTTTCTTCTTTCTCTCCCTCTCACCCTGTCCCTGTGTAATGGCTGGCAGCTGGGGTGGAGGGAGCCTGCTTGTTGTTGAACTTGAGATAGTAGGAACTGCAGATGCTGGAGAATCTGAGATAACAAGGTGTAGAGCTGGATGAACACAGCAGGCCAAGAAGCATCAGAGGAGCAGGAAAGCTGATGTTTCGGGCCTAGACCCTTCTTCAGAAAAAAAAAG
>NC_063365.1:3005614-3042826 GCF_021869965.1 Rhincodon typus | reverse complement strand
GCCTCCCACTCTCTCCCTATTTATTTCAAAACCCCCTTCCCCTCCCCCTTTTCTGATGAAGGGTCTAGGCCCGAAACGTCAGCCTCTCTGCTCCTATGATGCTGCTTGGCCTGCTGTGTTCATCCAGCCCTGCACCTTGTTGTCAAGGTCTGGACGGAGACCGGTGTGAGGGGACAATCCCTACCTTAGAACACTGTAATGTTAAACTCGTAATATTTTCCTATTTTTAACTTATTTTCAAATCTGTAATTAAGCAAATTCTTTTATTTCTCTGCTGTATCCAAGAATTGTACCCAGGTACTTCTTCCTAAAAGTTGCCAGAAGAAGGCAGACAATGTAGTGCATGTGACAATAAAAGGATATTGTATGGTTTTGTACACACATCCACCACTTCCTCTGGCAGTTCATTCCATGCACGAACCACTCTCTGTGTAAAAAAAAGTTCCCCTCATGTATTTTTTAAAAATCTTTCTCCTCTCACTTAAACTTTCGGAAAATTTTGCTGAATGCAGTCTTCCAAAGAGGCATCACATTCTCCCCTGTTTCTTAGCATAGAGCTCATTTCTGCATTCACTCTTGTGGTGGCTAATGTACACAATCTCAATGAACCAACACAATTGCTCCAGCTTACTGTGTCATGTTGACTAAAGTAATGATCCTGAGGGGGGTTAATGTTCTTGTTACATTGGCTCCACCCATTCTACTCAAGTTCGCAAGGTCTGTGGGCGGAAGCAAGGAGTTTTCAGAGGGTGCAGATGTACCCCTGTACAAGTTGCCTGAGTTCTGAGTAATTATACTTGATAAATTAATTCTATCATACAATAAACGTTCTTGTTATCTAAGAACAGCGCTTCTTCTGTAGATTCTCTTGCAGTGGTGTATTCTGTACCACTAATCACTAAATAGGCCCATGACAAAGCAATCATGAAGGAGAATTTGTGACAATAAGCTATCTCAGGCTACTGTTACCCAGTGTCACACACTGGCAAAGGTTACAAATATTGCAAGGTTCCAACTGAGAAAATACAATCTAGCCAGTGGCGCGAACTTTTTAGAATACAATCTGCACTTTGATTTGTATTTGAAAGAAATTAAATTGCCAACATTATGATACAATTGGTAACATCTTCACTCTTTCCCCCTGAAGGTTAGTGTGAATGGAATGGAAGGATTCACAGGCTGGTAACAGGGCACAATGTGAACATACCTTTCATTATCTTTATACCAGTTACCTGTGCTTCAATAGAAACTGAAAGAACTGCGGATGCTGTAAATCAGGAACCAAAACAAAGTTACTGGAAAAGCTCAGCAGGTCTGTCAGCATCTGTGAGGGAAAAGGCAGAGCTAACATTCCGGGTTCGGTGACCCTTCCTCGGAACTCAGACCTGCTGAGCTTTTCCAGTAACTTTGTTTTTATACCTGCGCTTCAAGATGGCAGCAGCAGAATAGGCAGTGTTTGGGCTCCTCAGCCCAAGGCTCATCAATACGTCCACTCTTTTGCACCCATCACCACCCCCCCACCTTTGCTCCCTATCTTTTCTTTCTAAGATTTTAAAGTGTTTTTTTTCTGAGAACAACACGTACCCTGAAGTAGCTGAGAGCCGGAGTGGAGTGGGCTGTAGGCCTGGAATAGCTGAGAGCCGGAGTGGAGCGGGCTGGAGGCCTGGAATAGCTGAGAGCCGGAGTGGAGCGGGCTGGAGGCCTGGAATAGCTGAAGGCTGGAGCGGAGCGGAGCGGGCTGGAGCATTGGAGCAGAGCGGGGACAGTTGTTGGACTGGGGATGTGGCATGGGCTGTCAGACCATATGTGGAAGCCCCTGTGCTGAGATACCATAATATAATGTTTATTTGTAATTTGTTTATCTGACTGTAATGTTTATCCTTTTAACTCTGTCTTATTTTTAACTTATACTATAAATCACTGTAAGGTAATGCAACTCCTTTTCTGTTTATCCCTCTTTTTAGATCTGAGATTTGTACCTCGACACTTTGTACCTAAGATAACGCCATGAGAGGCGGCATTGTAAACTTTTCACTGTACGCCTTTTCTTCTGTACTTGAGTATGCATGACAACGAAGGATATTCTATTCTGTTCTAAAATACCAATCCATTTTATGACTATTTTTGGGATGCTGTTACCAATGCTGGCTTTTATTGTTCATGTCTCATTGCTCTGCAGGAGGTAGTGATGGGCTTTTATTTTGAACAGGTGGAAGCTTAGGCATAATGTTATTAGAGGACTGACACAAAACCTAAATGGACAGGGAGAGATTTTCGAGCTTCCGCCATCTCCCAAGTGGTAAGGAGAGGCCAAACACACTGAGAATGGGTGTCCAACTGAATAAACAGGTAGCCAGAACCAGAGCTGCCGTCTCCACTTCCCGTGTCTGTTCTGGAGTGACATTCAAACTCCTCTAAACTTTAGCTTAAATGCAAGAGTCCTACCACAAAGCCAAAGGCATTTCTGTTGAAATAGTTATTTATGCAACACATTGGCAACCACTGGGACAAGGTCAATAGTATATCCAACTTACTTAAGTAGGGATAAGGAATAGATTATCAAGTGGACAAATTTGTTTTTATTCATATTTTTGTGGTATGTGGATGTCGCTGGCTGGGCCCAGCATTTATTGCCCGTCCCTAGTTGCCCTTGAGAAGGTGGTGGTGAGCTGCCTTCTTGAACCGCTGCAGTCCTCCTGCTGTGCGTTGACCCACAATGCTATTAGGGAGGGAATTCCAGAATTTTGACCTAGCAACAGTGAATGAATGGCGATGTATTTCCAAGTCAGAATGGTGAGTGGCTTGGAGGGGAACTTGGAGTGGCAGTGTTCCCATGTATCTGCTGCCCTTGTCCTTCTAGATGGAAGTGGTCGTAGGTTCAGAAGGTGCTATTGAAGGATTTTTGGTGAATTTCTGCAGTGCATCTTGTAGATAGTACACTACTGCTGCTACTGAGTGTTGACGGTCAGGGAGAGGATGCTTGTCGATGTAGTGCCAATCAAGCGGGCTGCTTTGTCCTGGATGGTGTCAAGCTCCTTGAGTGTTGTTGGAGCTGCACTCATCCAGGCAAGTGGGGAGTATTCCATCACACTCCTGACTTGTGCCTTGTAGATGGTGGACAGGCTTTGAGGAGTCAAGAGTGAGTTACTCACCACAGTATTCCTAGCTTCTGACCTGCTCTTGTAGCCACTGTGTTTATGTGGTGAATCCAGTTGAGTTTCTGATCAATGATAACTCCCAGGTTGTTGATAGTGTGGTATTCGGTGTTGGTAACACCATTGAATGTCAAGGGGTGGTGGTTAGATTGTCTCTTATTGGTGATGGTCATAGCCTGGCATTTGTGTGGCATGAATGTTACTTGCCACTTGTCAGCCCAGGCCTGGATATTGTTGCATTTGAACATGGATTGCTTCAGTATCTGAGGAGTCACGAATGGTGCTGAACATTGTGTAATCATCGGCGAACATCCCCAATTCTGACCTTATGATGAAGCAGCTGAAGGTGGTTGGGCCTAGGACACTACTCTGAGGAACTCCTTCAGAGATGTCCTGGAGCTGACATGACTGACTTCCTACAACCACAACCATTTTCCTATGTGTCGAGTATGACTCTAACCACTGGACATTTTGCCCCAGTACCAGTTTTGCTAGGGCTCCTTGATGCCACACTCGGTTGAATGCAGTCTTGATATCAAGGGCTGTCACTCTCACTCTCACCTCTGGAATTCAGCTCTTTTATCCATGTTTGGACCAAGACTGTAATGAGATCAGGAGCTGAGTGGCCCTGGCGGAACCCAAACTGGGCGTCACCGAGCAGGTTATTGCTGAGCTGGTGCTGCTTGAAAGCACTGCTGATGACACCATCCATCACTTTACTGATGATCAACAGTAGACTGATGGGGCGGTAACTGGCTTGGTTGGATTTATGCTGCTTTTTGCGTATAGGACATACTTAGGTAATTTTCCACATTCTCAGGTAGATGCCAGTCTTGTAACTCTGTTGGAACAGCTTGGCTAGTGGAGCAGCAGGTTCTGGGACACATGTCTTCATTTATACTATTGCTGGAAAGTTGTCAGGGCCTGTAGACTTTGCAGTATCCATTGTCTCCAACCGTTTATTGATATCACGTGGAATGAATTGAATTGGCTGAAGACTGGTATCTGTAATGCTGGGGACCACTGGAGGAGGCCAAGATGGATCCTCCACTCAGCACTTCTGGCTGAAGATTGCTGTGACTGCTTCAGCCTCATCTTTTGCACTGATGTGTTGGGTCCTTCCATCATTGAGGATGGGGATATTTGTGGAGCCTCCTCCTCCAATGAGTTGTTTAATTGTGCACCACCATTCACAACTGGGTGTGGCAGGGCTGCAGAGCTTAGATCTGATCCATTGAATTATTTAGCTCTGTCCGTTACTTGCTGCTTATGCAGTTTGGTGTGCAAGTAGTCCTGGTCGGTGGCTTCACCAGGTTGACAGCTCCTTTTCAGGTATGCCTGGTGCTGCTCCTGGCATGCCCTCTTGTCCTCACCATTGAACCAGGGTTGATTCCCTGGCTTGATGGTAATTTTTGAGTTGGGGAATATACCAAGCCATGAGTTACAGATTATGATGGAGTACAATTATGCTGCTGTTGATGGCCCTAGGGAGGATGGTACGTGGTAATCAGCTGGAATTTTCCTTGCCCATGTTTAACTGGAAGCCATGAGACTTCATGGGTCCTGAGTCAATGTTGATGATTCTGAGAGCAACTCCCTCCCGACTGTATTCCACTGTGCCGCCCCCTCTGCTGGGTCTGTCCTGCTGGTGGGACAGGACATATCCAGGGATGGTGATGGTAGTATCTGGGACAGTTTCTGTAAGGTATGATTCTGTGAGTATGAGTATGTCAGGCTGTTCCTTGACTAGTCTGTGAGACAGCTCTCCCAGTTTTGGCACTAACCCCCAGATGTTAGTGAGGAGGACTTTGCAGGGTCGACAGGGCTGTTTCTGCCGTTGTCTTTTCCGGTGCCTAGGTCAATGCCAGGTGATCCGTCCAGTTTCATTTCTTTGAGTCTTTGTAGCGATTGGTACAACTGAGTGGCTTGCTAGGCCATTTCAGAGGGCAGTTGAGAGTCAACCACATTGCTGTGGGTCTGGAGTCACATGTAGGCCAGACAAGATGAGGACAGTAGATTTCCTTCCCTAAAGTGCATGAATGAACCAGATGGTTTTTCCTGACAATGGGCAATGATTTCATGGTCATCAGTAGATTCTTCATTCTAATTGAAATCAAATTCCACCATGTGCTGTGGCAGGATTCGACCCTGGGTCCCCAGAACATCGCCTGGGTCTCTGGATTAATAGATGAGTGATAATACCACTAAGCCATTGCCTTCCCTATTTAAAAATAAAACATCAGGAACCTGTTTAAAATCATGTATTTAAGACTTGAATATACCCCTTTTTCATCAAACATTTAAAGTGACTGATTTTGTATAGAATTTAATTTAAACATTATTTGCCACCTCCAGCTGAAAACAATGTCAGAACAATGTATATTTTTAAAACTTTTCTCTCTGTATTTTTTTACTCTCCTTCTCTAATGCATCTGTGTGGCTTTTGTTTTTTTTGGTCAAAGTGAGTCCAGACTGTGCCATTTACTCGTAAGAGCATTGAAATTGTTTGTTTCTGATGACGAAGAGGCTCAGATGGTCAGGTTCCTCTGCTTGTCATGACTTGAAGGTTCATTGATGCCTGTCACTGTGCTGAGCTTCCTCAGACTGCTAAATAGAGCATCCATTGAGATGAAAAAGTGGCAATCTATTTCCAGCCACGCACTTGCTGGGGCTGGAGCACAGAGAGTTATTGAAGGTTCCGAAATGCGTCCACCTCCCTATGCTGGTAAAAAAAATCTAAAATTAAGTTCCCACAGCACAGAACAAGCACAGAACACCCCCCCTCCCCTTTTACTATCTTTCAATGCAGAATCACACGTCTGCTGCGATGGAGTGTTGACAGCAGGCACAACATGGTTATCTAAATCTGTTGCAGTTTGCAAGATGGAAACGCTGATAAACTGTCAGGCCAGAAATAGAATGCAGCCGTGCAGTTCAGGAACAGTGTTGGTGCAGCTCCCAAATTTGGAAGGTATTTTTGAAAGAAAGGATGTCTTGCAATGCATTTCATGACCTCAGTTCCAGAGTTATCTACAGCCAACTGAACGTTGGCTCTGCAGGCAATAGCCAGTTTGCACGCAGCAAGTAGTATGGACCAGATCAACTGCATTTTAATCCATTGCTTGAGGGATAGATATTAGCAAACAACACCAAGGATTATTCCCAAGGTCTTCTCCAAAATAGCATTACTGGTTCTCTTCCATCCACCTGTGAGGGCAGACAACAACCATGGGGTACTGTGGTCATGTTATGAAACAGATTATCCCAGAGATGGGCATTCAAATCCTCCATGGTACTTGGGGAATTTAAAATCAGTTTACTAATTTAATAGACAATTCACAATGGCAACCATGAGACATTAAGGTTGCTGTCAAAGCTATTTTGGTTCACTATTATCCTTTAGCTTTACTGTGCTACATATGATCCATGTGGGTTGGTTAGCCTCAATGGGCCTTTGTTGAAATAAGTGACCCCAATAGCATGATTCAATTCCTGCATTGGTTGAAATTCCTGTGAAGGGCTCTCCCTCACCTTTCCTCTTCCCTGAGGCGTGGTCACTCTCAAGTTAAACTATCCCCAGGCTCTAATGAGAGAGCAGCCCTATGGTCTGGTAGACCTATGGTGACTTTACCTATATTATTCAGGATGGCATGGTGGCTCAGTGGTTAAAACTGCTGCCTCACTGCTGGGTTCGATTCCACCCTTGGGTGACTGTCTGTGTGGAGTTTGCACATTCTCTCCCTGTCTGCATGGGTTTCCTCTGGGTGCTCCGGTTTCCCCCCACCATCCAAAGATGTGCATTTTAGGTGGATTAGCCATGCTAAATTATCCATAATGTTCAGGGATATCAGGCTAGGAGCGTTGGCTTTGGGAAATGCAGTGTTACAGGGATAGGGTAGGGGGGGTGCGTCTTGAGATGGTCATTGTGGACTCAATGAGCCAAATGGTCTGTTTCCACACCGTAGGGATTCCATGATATGTGACTCCTGACCCAATTGCAACATCATTGACACTTAACTGTCCTTTTGAAATGGCCCAGACACAAACAGGGTTGTACTGAAATTGCTACCAATGACTATCATAAGAATAATCCTGGTCAAATCATCCAATATTAACCTGGACATAGGTTTGAGGCATGAAAAAGGCACAACATAAACATTTGGCTAAAGCTGATAGAAATGTCCCATGGAATAGTCAAGCAAGAACTGACAAAGGCATATTCACTGAATCATATTTTATGCACTTCAGACACCAACATCACCATACTTAGGTACATCCTGGGAAGGACAGAGCCATGAGAGAGGATACAGTCATGAGAGAGTGGCCCTGAGAGTTCTCAATATCAATTGAATGTCCTCAGGCCAAATGTGTGCAAGGAAAGTCCCTTTCGGTTATCACCTATTGCACAGCGCTAACACCTTACCTCAACTGATGAATCTTTACTCCTCTGCACTGGACACCACTGGAAGAAGCACAGAGGGTGGCTAGGGCACAGAATGCACTCTGAGCTGGAGAATTCCATGTCCATCACCAACAGTGGCTCAGCAGCTCCAGTGTCTTTCTGAGATGGTTGAAATTGAAGAATATTTGCCAAACTGGATATATAACAGGACAAAGTCAATTTGAACCTAACCACACCGATCTACACATCACAGATGCAGCTATCTGTATCGGTATTGTTTGGATCAAGAGTTGTATAGTCTTTTTGAAGACAAAGTCCCATCTTGATACTGAGGACATCTGCCTATTGTGCTATGTTGTACTGACATAATGCTGAACAGAATAGATTCAGAACAGATCAAAAGTAGGTATTGATGAGGCACTGTGGGTCATCAGAAGCAGCGGAATTGTACTTAACTGCAAACTGTAACATCATAGCCCAACAAATCTCCCACTCAACCACTACCACTAAGTCAGGGATTTAACACCAGTGAGGAGTGTAGGACAGCACACCAGGAGCAGTACAAGACATACCCAAAAAATGAGGCTAGTCATCTCAGAACCAGGACATCACACCAAGGGCTCCTCAGTGTCATGACCCAGGCCAAATCATCTTCAATTGTTTCATCAAAAACCTCCATTTCCATTGTAAGATTAAAATTACGGATGTTTGGTGATAATCATTAGATTATACACTCCATTTGTAAATTCTCAGAAGATAAAACTGTCCAGATCCAGGCTTGAACTGATATGTGACAAGTAATATTTATGCCACACAAGTACCAGGTAATCTGGAGAGAATCTAACTATCTCCCCTTGACATGATGGCGTTAGTATCACTGCATTCTCCCCTTCAACAACATTTTGGACTTAACCTTGACCAGAAACAGAACTGAGCAAGACATATAAATATAGACAAGTCAGAAACTGGGGCAAGTAACTCACCCCCTGACACTCCAAAGCCTGCCCACCTTCTACAAGGCACAAGGCATGAGTGTAATGGAATACTCCCCACGCCTGAATGAATGCAGTTTTAGTAACATTCAAGAAGCTTAACACCACCAGAACAAAGCAGCCTGCTTGACTGGCACTCTATCACGACCTACAACATTCTTTCCCATCGGAGCGGTGTGTACATTCCATGAGATAGACTGCAACAGTTTGCCAGTGCTTCTGCAACAGGACCTTCCAAACCCATGATCTGTGCCACCTAGAAGGTTGAGGGCAGCAGGGGCATTGGAACACTAAGTTATCTCCAATAATCCCTCTAAAACCTTCCCTACTCATATACTCATCCAGGAAGAGTTTAAAGGGATAGGGGCCAAATGATGGCAAATAGGACTAAATTAATGTGGAATATCTGGTCGGCATAGATAAGTTGGACTGAAGGGTCTGTTTCCATGCTGTACATCTCTGTGACTCTACGGGTCTAACAGAGCATCTTGACTTGGGGAATATATCATCGCTCCTTCATGATCCTCCTTACCCCCTAATGGCACGATTGGTGTCGCAATGCTTCTGAAAGGTTGGTCAACACCACCTTCTCAAAGGCAGATAGAGGTGGGAAACAAATGTTGGTCTTGTCAGTGGCATCCACGTCCCATGTTCTGGGAGTAAGCTTGAACCCAGAGACTTCTTACTAGGATAATAAATGGACATAAATAATAACACATGCATAAATACATGGTTATTATCACAACTCTCCCCTTCGTGAGATAGAAGAGAATAAACAGTCACATTGGCTAAATAAACTGCAATTTATCTCACTGTCATAGCAACCAAGAATGGATTATTGTAACATCAATAGTTGAAGAACATGTTTCATTCGATATATTAGCTTACAAGTACTTTGATTCGCATTAACCTCACTTTTAAAACAATACTTAATCAAACTGCTTTCTTGAGGGCTTTTTAATTTTTAAAAAAAAAGATGTTTAGAGAAATTGTTGATAATTTAATCTGGACATTAGTTATTAGGCCTGGATATCCCACACAAATCAGCCATTTGTTACGTGCAGTGTTCTTTGAAAACATTGGAAGTCTCCAAATTTAATATAATTTACAGTCCTCACAGGACTTATTAGGTATTGAATATGTTGTTTAATGCTGTAATTCTGGAGTGTAGTTACAAACATGTGATTCATTTTCACTGATACATATGTGTTAATAGCATTAGCGAGCTAATAAGGATAAGTACATAATGAGCTGGCACAGAGTCTTTTTGGTGATACAATTAAGGTTCTATTACCAAGACTGTTCAATAATGTTATACAACTAACTGCATACTAACAAGTTAATTTATAACAAGGACTGTCAATATCTCCCCTTCGAGTGTCTTAAGGGTTTCAGTAAGGCAAATGTGATTTCCCTTCTTTTGTTCAAAGAAAGCTGGTTGTCTTATGATCCACAATGAATCTGTGAATCACCTAAATATTATTGCAAAGCAGGTCAGTAACACAAACAGCAATAGTAATCTGGCTTTCTCTCCTCAGAAACATCTCAGCTCCAGACATGAACCAACTGACATAAACCAACCAACCAGCCCACAAGCTGGTCTCAAGTGCTGCCCCTCACCCACCCACTCCATAATGCGCCCTGCAACCCACCCACTGTTTGCCTCTGTGGCACATAGAGAGCAACTCTCCTGAAGAAAATCCACCAGTAGTGATCCATTGGATCAAGAAATGAGAAACACAGGAAGTCACTAATGAGTTTCTTGCGACCAGCACCCCTCTGTTAAATGATAAGGTTTTGAACAACCAAGCTGAGAGCAATCCTTGGCTAAACAGGTTCAGGACAAGTCAGAGCTCCTGTGCAGTCCTAACCCTGACCTCAACTGTAACCATAGGGTGGCACAGTGGCTCAGTGGTTAGCACTGCTGCCTCTCAGCACCAGGAACCTGGGTTCAATTCCACCCTCAGGCGACTGTCTGTGTGGAGTTTGCACATTCTCCCTGTGTCTGCGTGGGTTTCCTTCGCATGCTCCAGTTTCCTCACACAGTTTAAAGATGTGTAGGTTAGGTGAATTGGCCATGCTGAATTGCCCATAGTATTGGGGGATGGGTCTGGGTGGGTTGCTGTGGACTTGTTGGGCCGAAGGGCCTGTTTCTACACTGTAGGGATTCGATGATTTTAATGCAGCTAATTCCACAGCAGGAGCCACAAACAAACCCTTCATGCATCGACAGAGAGCTCAAACAACTCTGCACATCACAGAGGGCTGTTGCCCCTACAAACCAATTGATGGATTGATTATCTTAAACTCAGAAAATAAAGATGATATTGCTCAGCTCCAAGGTTTTCCATTTGCGAAATAATAACAACAATAAATAACAGCTGGATATGTGGTTGGACTGTGCCAGGATTCTGAAGATTTAACTGAACTACCAAAGATGGGTGAAGGCTGACCTGAGATTAAAAAGAGGCTTGACTAAGTTTGCCTACTAAAGATTTGCCAAGTTTCTTGGCAATTATGACTGGATTTGATCAGGAGACTTCGTTAAAGCTGCCAAGATTTGGAAGGGCTACTGAAAATTGAATTGAGTTGAGCAGATCTGACCCACTTTAGGACTGGATTGGGCTGAATTTTGTTGGCTTGGATAACAACATGAAGTAGACTTTCATGGTGATGAAAAGCAATTGTGTATGACAGGAGTAATGCATTCAGTATAACAATGTTAGCAGCTGTTTAAGAAACAGGTTTCTGTCATTGCGCCTGTGTCGTATCTGCTCTAACTGGTAAAGAACTGTTGGCTGCATACCATAAGTTAAACTGCTGTCAATGTTAAAATGACCAAAATATTTGTTTAATTTTTATGACTTTGGTGCAAAAGTTTTAATCTCACTCTAGTGTGGGCAAGATGAGCTTAAATACATATCTCTTTCAAAGTTTAAAACTTGGTAGTGGAAAGCCTTGCTGTCTGGCATAGATTACATCATGGATACAGTTCCGCTGGTAACATGCATTCAGATATCTAATTAAGACTAATCTTGTTGTTCGATGAAAATAGAAATTAGAAAAGTACGATAACTGAGAGTATTTATTCGGGGTGATCTAGGCCTTTCCAGCAAAGTCCAGTACGACTCAGACATCTCTTAACAGCAATTAAGGATGGACAACAAATATGGGCCTTGCCAACGATGCTTTCATATTTTGAGCATCTGCCACCATTTGATAAGGTCATGGTTGGTCTTTGACCTGAACTCCACGTTGTTGGCCCTTATTTCAAGGGAGTTGGAGTAAAAGAATAGGAAGTCTTATTGCAACTATACAAGGTGCTGGTGAGACCACATCTGGAGTACCATGAATAGTTCTGGTCCCTTTGTTTAAGGAAACATATTATTTCAATGGAAGCAGTTCAAAGAATGTTCATTAGGATGATCCCTTGTATAAAGGGATTGTCTTATGAGCAAAGGTTAAATAATTTGGGACTTAATTCATTGGAGTTTAGAAGAATGAGAGGTGGTCTCATGGAAACATTTAGGTTTCTTTAGGGGCCTGACAGAGTAACTTGCTGAGCGGATGTTTCCCCGCATGGGACAGTCGAGGACCAGCAGGTGTAATCTCAGAATTAACGGTTGCCAATTTAAGATTGAGATGAAGAGGAATTTCTTCATTAGACAATTGTGAATCTTTGGAATTCCTTGCCACAGAGAGCTGTAGGGGTAGAGTCCTTGTGTATATCTAAGGCTGAGATGGATAAATTCTTGTTTAGTTGAGGAATCAAGGGTTATGGGGAAAGCACAGGAAGGTAGAGGTGAGGAATATTGGATCAGGCATGATCCTATTGAACAGTGGAGCAGGCTTGAAGGGCCAAATGTCCATCATCTGTTCCCATTTCTTTTGGTCTTGTGGTCTTATTCCTAAATGATCCCCATAATTATGGATTCCCTCAGTCAAAAAAATACAAGAAAGGGTAAGATTGAATAAGGATTAGGAGGTCAGAGGGGAATTGAAATGTAGGTTGAAATCACTAATCTTGATTAACTATTTGGAACAGAAGCTTTGAATGCAGAGAAAGAAGGAAACCTTGATAACAAAGATGACAGCATAATGAGGGCACATCAGACTGATCCCTGCAATGATGGGACTGAGGCTTAACTGGTGCAGAAAGGATGCTACCCCTGGACGGAGGTCTGCAACTGTGGGAGAGTGCGCAGACTCAAAACAAGGGGTAGACCATTCAGGACTGAGATTAGGAATAATTTCTTCACTCAGAGGGTAGTGAATCTTTGGATTTCTCTCCTCTTAGGGCTGTGGAGGCCCACTCATGTTCAAGACAGAGATCGATGGATTTCCAGATATTAAAAAATTAATGCATATGGGAATACTGGAAGAAAATGGGATTGAGGTAAAAGATCAGTGGTAGAGGTTGTGAGGGGCTGAAGGGCCTAATATTTTCTATGTTCCTATGTTGCTAAGATTAATAAATCCTGGAAGAATGGGGGGTGGTAATGAAAAATATTAACTGAAAAGGGAAAGGGTAAGAAGATATTATGGAATAAGCTAAGCTGCTGATGTGAGGCTTGATCATGACAGCTATAGTTTTCCTTTATATGAGAACTTGGGAGACCAGAAATGCATACATGACCAATGTTCCCTCTAAGTTGTGTAGCCACATGGCTCAGAAGGTTTGTGCACATCAGTTGGCTTAGAAGTCCAAGTATCGGCAGTAAACAAATATACATGACGTGGTCATAAATGACAGTTGAGGCTTTGCAGAGTGAATATAGGAAGTTAGGTAGGAGGTTAAAAAAGAGAACCTCAAAGGTAGTAATCTCTGGATTACTTCAGGTGCCACGTGACTTTAGGAATGAGAAGATAAAGTAGATAAATCAATGACTGAGTAGATAGTGCAGGGACAGGGATTCAGATTTTTGGACCATTGGGATCTCTTTTGAGGCAAAAAGGTTTCACTTGAACTGAAGGGGGACCAATATCCTGGCAGGGAGATTTGTTAGTTCTACTTGGGAACCCTTAAGCTAGCAGGGAGTGTGGTGGCGGGATCCTAATTAGTCATGACAATAGAAAGACAGATCAGGATGGTTCTGAAGTTAAACAGAGCAAGTTAATTAGACAAGGCAGGCAAGAACAAGTCAGAGAATGAGGAAACTCTTAACATCTGAACTGCATTTATTTCAATGCAAGGGTTCAGACAGGTAAGGTGGTTGAACTCAAGGGATATATAGGAACATGGGACTGAGACATCACAGCTATCACAGAAACATGGCTGAGGGAGAGACAGGATTGGCAGCTCAATGTTCTGGGCTTAAATGCTATAGTGAGAGGCAAGGACTGATCAGCGATAGTCAGCATGGCTTTGTGTGTGAAATTGTGTCTCACCAACTTGACTGAGTTTTTTTGAGGAACCAAAAAGAGAGATGAAGGCAAGGCAGTAGACATTGTCTATGGATTTTAGTAAAGCCTTTGACAAGGTTCTGCATGGTAGACTGATTAGTAAAGTAAGATCACGTGGGATTCAGAGACAGCTTGCCAATTGGATACAAAATTGGCTTGATAGTAGGAAACAGAGGGTGGTGGTGGAGGGTTGTTTTTCGGACTGGAGGCCCGTGACCAGGGGTGTTCTGCAGGGATTGGTGCTGGGCCCACTGTTGTTTGTCATTTATATAAATGAATTCGATGAAAATTTAGGAGGGATAGTTAATAAGTTTGTAGATGACATCAAATTTAGTGGTATAGTCAACAGTGAAGAAGGTTATCTAAGAATACAGAGGGATCTTGATCAATTGAGCCAATGGGCTGAGGAGTGGCAGATGGAGTTTAATTTGGATAAATGCAAGGTATTGCATTTTGGTAAAGCAAACAAAGGCAGGGCTTGCATGGTTAATAGTATGACCCTGGATAGTGTTGTTGAATAAAGAGATCTAGGGGTTCAGGTATGTAGTTCTTTGAAAGTTTTGTCACAGGTAGACAGGATGGTTAAGAAGATGTTTAGCATGCTTGCCTTCATTGCTCAGACCAGTGCGTATAGAAGTTGGGACGTCATGTTGAGATGGTACAGGATGTTGGTGAGGCCACTTTTGGAGTATTGTGTACAGTTTTGGTGGCCCTGGTATATGAAAGATATTATTAAAATGGAGAGGGTTCAGAAAAGATTTACCAAGATGTTGCCAGATTGGAGGGTTTGAGTTATAAGGAGAAGCTGAACAGGCTGACACTTCTTTTCGCTGGAGTGTAGGAGGTTGAGAGGTGACATTACTGAGATTTGTAGAATCATGAGGGGCATAGATAAGGTGAATAGCCAATGCCTTTTCCCTAGGGTGGGGATCTTCAAAACTATGGGGCATATTTTTAGGGTGAGAGGAGAAAGATTTAAAAGGTACCTGAGGGGGATTTTTTCACATGGAGGGTGGCTCGTATATGGAATGAATTGACAGAGGAAGTGGTTGATGCAGGTACAGTTGTAACACTTAACAGACGTTTGGACAGATACAGAAATAGGAAAGATTTACAGGGATATGGGCCTAACACAGGTAAGTGGAATTAGTTTAGTATGGGAAACTTATTCGGCATGGATGAGCTGGATCAAAGGGTTTGTTTCCATGCTATGTGACTCTGTGACTCTAAGGGCCATACTTAATGGGGGGCACATGAGGGTGGTCAGTGGTTCATAAGTTCAGCCAGGTTAAAATGGAAAGGGTAAGAAGAGGAATTGGGAAGAGATGACATCCGGGCTGGATAGCCACTGGAAATAGGGAATTATTTGGTGCGCACTGCTGCTCAGCAATAGCTTTATCCTTTATTACATTATACCTTCCTCCTTTTTTTGTGTTTAGGTGATCAAGTGAGCAGCATAAAGTGAACAATGAGGTGCTTGTCCATCTTGATCAATTTTGGTATATCAGATCATATGCAGCAACAATATGACTGGGGCGAGGTCATTTAGCTGTCTTTAGTGGTAGTTACAGTGGACAGAAATGTGGCATCAAAGACTGGAGTAGATGGAAGAGGGGAAGAAAACAGAAAATGATCAAAACATGGCTAGCAGGGAAAGGAGAGGAGAAGCAGCCATCACGAGTAACAAGTGAACAGAATACAACCTTAGGTTCCAAGCATACATGACAGAGAGAGCAGCATAGCTTCGATCATTAACATAGATTAGGAAAGTGATCAGTCCAATACAGCATGCTCAGGGTATAACAGTAGGTTCATTGTGTGCTATGTTTATCTAATTAGATTCTGAGACAGAATCTTTCCATACTAGTAGTCCTGCCTATTAGATGGATAGCAATGGCTCCTGCCCACTGGAATCTTACAACCACAACAGCTTTAGAATAGAACATTTTATCAGAGTCTGTTCAACATTGGGCAATCCTACTATAGGAAATATTCCAATTTATGCAGCATGTTCCACTGAAGGTTTATGTTTTAGTAATGTTGGCTGCGGAATAAGTTGGGAACACTGAATTCCTTTGCTGTTCTTTGAAATGGTGTTATAGGATGCTTTACATCCACTTGGAAAGGCAGATGAGTCTGCCCATGAATTCTCCCACAATCAACATCCTGAGGGTTACCGTTGATCAGAAGCTGAACCTGGCTCGCTGTATAAACACAAAAGCAGGTCAGAGACTCGGAAGCCTGCGGTGAGTAACTCACCTCTGGACTCCCCAAAGCCTGTCCATTGTCTACATGGCACAAGTCGGGAGTGTGGACTACTCGCCATTTGTCTGGATGAATCCAGCTCCAACAATACTCAAGAAATTTGACACAATCCAAGACAAAGCAGCTGCTTGACTGCCATCGCATCCACAAAATTCCTCCAGCCACCACAGACGCTCAGTGGCAGAAATGTGTACCATCTACAAGATCCAGTGCAGAAATCACCAATGCTCCTTAGACAGCACCCTCCAAACCCACAACACCTTCCATCTGGAAGGACATGGGCAGCAGATACATGGAAATACCTGCAAAATGTTCCCCAAGCCACTCACCATCCTGACTTGGAAATATATCGCCATTCCTTCACTGTTGTTGGGTTAAAAAGCTGGAATTCTTTCCCTAATGGCATTGTGGGTCTATCTACAGCACATGGATGTCAGTGCTTCCAGAAGGCAGTTCACCACCACTTCCCAAGGGCAACCATGGACAGGCAATAAATATTGGCACAGCCAGTGAAGAGTGAATAAAAGAAAAAATAAAGGGGGCCTCAGTTTAATGGTTAATCTAGAAAGCAGGACTTCCAAAACTGCAGCACTCTAAAACAACTGCACTGCGGTACTACCTGATAATATGTTAAAGTCTCTGGCATTAGGTTATGAATCCATAATTTTCCATTTCAAAGGCAGTCTTATATGTGGGAAAGAATAGCAAGAATGATGAAATCTACACAAGGCCAAATTTCCAAGCAGAGCCAGGCCCACCACCCTCAGAAACAGTCCTGATGCAGCCACACGGTCTGCCAGGTCCTGAGGCAATTTGATTTAAAGGTGCACTGCGGTAGTCTGGCACTTTCCCCGCAGCTGTCATAAAAATATGATTGTTAGATGCTGGAGAGGAGGGGTGATCGACTTCCCTCTTTTTAATCCTTTCTCGGTCAGTCACATCAAATATTTTGGTTTCTTTTTTAACAAGTACTTATCATACTTCAATTAAAACATAATTAACTAGATCTAAATGATGGAATCAAATCACTAGGTTTTTTTGAGTGTCAGAAACAGGAATTTCACCACCTACCTAACACCCTCCTTAAAATAATAAAACCGTAACATTAATCACACGCATAAACACGGGTAATAGGTTTAACTTGGAGAAAGTGTCTGGCAATAACTCGAAAGAAATGTTCCAGAGTTTTGTTTGAAAAGAAAATCTTTGAGTTGTTACCTTGTTGTAACAATGGTTTTTATTACAAATGGGAGAAAGTCTCAGAGGACTGCTTCAAACTGAATAAAACCAAACGAACTGCACATGCTGTAAATCAGAAACAAAAACAGAAATTGGTGGAAAACTCTCAGCAGGTCTGGTAGCATCTATAAAGAGAAATCAGAGTTAACATTTCGGTTCCAGTGATCCTTCCTCAGAAATGAGACCTGCCTCACTACCTAATGGTCCCTTATTGTTGCCTCTGCTCTGTTTCCGAGGGAGGTAGGTTTGGCACCAGCTAGCCCCCTCCTCAGCTGGGAATGTAGGTCAAACCATTCTTTCCCAGTTCTGAGGAAGGGTCACCGGACCCAAAACGTTAACTCTGTTTTCTCCTTCACAGATGTTGCCAAACCTGCTAACCTTCTCCAGCAATTTTGTTTTTGTTCTATTCTTTCCCATGTTGGCTTTTGAGAGTTTAGAGTTACAAGTACAAGACCGAGGCACAGAAATTTGATTCCTATCCTGCAGCAGTGTTGATGTTTGTAGATCATGCGTTCTCAGTAAATAATTGTTGTCCAAAACTGCTTTTTTGTCTGGCAAAGATCTTGAGTTTGAGAGAGACAGGGAGGCTTCTGGCTTTTTCTTGTTATCAGTTCATAGATCCTTTTCTCTTGGTTTTGCTAATCAAAGAAGGAGATCATAGAATCCCTACAGTGTGGAAGCAGGCTATTCAGCTATCAATTCCACACCAACCCTCCAAAGAGCATCCTACCCAGACACAGACTCCTACCCTGCATTTCCCATGGGTAATCCAGCTAGCTTGCACGTCTTTGGACTGTGGGAAGGAACCAGAGCACCTGGAGGAAACCCATGTAGCCACAGGGAGACAGCTGACACTGACTCAGTCAGTTGGTTTTAATCTTTAGATAACATGGCTAACTTAACGCATTAAGTTTGTTTTATTTCCTAGAGGTTCTCTGGACTTGTCTCAATCTGTTATCAGAACCTATTTTAGATCAAAGCCTGTTCTGTTCTTATAAGCAATGTTTAGTCTGTGAAAGGTATAACATTCAGTTTTAAAAGGGGGTGATGTTGCAGTGATAATGTCACTGGACTAGCTATTCAGAATCCCAGAACAATATTTGAGGACATGGGCTTAAAAGGTGAAATTTGAATTTGAGAAAATCTGGAATGAAAACCTAATCTCATGACATCCATGTAACCACAGTCAATTGTTGTAAACAACCCATCCAGTTCACTAATGCCCTTGAGCGAAGGGAATCTGCTGTTTTTACTTGGTTGGGTCTAAATGTGGCTCCAGATCTACAGCAAACTGTGTTTGCCTCTTAACTCTTCCAAGTAATTAGGAATGTGTAATAAATGTTGGTCTAGCTAGCAATGTCCACATCCCATGAGCAAATAAAAAAAAATCAGATGATGGAAGTTTGATATTGACAGTCCATGTTTGCTACAAGAGTATTACAATAAAGCAACAAAGAAAGACCTTTAGCCCTTAGCCTGCACACCCCTTACCATTGTATGCGCTCTGCATTAGCACTTATCTTCAAACCACCTCAGTGGCACTTTATTACCTTCATGCCAACTGAAACTCTCTACCCACTCCCCATGAGTCATCATACCCTTCATGCCAACCAATTCTATGATTCTATCAATATAACTCTCAGCACTGCTTATGAGCCCTGATACTTTTCATGCCAAACTGCACCTCTCTTACCACAGCCTTTTAGCTATCATCCATGCCAACATAATGCCAAGTCCTGACCTTTTATTCATTACCACAGGTTAGACATCAAGATGTATGCTGAGACAATAAGTAAAGTTCTAAGTATCCATTATACTCCTCACTGTATTGAAGAAAAACCTCTCACTTATAAAGATTCATTCATTTAATACATTTAATTCCCTTCAGGTATTTAATCCTTTTGATGGTGTAATGGTAACATCACTGGGATTGAGACTGTCACATTACATTCTGGTTACAGAATTGAAAGAATGCTTCGTCTAAGCATTAACATAGACCTCAATGTTTGAAGAATATGAAAAGGTTTCTGATGACGAGGCTGAAGAACAAAATGAGGAGAAAGAAGTTGCAGAAGCCATTGCAGATTGTGATGATGAAACAAAAGAAGATCAGACTGAGGAATCCATAGATGTAAAAGATGGCTTGTAAGGAATTTGAAGACTGCAATTTACACTGAGTGGGAAGGTGGAATATATTGAGATGAGAGACCATTGAACAGCATGAGCAAGCAATTCACTTTATTCCTATTGAAGGTCTGGTAGGGCAAAAGTTTTGTATGTAATTTACATTCCTTCAAGGGAGATGAATGTAAATTTGAAATATTTAAAATGACTTTTTGTGAAACTTGTCATGTAAGCCATAAAACGTTTCCACAAAAGAAAAATTCAAGGTCCAGGATGAAGTTCTGTGAACACGAGTTCAAACCATGACAGCTGGTGAAATTGAAATTTGATCGCTAAATCTAGAACTTAACACTAGTCTCAGTAATGGTGACCATGAAACTATAATCAACATTAAAGACTTTACTTCATTACTGTCTTTCAGGGAAGGAAATTTGCCCTCCTGACTTGGTCTGACTTATGTGCGACTCCAGATCCACATCGAAATGGTTGACTCTTTAAAGTCCACTGCAACATCCTAGCAAGTGTCTCAGTTTTATCAAACTGCTACACAAAGTTATAAAGGTGTACATCTGAATGGACTATCTAGCATTAACCTATGCAATAGGATGGACAACTCCAAACCTGTGAACGCTGAAAAATCCTCCTTACTACCATCTGAGGTTCAGTGCCAAAATTGAGAGAACTGACTCACAGACTGTTCAAACAACAGCCTAATTACTCACAAACTCAATCCTTACAATGTCTCAGACAACACCATCAATTCTGAGAATGCCCTGAGCTATAACTTTACTTACAAGTCTTTTGTAACCCTCAGCTTCATTTCTACCAGGGTCACTCAGCTCCAGACCTCATTTGGGATTTTCTCCAAACATGCACTGAAAACTGGACTTTGTAAAGCGAGGTGACAGTGACTGTTCTAGACATCAAGGCAGCATTTGACCAAACAGAGCATGAAGGAGCCCGGGTAAATCTGGAATCAATGTGAATCAAAGGGTAGGCTCTCCGCTAACTGGAATCATACTTGGCACAAAGGAAGGTGGTAATGGTTACTGAATAACAATCATTACAGTCTTAGAACTAATTCAGCTAATTCACCAATGACCTTATCATGACAATAGAGTGGGGATGATTGCACAATGTTTAAAAATATTCACAATTCCTCACATACTGAAGGAGCTTGTATTCATCTCAAGCAAGACCTAGACAGTATCCAGTTGTGGATTGACAAGTGGCAAGTAACATTTGTGCCATACAGGTGCCAGGCAATGAGTATCTCTAACATGAGAGAATATAACCATCGTCTCTCAATGTTCAATGGCATTCCCATTGCGGAATCTACCACTTGCCCAAGAAGGTGTCGCACTACCAACTCTCAAGGTCAGTTCAGGATGGGTGATCAACGCCCATGCTCTGTTAAATAAACATTTCCTTAAAGTACTTAAACTTTTATAAAAACAAATGTTTGTATTCATAGCTTCACATCAAAGACAGGCAATTTCCCCTTGTACAATTGTAACTATTAATCAAGCTTTGAATTTTAAGTGCTCCCGCTCACTGTAATACCAACAGGTTGTGGAAGCAGTCAATCAGCACTACTGCTATGATATTTATTTTTCCTCACTTATTGAACATGGGCATCACTGGCTGGGCCCAGCATTTATTGCCTGTCCCTCGATTCCCTTGAGAAGGTGGTGGTGAGCTGCGTTCTTGAACCGCTGCAGTCTATATGCTGTAGATTGACCCACAACCCTGCTAAGGAGGGAATTTCAGGGTTTTGAACCAGCGACAATGAAGAAGCGGTAATATATTTCCTAGTCAGCATGGTTAGTGGCTTGGAAGGGAACTTGCAGCTGGTGGTGTTCCCATGTATCTGCTGTCTTTGCCCTTCTAGATAGAAGTGGTTGCAGATTTTGAAGGTGCTATCGAAGGATCTTTAGTGAATTTCTGCATGCACCTTATAGATAGCACACATTACTATTCCTGAGAGTCCATAGTTAAGGGATTAGATGTTTATGGACTTGGTGCCCATCAAATGGGCTGCTTTGTCCTGAATGGTGTCAAATGTTCTTGACTGTTGTTGAAGCTGCACACATCAGGCCAATATAGAGCACTCCATCACACTCCAGACTTGTGCCTCGTAGATAGTGGACAGGCTTTGGGGAGCCAGGAGGTGAGATACTCACTACAATATTCCTAGCTTCTGATTGCTCTTGCGGCCTTTGTATTTCATGGTGAGTCCAGTTGAGTTTCTAGTCAATGGTAACTACCAGGATGTTGATAGTAGGGGATTCAGGGAAGGGAACAGAATTGAATGTCAAAGGATATGAGTTAGATTGTCTCTTATTGGAGATGGTCATTGCCTGGCATTTGTGTGGCACAAATGTGACTTTCTGTTCATCAGTCCAAGCCTGGATATTGTCCAGATCTTGTGGCAATTGGAAATGGACTGCTTCAGTATCCGAGGAGTTGCAAATGGTGCTGAACAATGAGCAATCACTGGTGAATATCCCCACTCCTAATCTTATGAATTGGTTGAAGACTGGTATCTGTGATGCTAGGGATGACTGGAGGAGGCCGAGATGAATTATCCACTCAGCACTTCTGACTGGAGATTGCTGCATATATTTCAGCCTTTTCCTTTGCACTGATGCATTGGGCTCTTCCAACATCAAGGATGAGGATATTAGTGGAGCCTCTTCCTCCAGTGATTTGTTTAATTATCCACGACAACTTATGACTGGCTGTGGCAAGGTGGTCAGTGTATTGAATATAGGAGTTGGGAGATCATGTTGCGGCTATACAGGACATTAGTTAGGCTGCATTCAATTCTGGACTCCCTGCTATAGGAAGGATGTTGTGAAACTTGAAATGGTTCAGAAGAAATTTATAAGGATATTGCCAGGGTTGGAGGATTTGAACTATAGCAAGAGGCTGAATAGGCTGGGACTATTTTCCCTAGAATGTCGGAGGCTGAGCGGTGATGTTATGGAAGTTTATAAAATCATGAGGGACATAGATAGGGTGAATAGCCAAAGTCTTTCCCCAGGGTAGCAGAGTCCAAAGCTGGAAGGTGTAGATTTAAGGTGATAGCGGAAAGATTTCAAAGGGACCTAAGGGGCAACGTTTTCATGCAGAGTGTGGTGCGTGTATTGAATGAGCTGCCAGAAGAAGTGGTGGAGGCTGATACAACTACAACATTTAAAAGGCATCTGAATGGGTACATGAATAGGGAGGATTTGGATGGATATGGGCCAAATGCTGGCAAATGAAACTTGATTAATTCAGACGTTCTGATCAACATGGATACGTTGGACTGAAGGGTCTGTTTCCATGCTGTACAGCTCTGATTTTATGACTCTGTGACTGCAGAGCTTAGATCTGATCCATTGGTTGTGAGATCATTTAAATCTGTCTGTCGCTTGTTACTTATGCTGTGTGGCATGCAATTAATCCTGTTTTGCAGCTTCACCACTTTTAGGTATGCCTGATGCTGCTCCTAGTATGCCCTTCTGCACTCTCCATTGAAACAAAATTGATCCCCAGCTTGATGGTAATGGTTGAGTGAGGGATATGCCAGGCCATGAGGTTACAGATTATGTTGGAGTACAATTCTGCTGCTGTTAATGGCCCACAGAACTACATGGATGCCCAGTCTGGAGTTGCTATATCTGTTCAAAGTCTGTCCCATTTAGCACAGTTGATAGTGCCACACAACACAATGAAGGTTAGAACATAGAACATAGAACATAGAACATTACAGCGCAGTACAGGCCCTTCGGCCCTCGATGTTGCGCCGACCTGTGAAACCAATCTGAAGCCCATCTAACCTAAACTATTCCATTATCATCCATATGTTTATCCAATGACCATTTAAATGCCCTTAAAGTGGGCGAGTCTACTATTTTTGCAGGCAGGGCATTCCACGCCCTTACTACTCTCTGAGTAAAGAACCTACCTCTGACATCTGTCCTATATCTATCACCCCTCAATTTAAAGCTATGTCCCCTCGTGCTAGCCATCACCATCCGAGGAAAAAGGCTCCCACTGTCCACCCTATCTAATCCTCTGATCATCTTGTATGTCTCTATCAAGTCACCTCTTAACCTTCTTCTCTCTAACGAAAACAGCCTCAAGACCCTCAGCCTTTCCTCATAAGACCTTCCCTCCATACCAGGCAACATCCTGGTAAATCTCCTCTGCACCCTTTCCAATGCTTCCACATCCTTCCTGTAATGCGGTGACCAGAACTGTACGCAATACTCCAAGTGTGGCCACACCAGAGTTTTGTACAGCTGCAACATGACCTCATGGCTCCGAAACTCAATCCCTCTACCAATAAAACCTAACATACTGTACGCCTTCTTAACAATGCTATCAACCTGGGTGGCAACTTTCAGTGATCTCAATCTGAAGGTGGGACTTTGTCTCCACAAGAATTGTGTGGTGGTCACTTTTACCAACATAGTCACTGACAGTTGCATCTGCATGGGCAGATTAGTAAAGATGAAGTCAAGTAGGTTTTCCCTCTTTTGGTTCCCTCACCATCAGTTTCAGATCCAGTACAACAGTTATGTCCTTTAGGACCTAACCAGCTCAATCAATAGTACTCCTGCCAAGCCAGTTTTGGTGGTGAACATTGAAGACCCCACCCAGAGTAAATTTTGTACCTTGCCATCATCTGCACCTCCTCCAAGTTCAATGCAGAGGGGTAATCAAGTGTAGTTGTCAAGCGACAGTTCAACCCAAACACTTGCACAGTGTTTCCCTCTCTACCTCCTCCTCTAACCAAAAAAGAAAGCATACACACACCACTGTGAGAACCAGAAGCAAAGGGAAAGGGAGAGATCCAGACAGCATCCTGGGAAGGTGAGTGAGGGAAGACCTACGAGGGTATTTGCAGCAATAAGTAAGGGTAAGTGTTTAATAAATTTTCTTAAACAGCTTAATTGGGGATAGAAATGTCAGTCAGTGGGGTTAAGTGTTTCACTGGTGAGATGTGGGAGATCCGCGACGCTTCCAGGATGACTACATCTGCAGGAAGTGTGCCCAATTGCAGCTCCTCACAGACCTCATGGATAGGTTGGAGCGGCATCTGGATGCACTTGGGAGCATGAGGATGGCGGAAAGTGTCATTGACAGTAGTTTTAGAGATGTGGTGACGCTCAAGTTGAAGGCAAATAGATGGGTGACCGCGAGAAGGAGCAGACAGCCAGTACAGGAATCCCCTGTGGTGGTCCCTCTCTCTAACAAGTACACCATTTTGGATACTGTTTGGGGGATGACCTATCAGGGGGTAACAGCAGCAGCAGGCAGATTGGTAGCACCATGGCTGGCTCTGTTCTTAAGAAGGGAAGGACAAAGAGAACTAGAGCAGTAGTTATAGGGGACTCCATAGTTAGGGGTACAGACAAGCGCTTCTATGGGCATAAAAGAGACTCCAGGATGATGTGTTGCCTCCCTGGTGCCAGGGTCCAGGATGTCTCTGAACGAGCAGGAAGCATTCTGAAAGGAGAAGGTGAACAGCCAGAGGTTGTGGTACATATTGGTACTAATGACATGGGTAGGATGAGTGACGAGGTCCTGCAGCAGCAGTTCAGAGAGTTAGGTAGAAAGTTAAAGAGCAAGATCTCCAAGGTTATAATCTAGAGATTACGCCCTGTGCCACATGCCAATGAGATAGAAATAGGAGGATAGTACAGCTCAACATATAGCTAAACAGATGGTGTATGAAAGAGGGTTTCAGATATCTGAACCATTGGGATCTCTTCCGGGGCAGGTGGGACCTATACAAGAAGGACGGGTTGTATCTAAACTGGAGGGGCACAAATATTCTGGCTGGGAGCTTTGCTGGTGCCACTTGGGAGGATTTAAACTCACTTGGCAGGGGTTTGTGAACTAAAGCAAAAGTGAATTAACTGAAAGGGAACTGGAGAATAGGGCTGGTAAGCCTCAGAGGAAGAGCAGACAGGGTGTAGTTGCTGATCAAAGCGGGTCTGGTGGACTGAAGTGCATCAGTTTCAATGCAAGAAGTGTAACAGATAAGGTTGATGAATTTAGAGCTTGGATTAGTGCTTGGAACCAAGATGTTGTTGCTATTACAGAGACTTGGTTAAGGGAGGGACAGGATTGGCAGCTTAACGTTCCAGAATACAGATATTTCAGACGGATAGAGGGGGATGTAAAAGGGGTGGGGGAGTTGCACTACTTGTTAAGGAGTCTATCACAGCTGTACTGCGGGAGGACACCTCAGATGGCACATACAGTGAGGCAATATGGATAGAGCTCAGGAACAGGAAGGGTGCGATCTCAATGCTTGGGGTTTACTATAGGCTTCCCAACAGCCAATGGGAGATAGAAGAACAGATATGTAGGCAGATTTTGGCAAGATATAAAAGTAACAGAGTTGTTGTCGTGGGTGATTTTGACTTCCCATACATTGACTGGGATACACTTAGTGCTTGGGGCTCGGATGGGGCAGAGTTTGTAAGGAACATCCAGGAGGGCTTCTTGAAACAGTATGTAGATAGCCCAACTAGGAAAGAGGCCATGCTGGACCTAGTATTGGGGAATGAGCCTGGCCAGGTGGTCGATGTCGCAGTCGGTGAGCAGCTCGGGAACAGTCATCACAATTCAGTAAGCTTTAAGGTACTGATGGATAAAGATCGGTGTAGTTGTCAGGTGAAGGTGCAAAATTGGGGGAAGGCTAATTACAACAATATTAGGCAGGAACTGAAGAATGTAGATTTAAGGCCAAATCAATATCTGGTATGTGGGAGGCTTTCAAGTGTAAGTTGCTGGGAACTCAGGACCAGCACGTTCCTGTAAGGATGAAGGAGAAATATAGCAAGTTTAGGGAACCTTGGATAACGAGAAATATTGTGAGCCTAATCAAAAAGAAAAAGGAAGCACTTATCCAGGCAAGAGGCTGGGAGCACACAAAGCAAGGGTGGAATACAAGGAAAGTCAAAAGAAACTTAAGCAAAGACTCAGGAGAACTAAAAGGGGCCATGAAAAGTCATTGGCCAACAGGATTAAGGAAAATCCCAAAGGCTTTTTATACACATAATAAAGAGCAAGAGGGCAGCCAAGGAGAGGGTTCACCCACTCAAGGACAGGGAAGGCAATTTATGTGTGGAGACAGAGGAACTGGGCGAGGTATTAAATGAGTACTTTGTATCAGTATTCACCATAGAGAAGGACTTGGTGGATGATGAGTATGGGGAAGGGTGTGTAGATAGTTTGGGTTATGTTGAGATCAAAAGGGAGGAGTTATTAGGGGTCTTGGAAAGCATTAAGGTAGACAAGTCCCCAGGACCTGATGGGATATAACCCAGAATACTGAGAGAGGCAAGGGAGGAAATTGCTGGGACCTTGAGAGAAATTTTTGTATCCTTACTGGCTACAGGGGAAGTCCCAGAGGATTGGAGAATAGCCAATGTTGTTCCTTTGTTTAAGAAGAGTGACAAGGGTAACCAAGTTAATTACAGGCCGGTGAACCTTATGTCAGTGGTAGGGAAATTATTGGAGCAGATTCTCCGAGACAGGTTTTACTCCCACTTGGAAAATAAGCAGGTGGAGAAGGTAGCCAACAAGGCATATGGCATCCTTGACTTTATTGGCCGGGGCATTGAGTTTAAAAATTGGCAGGTAATGTCGCAGCATTATGGAACCTTAGTTAGGCCGCATTTGGAATATTGTGTTCGATCCTGGTCGCCACACTACCAGAAGGATGTGGTGGCTTTGGAGAGGATACAGAAAAGATTTACCAGGATGTTGCCTGGTATGGAGGGCATTAGCTATGAGGAGAGGTTGGAGAAACTTGTGTTGTTCTCACTGGAATGACAGAGGTTGAGGAGCGACCTGATAGAGGTGTACAAGATTATGAAGGGCACAGACAGACTGGACAGTCAGAAGCATTTTCCCAGGGTAGAAGAGTCAGTTACTAGGGGGCATAGGTTTAAGGTGCGAGGGTAAAGGTTTAAAGGTGATGTACGAGGCAGGTTTTTTACACAGAGGGTGGTGGGTGCCTGGAACCTGCTGTCGGGGGAGGTAGTGGAAGCGGATACAATAGTGAATTTTAAAGGACATCTTGACAAATACATGAATAGGATGGAAATAGAAGGACACGGTCCCCGGAAGGCTAGGGGATTTTAGTTGTGATGGGCAGCGTGTCGGTGCAGATTTGGAGGGCCGAAGGGCCTGTTCCTGTGCTGTAATTTTCTTGTTCTTTGTTCTTCATGATTCATGGTATGGGAGGACGGTATGTGGTAATCAGCAGGAGGTTTCCTTGCTCATGTTTGACCTGATGCCATAAGACTTCGTGGGACCCAGAATCAATGTTGAGGACTACCAGGATAACTTTCACCGAACTGTACACCATGGTGCTGCCACCTCTGCTGGGTCTGTCTTGCTGGTGGGACAGGACATATCAGGGATGGTGATAGAATTGTCTGGGACCTTGTCTGTAAATCATCATTCCATCGGTATGACGAAGTCAGGCTTTTGCTTGACTAGTCTGTGAGACAGTTCTCCCAACTTTGGCACAGGCCCCCATATGTTAGTGAGGAGGACTTTGCAGGGTCAACAGGGCTGTTTCTGCTGTTGTCTTTTCCAGTGCCTTTGTAGATGCCAAGTGGTCCATCCGGTTTCATTCCTTTGTCGAGGCTCCATAATGATTAATACAACTGAATGACTTGCTCAGCCATTTCAGAGGGCAGTTGAGAGTCAACAACATTGCTGTGGGTGTGGAGTCACATGTAGGTCAGACCATGGCAGATTTCCTTCCCTGAAGCAAATGTGTTTCTCCTGTAATCAACAAATGCTGCTCTTTTTTATTGAATTCAAATTCCATCATTTGCTTTTGTGGGATTCAAACCCAGGTTCTCAGAACATTAATTGAACAACCATCATATCTCAGACAAAAGCCTTTATATGTATGTGTTTGTAGGTATGGATATATCTAATCTATAAAATGGGCTGCCAGTTATCTCACTTAGCTAAGATTAATGTCAAGAGCGTAGTGTTTGATCCAACTGTTCCAGTTGAGACAGATTAGGCTCCTACCTTCTTGCCATACCTGTGGTTATAAAAGCTGTCAGCATTGAGCTGTTGTTCAATTATTGCCAATGAATTGTCTTCAGGCCAGGAATCATGAAGAATATATCAATATATTTTAGACTGAAAATAACTGGATAATACAATAGAATGCACCTTTCTGAATGGCAGGGTAACACCTCCTCATATCACTCATCTCATATTGGCAACTGCTCTATTTGTTGTAAATCAATAATGGGCAACTAAAGGGAACAAAGCTCTGTTTATTGATGGGTGTGCTCTTGAACAGAATGACAACAAGTCCTTCTGCCTCCATTGAATTCCAGCTGGAACAGTGGTTTGTGAAATAGAGACACTGCTGCACTGACTGAGGGGTCAAAGTTATCAGCTTAAACTTTCCATTGACATTCCAGTCCATGATCACGATTGGGTACCCAATCCTAACCATAGCAATGTTTTTGCTGACAATCTTCAATTTTTATGAATCCTGAATTTTTATGAATCTTCTCAGACATTACAGTAATCACTCTGCACATGCAAATCCAGAAGTCTTGCTCCAGTAAAGACGCTAACCATTTTCACAAAAGTGGGAATGTTGGGCACATTTCAATTTATACCTCCATAGTTCACAGAGGTTGTTGCTATGTTAAAATGTAGCTGCCTTTGGCTGATCTGATTTTCATGATTGGGACGTTCAAAACACAATTCGTACAGTTTACACCTGGTAAGAGTGGGTCTAACGTCACTGGAGTTCTTTGTTGATTTAGGGTACCCTTCCGAAGAGTGGAGGTAGACTATTGGATATTGTCCGGCTCACCTTTAAGGAAGTTCAGCCCCTGTTTGAAAGTGTTCAGCTGCCTTTTGAAAGAGGTAAACTGCCCCTTGGAATTTTTAGAAGTTGACCTGAATCTGCACAAGAAGGTACGTAAACTCATTGGACTCTCAAACTCTTTGGAACTATTAAGAGAGCTATCATGGAGTTGCCAATGGAGTTGTCAAGGTATCAAGATATTTAAACCTCCTGATCTTTAAACATTTGAAATAAAATTATGGTGCATTTGAACAAAAATCAGTATATTCATCCAGCTCTGCATCTTGTTGTCTATAATATTTTGCTGTTCATTGGCATTAGCCTGAGGGTTTTCAATGCAGGATTAAGGTGGCATGACAACTTTTCATGATTACAGTGAGGTGCCCTTTCATTTCACAGGTTAATTGACAGCTTCAAGTGTCTATGAGCACTTTGAAGTGGGACTATGAATTTTAATGCTAAAGGATTAAATGTAGTGATTGGCTTTTAATCAATGTGATTTTTTAAAAATAAGCGAATCTTTTCTTTTGAGGAATCTAGAACTAGGGGGCAGTGATTCAGAACCAGTTATCAATAAGATAACAGCTCATGGTGTCAGGGGTACGGTACTATGGCAGAAGGCAGAGGGAAAGCGATAAAGTGGCCTTTTTCAGGATGGTAGTTGGTGATTAGTGCACTTCGACAAAGGTCAGTGTTGGGACCACAACTATTCACGTGAAACATCAACAATCCCCACAGAGGAACTGAGGGCATTGTTGCTAAGTTTGCAGATGACACTGAAGTAGGTGGGGGTAATCGATGAACAGATAGCACTGTGGATGCAGGAGG
Source organism: Rhincodon typus (assembly GCF_021869965.1). Lineage (NCBI taxonomy): Eukaryota > Metazoa > Chordata > Chondrichthyes > Orectolobiformes > Rhincodontidae > Rhincodon > Rhincodon typus. Next base: position 3,012,553 of record NC_063365.1, on the reverse strand, counting down.
CTGCAGAAGTGTTGGACAGGCTAGGAGAGTGGGAAAAAATGGTGGCAGTTGGAATAAAATGTGAGAAAGTGTGAGGTTATGCACTTTGAACAAAGAAAATTACAGCACAGGAACAGGCCCTTCGGCCCTCCAAGCCTGCACCGATCCAGATCCTCTATCTAAACCTGTCACCTATTTTCCAAGGATCTGTATCCCTCTGCTCCCTACCCATTCATGTATCTGTCTAGATACATCTTAAATGACGCTATCGTGCCCGTCTCTACCACCTCCGCTGGCAACGTGTTCCAGGCACCCACCACCCTCTGCGTTAAGAACTTTCCACACATATCTCCCTTAAACTTTTCCCCTTTCACCTTGAAATCGTGACCCCTAGTAAATGAGTCCCCCACTCTGGGAAAAAGCTTTTTGCTATCCACCCTGTCCATACCTCTCATGATTTTGTAGACCTCAATCAGGTCCCCCCTCAATCTCCGTCTTTCTAATGTAAATAATCCTAATCTACTCAACCTTTCTTCATAGCTAGCACCCTCCATACCAGGCAACATCCTGGTGAATCTCCTCTGCACCCTCTCCAAAGCATCCACATCCTTTTGGTAATGTGGCGACCAGAACTGTATGCAGTATTCCAAATGTGGTCAAACCGAAGTCCTATACAATTGCAACATGGTCTATACAACTGTCCTATACAAAGTCCTAAACAACTGCGACTATGGTCAGAACATAGAACATAGAACATAGAACAGTACAGCACAGAACAGGCCCTTCGGTCCACGATGTTGTGCCAACCTGTTATCCTACTAAGATCAAACTACCCTACAATAAACTATCCTCCATGTGCCTATCCAAGAGTTGCTTAAATGTCTCTAATGTATCTGACTCCACTACCACTGCCGGCAGCGCATTCCACACACCCACCACTCTCTGTGTGAGGAAACTACCTCTGACATCTCCCCTATACCTTCCTCCAAACACCTTAAAATTACGTCCCCTTGTAATAGTCATTTCCGCCCTGGGAAAAAGTCACTGGGTATTCACTCTATCTATTCCTCTTATCATCTTGTACACCCCTATCAAGTCACCTCTCATCCTTCTTCACTCCAATGAAAAAAGCCCTAGCTCCCTCAACCTTTCCTCATAAGACCCGCCCTCCAGTCCAGGCAGCATCCTGGTAAATCTCCTCTGCACCCTCTCTAAAGCTTCTACATCCTTCCTATAATGAGGCGACCAGAACTGAACAAAATACTCCAAGTGTGGTCTAACCCATGGTTTTATAGAGCTGCAGCATAACCTCACAGTTATTAAACCCAATTCCCCTGCCAATGAAAGCCAAAACATCATACACCTTCTTTACAACCCTATCAACCTGGGTAGCAACTTTGAGGGATCTATGGACATGGGCCCCAAGATCCCTCTGATCATCCACACTGCCAAGAATCCTGCCATTAACCCTGTATTCTGCATTCAAATTCGACCACCCAAAATGAATCACTTCACACTTTTCCAGGTTGAATTCCATCTGCCACTTCTTTACCCAGCTCTACATCCTGTCAATGTCCCGTTGCAACCTACAACAGCCGTCCACGCTATCCACAACTCCACTAACCTTCGTGTCATTGATAAATTTACTAACCCATCCTTCCATTTCCTCATCCAAGTCATTTATAAAGATCACAAAAAGCAGAGGCCCCAGAACAGATCCCTGCGGAACACCACTGGTCACCAAGCTCCAGGCTGAATATTTTCCATCTACTACCACCCTTTGTCTTCTATTGGACAGCCAGTTTCGTATCCAGACAGCCAAATTTCCCTGAATCCCATGTCTCCTTACTTTCTGAATGATCCTACCATGGGGAACCCTATCAAATGCCTTTCTAAAATCCATATACACCACATCCACTGCTCTACCTTCATCAATGTGTTTTGTCACATCCTCAAAGAATTCAGTAAGCCTTGTGAGGCATGACCTGCCCCTCACAAAGCCATGCTGACTATTTCTAATCAAACTCTGCTTTTCCAAACAATCATAAATACTATCTCTCAGAATCCTCTCCAATAATTTGCCCACCATAGAAGTAAGACTGACTGGTCTGTAATTCCCAGGATTATCCCTATTCATTTTCTTGAACAAGGGAATGACATTTGCCACCCTCCAATCATCTGGTACTACTCCAGTGGACAGTGAGGACACAAAGGTCATTGCCAAAGTGGCAGCAATCTCTTCCCTCGCTTCCTTGTCATAAACCTTGGGTCTCTCCCATCTGACCCAGGGGGCTTATCTATTCTCATGTTTTTTCAAAATTTCTAGCACAACCTCCTTCCTAACGTCAACCTGTTCGGGCATATCTGCCTGTTTCATGCTGTCCTCACAAACGTCAAGGTCCCTCTCACTGGACTGAAGCTGAAGCAAAGTATTCATTAAGGATCTCCCCTACCTCCTTTGACTCCATGCACAAGTTCCCTCCACTATTGCTGATTGGCCCTACGCTCACTCTGACCATCCTCTTATTCCTCACAAAAGCATAGAACGCCTTGGGGTTTTCCTTGATCCTACACGCCAAGGCTTTTTCATATCCTCTTCTAGCTCTCTTAAGTCCATTCTTCAGTTCCTTCCTGGCTACCTTGTAACCCTCTAGAGCCCTGTACGACCCTTGCTTCCTCAAACTTAAGTAAGCTTCCTTCTTCCTCTTGACTAGATGTTCCACATGTGTTGTCAGAAGAATAGAAGCATCGACTCTTTTCTAAAAGGGCAAAGTCTTTGGAAATTTGAAAGGGACTGAGGAGTCCTAGTCTAGGATTCTCTTAAGGTGAATATGCAGCTTTGGTTGGCGGTTAGGAAGCAAAATCCAATATTGACATTCATTTCGAGAGGGTTAGATTGCAAGAGCAAAGATGTACTGCTAAGGCTGTATGAGGCTCTGGTTAGACCACATTTGCAGTATTGTGAGCAGTTTTGGGCCCAGTATTTGACAAAAAGATGTTCTGGCCTTGGAGGGGGCCCAGAAGAGGTTTACAAGATCCTAAGGATGAAGGCTTGTCATATGTAGAGTCATTGAGGATTCTGGATCTCTGCTTTATGGTGTTTAGAGCAATGAGGTGGTATCTCATTGAAACTTCAGAATACTGAGGGACCTCGATAAAGTAGAGATGGGGAAGATCTTTCCACTCGTAAGAGAGACTAGGACCTGAGGGCACAGCTTCAGAGTGAAGGAATGGCCATTTAATATGGAGATGAGGAGGAATTTTTTTCAGTCAGAGGACGGTGAATTTGTGGAACTCATTGCCACAGAAGACTGCGGAGGGCAAGTTGTTAAGTATATTTAAGACAGAGATGGATAGGTTCCTGATTGGTAAGGGGGGCAAAGATTATGCCAAGAAGGCAGGAGAATGGGTTGAGAAACATATAAGTCATGATCGAATGTAGAGCAGACTCAATGGGCCGAATGGTCTAATTCTGCCCTTATATCTTATGGCCTTATCATCGGTCATATTTAAAACATTTTTGGAATTTTCTACTCTGGACAGTAGTAAAGACTATGTGATTGAATGTAGCGAAGGCTGAGTTTGACCAGATCGTCTAACTGTGGGGACATTTAGTCTGATTGAAAGATAATCACTGCAGCAACATACCCTGAACAGTGTGCAATGGGCAACTTGGAATTGTCCATGCACCAACTACCCAGGTTTGCATTTCCAGTGGCCAGGCATCTGGAACATTCTGAAAATGCTTCTACCTCTGAGTTAGAGTTAAAATCTGAGTTAAACTTTGTGATTTCTGACTTCTTACCTGGGTAGCTACCCAGGAAAAGTTAGCAGGTTTAACACCTGCTTTAACTGCCAGAAACCAAAAAACTGATCTTCTAATTTGATACTGACAACCCACAAGTCCCTATTCCTACATCTCCCAACCTGACTTTACCCTCTGACCACGACACCAACCTGACATCACCCACACCCTTGAGACCCAGCAGCCTTGACATGCCCCATTGACTTGGCATCTCTGACTCTCCCCAAATCCAACTCACCCTTAACTTGACCAATAGACCTCTCAGCCACCTGCTAGCCACTTGTGCCCTCATGCACCACCATGAGGACCATAAATGTTTAACTGCCTCCCTAACCCACAACACATGACTAAACCCCTCGCCCCTGCTATCTGATACCTTCATACACTACCCTGCCTCCCTCAACCAAGTGCTCCTGTTACCTACCACCTGCCACCTTACCCATCATCCATCTTTCACCATAGCCCCTCATCAAACTGTGACCATAACCCTTCGTTCTCCTGCTGCCCAAACCAACTCCTTCACTCACTTAGCCTACACACTGACCTTGTCTCTAATAACTTGTCAAAAGTCCTTTGGGGACATTTAGATTCTACAATGCTGCAGTTAAAGGCTTAAAAAGAGGGAGTGGTTTGGATTTGACAAACAATCTTGCACTGTGAGGATGGATTCACAGAACAAGCTCACTCTGCATTTCTCAAGAGGTTCATTGTGGATGGCTGAGCCAGAAATGAAGAGTTCCTTTGCTAGACAAGAAAAAAGGGAGTCTTTTAGCAATCTGGCTGCAATTGCCCTTGGACAATTCGGCCTATAATGGGGTCAAGAGAACATGCAGAGAAGTAGAGTCAAAGCCATAATCAGATCTTACCGAAGGGGCCATAAACCCTACTTGTGCTCCTATTGTAATGTAATGTCCCACCACCAACTACAACAATAATTTGGTTGTCTACGTCTGAACAGAAGTGTAATCACCTTTCTCTATCACCACCTATATGTCAGCACTTGCATATCTTTTCATATATTTTCAGCACTTGTATCTAACATAAGAGCCACCCGACTGAACAACCTGCATCTCCCTCTGAGTAAACATCTATCTGTGCAACAGCTGGGCACACTAATAGAAGTTTGATTCTGCACCAAGCATGATGTTGAAATGTTGAAGTCCTCATTCATGTCTTTATTATCCTGATGATACCAATGCTTTCTTGGCTGACGTCCTCTCATCATCACAGTTAATAACACAAACACAATGCTAGGTTTTATTGATAGGAGTACAGGGTACAGGAGCATGGAGGCGAAGCTGAAGTTTATAAGACACTAGTTGGATTTCAGTTGGAGTATTTTGCACAGTACTGGGCACCACAGTTTAGGAAGAATGTAAACATAATCAGGCTTGCGAGAGTAAACCTTCAGGAAACTTTTATGAGAATTGGCCCAGGGCTGGGGAATTGCTGGTGTAGTGGGAATGTCAGAAAATGGGGACATAGGTTTTGACTATCTCATGATAGATACTTAATAAATTTAAATTTAATTTAAAAATGAAAGCTGGTCCAATGATGACCATGTAACCACTATCAATTGCTGTTAAAAATCCCATCTGTTTCACTAATGTCCTTCAGGGAAAGAAATCTGCCATGCTTATTCAGTCTGGCCTACATGTGACTCCAGAGCCACAGCAATGTGGTTAATTCTTAACTACCCTCTGGAAAATTAGGAGGGGGCAAGAAATGCTGGCCCAGCCACTGATGCCCATGCCTCATAAAAGCATAAATAAAAACTTGCTATGAAGAAAGGTTGATGAAAATACAATTGTTTCTTTTGAAGAGGAGAAGGCTAAGAGGAGATTTGGCAGAAGTTTTCAAAATCATGAGAAATCTGGATGAAGTAGATAGGATGAAACTATTCCTTTTCATAAAACGATTGAGAATTAGAAGGAGCAGATGTAAGGTAACTTGCAAATTAAGTAAATGAGATGTGAATTTTTATTTTGCACAGCAAGTATTTAAATTCTGGATGCTTTGCCTAGAAGTGAGGTGGAGGTGGGCACAATGGAAACATTCAGGAGGGCATTAGGAGATTACTTAAGTAGAAAAAGATTCATGGTTGTGGGGAAAGGAGAATGGTATTAAATTGTGATGCTTATTCTGAGAGCTGGTGCAGACACAATGGGCCGAAAAGCCTCCTTCTGCACTGTAAAAATTTTTCTGATTGTTCTCTTTTGTCTGCTTAACTCATGTGAACCTCTTCAGTTCATGCCCTAGCTAGGCCCATGTCCCACTCACCTATTGCCCCTCTGATGGCTGATCTGCATTATCCAGCAATGTTTGGATTTTAAAATCTTCAGCCTTCCCACAACCTCACACCATCCGAGATTAGTGACTGCCCTTTAACAACTCTATGCTCTTCCAATTCTGGCCTTTTGTGGAGGGAGTGGGTGAGAAAAGGGCATGAATTGGCATAAGGTTTGAGTGACCATAGGTAGTAAGTCAGGGGCACAATGTGGCTTGAGGAGGACCTTCTGAATTTATTTTTCAGAAAGTTTCTTCACCCAGAGTCCAGTTCATGACTTTTCTGGGGGACCATGAGCTATGAATTCTTGGAAAGCTGTCCCAACTCCATCAAACTTGTGGGAAGCTAAGAGGACCCTATCCTCGCCATGGATCTGACCATGTCAGCAGTACCAGTTGTGGGTTTATGACCCAGAAAAATGCACCTCTGAAAACCAGAAATTTTGGGAATGGAGTCACAAATCTTGGAATTGGATCATTGCCACCATTTTCCACCTAACCCCAGACATTGCCTGATTTTCATCAATCTGCCATTGGTGCTTGGTGTCCAGCTCTCCTCGACCTAAACTCTGGAATTTTCCCTGAACCTCTTTGTCTTTAACCTTTATCACCTGCTTAGTTCTGAAGAAGAGTCATATTGGACTTGAAATATTGACTCTGTCTCTCTCCTTCTCTTTCTTTCTGTCTGACTTGCTGGATTTCTCCAACATGTTCTGTTTTTACTTGTCTTTGACCACATAGATTTTGTCCACCTGCTCTAATATCTCTCTAAGCAACTCAGTCTCAGATTCCCTAAAATTAACTCCCATGAAGCACTTTGAGACATTGTTATCACATTAAAGGTGCTTTATATATATCTCAAAGATAGT
>NC_063365.1:2950738-3005214 GCF_021869965.1 Rhincodon typus | reverse complement strand
TGTTCATCCAGCTCTACACCTTGTTATTATAAATATCTCAGTTCTCTTCTGGAGGTCCCCAGTATCACATGTGTCGGCCTTGAACCAATTTGATTCACACCATGTGATATCAAGAGACAGCTGAGGTACTGGACACTGCAAGGTCCATAGGTCCTGACAACATTTCGACCAAAATACTGAAGGTTTGTGCTCCAGAAATATTCTCTCAGCAAATGGTCCCATACACTGGCAACGTCCTGACTATGAGAAAAATTGACCAGGTAAATACTGCCGACAAAATCCAAAACAAATCCAACCCAACCATTCTATTCTTGATTGTCAGCAAAATGATGGACTGTTTTATCAAGTGACACTTACATAGGAATAGCCGACTCACTGATGCTATGTTTGGGATCTGCTATTACAGCTGTGATACAAGCATGAAGAGAACTGAAATCCAGAAGTGAGGTGGAAGTGACTGCACTTGACAAGGCAGTATTCGACCAAGTGTGGCATCAAGGAGCTCCTAGGAAAGCTGGAGACTATGGGAATTGCTTGATTGGACCTCATCCTTCATATTCCACTGTACTGAGGACTATGGTGAACTGACATTTATGTGCAGTGTGCATGCTGACTGCTCACATTGCTAAGGACCTGTCCTGTTTCTAATATTCTGCACACAATTTCATTCGAAACGTGACCAATGGATCCAGCCATAACAAGGGATCACAGTGCAATGAAGGTCTCAGAGAAATTGAGGAGGAATCCAGTGTGCCAGCGAGCCCAGGACCAGTCACAGCAGGAGTTCCCCTCGGAATGCGGAGGAGGTATCAGAGCTGCAGAGTCTATTGTTCTTGGTGTCATTTCCTTCAGATAAGCAAATTGTATAGCTGCTGTAGAATATGATGTTTCAGGGCACTGTCACAGCTCTGTGCGATCTGCTGGACTGGCGTTGTTAACTGAGGGAATGGGTGGCCACCTTTCCCAGTGACTCTCAAGGCGACGGCTGTACTAGATTTTTATGCAACTGGCTGTGACCAGAAATCTACTGGGGATCTGTGTGTGATCTCTCAATCCTCAACCCACCTATGTATCAAAGCTGTTACTAGTGAAATTTGTGCCAGATCATACCTCTTTATCTCACCGACAAGATCAATGCTGCAGCTCAGGCAGTGGTCTTTGCCAGCGCAGGTACAGAGAGCTATAGACTGTGCAGACATCGTGCTGAGAATACCATATAATAATGTGGCTGACTCCAGTATGGGAAAAGTATTTCAGTTCATAATGTATCTGTCATCTGTGATCATCACTACTATATGCTAAATGTTTGTAGCCACAACACTGATAGTACATTGTGCCTAAATCCTTGAGAATATCTAGGTTTCTACTTCATTTCAAAGACTGGATGCCTTACAAGGACAGTTACTGGGAGATTGCTGCTATCCTGTCCAACCAGGGCTGTTGACTTTTGTTACACATACCCCTGTCTGAGGCACAGAGTAGATACAATGCAACCCATTCTACCACAATGGAACAGAAAGAGATCTCCTGGCATTGAGGTTCCAGTGCTTGGATTGATTTTTGGGGAGTTTGCAGAACAGTCCAGGCAGAGAGTGCAACCAGAAGAGGGAATGTGATGTGATGAACACCGAAGAGCTGAGAGAGCGGCAGCTGTCTTGCAAGGAAGGAGATGAGGACACTGAGCAGGAGGGACCGCCACCTTCAGCATGATAGAGTACTGCCGTGATGGCAGATAAAGCCAGCCAGCACTTAATTTACACTCACTTCCAATAGATGTGGGTTGAGTCAAGTGATTATTCATTTACCATTTAGTGTTGGTCAAAGGTAAACAGCCCTTGTTCCCAGAAACAAATATGGCTTTATCGTGTTTGCCTTTTCATTGCTCTTGCTGTTGCTCAACTCTTTGAAGGCTCTCCAATATGTGATGCACCCAGATTGAACTGAGATTCTACTTCCAATGCTGTGTCACCTATGTGCCCCCTGTATGCCCACAGAAGCTGTTTGTTTTTATGTCCCTTTCACTAAGTGCACTGTAGCAGATTATTTATGGTTGGCAGTGATTAACCTGGTACACAGCTGGCCTTTAAATATGGCATTGGTGATGGCAGGAATCCTGGATGGCAACAGTAAGTATCTCTATTGTTAGCAAGTAAATGATAATACAACACAGCACCGCACAGGTCTGGAGTAAGATGGGGAATGGTACCCTCCATGAAACTCCCTGAAATCGATGCTTCACCAATTTTTGGTAAGATACAGCCCCATTCTTCAAATCGATGACCTTCAAGAGCAGTCATAAACATGAGATGGCCACTAATACATTTAATACAAGAATTCAGGAAAAATCTTTTCACCCATTGAGCAGTGAGAACGAGGAAATTGTGATCACCGGGATTCGTTGAGGCAAATAGCGTGAATTGTACAGTTGCAACTAGATAATCACATTGTTGAGAGAAGTATGCAAGTTTATGTTGATAGAATGAGACAAAAGAAAATTGTTGGAAGCCTGTGCAGAGCACTGACCCCAATGTATACTTGTTGACATGAATGGCCTGGTCTCTGTTCTCTATGTTCTACATAATTAATGTTAGAGAAAAGCAGCTGTTTACGAGATGCTGCTCTCACTCCTCACCCACAGAAAGTTATAGCAGTCCCTACGTTACACACATGAGCAGAGAATTCCTGATCAGTTATGTCAGCCTTGCTCCATCGCACCTTCTTGTCTATCTTTGCCCCATGCCCTCTACATACACAGATTATGTCTTAATGGAGTTGCATAGGCAACAGCAAGACAAACCAAAATAAAAAGTCTAGATCATTTACTTCAGTGACAAAGTTTCAGTTTTGATCACTGGTCTATAGAAAATTCACTGTTCCTAGCCAGGGCAGTCAGTAAGGTGGGGACAAGACTGCCCTCAATGTCCTCAATCCCTATTCTGGTTGAAGATGCAAAAGTAAGACTTGGAGCAGCTGCTACAGAATCCTGTTTTTCATCAAACAACTCAGCGCACCTTCCAGTAAAAGCAGGAGTTATCTTTTGTCTCAGTTCTGCAGCACCATTGAAAGGAAGGGCAAGAAAGTTGGCTGTGTGGCCATCGGAAATGCCACTTTAAATTAGGCACAGGAAGAGTATGACAGCAACCCAGTGTGAAGATCTTTCCCAACTTATGCTCAGCCATCACTGTGATGTCTACTTTCTGCAGGAGGCCTGAAGGTAATACACTCTGTGTTAAGGCTAAGTAATGCAATATGGTGAGTTGGATTTTGAATTGCCACATTAGCTCCTTGACTCCAGGGTTAATATGCTGCCTTAGTTTTCTCTACCCTGCTTTCCATCCTCGTGCACCCCAATGCCTTACCATAATGTCCTATTTTATACTGCCTCATTCCCACACTGTTCGAATGTTCAACCACAGGCCCACCACAGGCGAAGTTCACCCAGCAAGATCTGAAGAGCTTGTTAATTGACTTGGATTTGAAACCCAATGCTACCCCTTTAGCTCTGACAACTGTTTCAATTTGTGAATCACAAGCACCCCCATCGCCCCCCGCAATGTGTCGTGCAAAATTTTGTGAAGAAGTAGCTTTCTGCACAGCGATCATCGTAAGGAGGAACGAGTCTGCTTCCTGTTGCCATTCAAAGTGGGTGGAGGGGTCAAAAATGCAGAGGTAGAGGGCAGATCTCAAAGAGCGGAAGGGGCTTGCCTCAGTTTAAATAATGCCCAGATATCGATCCAAAACACTGAGAGGTGCTGCTCCATTGAGCCTCCTACATTCATGTACTCGGGAATGAAGTAAAAGGCTGCCTCAGAGCCCCCTCCCCCTCACACTGTCAGGCCAAACACATGATGAATTGCCCTGTCAATGCAATTCATTCAGGGACCAATTAATTCTGCAGAAATGAACTGGAGCCATCAGTTGGTGAAAAACTCACTGCAAAGAAAGGGAAGCTCTGTAGCGCTGGAAGTTAGTCTGACAGAAATTGGTCATTTAATGCTTTAGCGCACTGGAGACAGCCCTGTCATACACAATGCCATGGCAGGACTCCCCTGGTACTTTATTTATTAATTATCCTGAGCAGCCAGGGCATTTAACTGTCTCACTCCAGACCCATCAAGTTGACTTCTTGTCATATTTTTTTTTCACAAACAGATCCTTAAGCTACTTGGAGGTTAATGGAATGAAACCCTCAGCTTTCCAAAAATGTAAAATATTTCTTTTGAAAGAAGTGTGCAAATATCATTTTCTTCATGCGGAGTTTTTTTCTCTCTCTTCAGTGGCAGCTGTTGTTCCTGTGAGTGAACATTTTGGGCTAAAGCTCCAATATTAAAGAGATCCTTCAACACAGTCCCCTGATGACACAGATCTTAAAGACAACTTGTAACCAAGGTAAGTGGGCCAATAGGTTGGGCCCTTGTTCTGTACTGAATTAGCTGATCACTCCTGACATGGCAGTGGGCATTAGGCCTCAGCATCTCTGGGTCAGAAAGGGTAAAGAGTTCATGTCTTGAGCAGTGCTCAGTTGTCTTCAGGAAGTGCATGCTTATGGAAACTTGGTGAGGATTTAGCCCCCTTGATAACCAACAACATCTTTCCCATCCTAACCCACAGGTTTCATCATTATCATTGATGGCCCCTCACAGACAAGGATGTCTCTCTTCCACTCTCAAAGAGAGTTCATAGGTGGCTGTACATATATATGCAGCTTCCACAGGCTCTACAACAACTGGGGCAGAAGGTAGTCACAGGAAGCGGTGGGTGGGGCGTTGGTGTTTTTGCCTGGCTTCCGCTTTTACCTGACAGTAAGTCTCGAGGTGCTTTCCAGATGCTTCTCTTCCACTTTGGATAATCTTGGGCCAGTGATTCCCAGGTGTCTGTGGGAATGCTGCACATTGCCAGTGAGGCATCGAGGGCCTACTGGTCTAAACTGCATATCATACACAACCTAGGCTCAGGCATCAATAATAGTCATTTGCAAAAGGTAAAGAGTGGCAGGTACCCATGTACTACTAACTCAGAAGCCAGTGACTCGAGGAGAGGAAGATGGGAGAAAATGGACGAATAAATGGTTTAATTCAAAGCTGATCCCTGGGAGATTCCGTTGTTTCATCATTCTCTTTTTCACTCAGCCCCTCAATGCTTCTGCTATTCTCTTTGATTTTTCATTTCTTTAATTTCAATTTCATTCTAATTAATTGACTGTGACACAGCACAATACTGCAGGTGGAAATTGCAAATAAACACTGGGAAGAGTCAGCAGGTCTGGCAACTGTGGAGTGAGAAACAGAGTTAACATCCATAAATATCACTGTTCTTTGGAATTGTGTCAGAATGATTTTACTGTTCTATCACCCAGCAGTGAAATTTCCTCAAATTAAGATTGGCCTTATTGAGACTCCTTGCTGACCTATATTAATATAGCACTTATCACTCTGACTTTCAATCCTTCTCCAAAGGTTCTGATGCACACAGCCAGCACTATTGTCACCAAGTTGCAAAGAGCCATAGAAATTATCTTTAAAAGTGGTCTGACAAAATCTTTATATACTTCAGCACAGGAAAAGGCCACCATGCCTGCGAAAAATCTATCTCTTCACTTCAATGTCCAATTCTACTCACCCAATGACTCTCCCTCAACCTTTACTGTTCCACTTCCTTTTCAAAATAAGTTAGACTCTCTCTCTACATTTCAATGGTCCTCTTGACTACAAAGGGGGTACCTCAGAGGATGTTAGTGCAGTCTTAGTAAAGTGGAAAAGGATCAAAAACAGAAGTAACAGTATTGAGGTATCTTCTGAAAACAGAAATTGAGGTGAAAGGAATTCTAATCAAAGACTAGACTAAAAGGGTCACCTTTTGAATAAGGCAGATAAAGTCTCTTTTGCACGGCATCATTTAAGAAATGCTTTTTGTTACAGTTTTGCATCTGAAGCCATCAGCTTGTGTTAGTATGTAGTTCCATGTTCTTTGACGACTCTGTGGTGTCTCATTCAGTGGACGATTTTACAGATGCAAGTCATTGAGAGTCAGCAGGCTTCCTAACCAATGGGGAAATAGTGCGATACTGGATTAATTGAACCACAGATGAATTTTGAACAGAAGACATTGGACTGTGATCAATAGCAGGACAAATGGCTGCATTTTCCCCTCTTGTAGCATGGGGCACAGTGGAGAATTACTGCCTATAGTGCTGTGGGAGTGCTGCAATGTCATAGGTGTTATCTTTTGGATAAGACAGTGAACTATTCTCTGTCATGGCACAATAAGGAAGGAATTTGTTCCCCACATGAACTGTATTTCAAAGGTACTTCATTGGCTGTGTAGCGCTTTGGGAACTTGCTATCACAAGGACTAATTGATATGAAGACAATACAGTCAGTTAAAATAATCTGGATAAATTTCTACTGGAGAAAAGAATGGAAGGGTATGGGAATGCGCTTAGATGCAATTGCTATGAGGAGGCTTGTATGGAACTTAATAACTAGTATGGACCAGTTGGGCTGACAGCCTGTGCTGTAAATTCTACCCAATGTGTAATTTCACAGGGAAGCCTTCAAGGCAACGGTTCTGTAGGAGTTAATATTCATATTACATTGGCTCCACCCATTTCATGAAATTACAACAGTCAGTAGGTGGAGGAAAGGTGCTTGACTCCAGTTTACAGAGGCAGCAAATATATTTGTACCATCTCCCAAAGGTCCTAGTGATTACACCTGACAAATGTAATTGTATTTCCTGCTATCTTGGAATAAACTTTGTTATCCAAGACTGATGGCTCATCTGTAGACAATCTGTTGTGGTGAATCCTTTCCTGCCCAAGACAAAGCAAAGACAAGGGAGGATTGGTTGAAGCAAACTACTACATACTGTTAGAGGTGGCATAAGTGCCAACATTAGTCATCGGGAAAAATGTTGCAACGTTACAATGATGTGGACTTTGACCGAAATGGAGAGAAAATCCAGAAGATCCAGGAAGAAAGACAAAAAACCTTCAAACAAGTGACTTTACTATTTTAGAACATTATTGTTTTAAGAAAACACGGACACCCAGACAGCAGCCTCAGACTGTGGTGAATGAAATGAGGTCAGCCAGGTGGACTTCTATAATAAGAGTTCCCTGATTGGGCCTGTTAATCTAGTCCAATCAGGGAGCCCTGGCTGACAGACGTAAGCAGGAGTGTCAGAGGTTCTGTTCATTCTGGGAGCTGGCTCTGAGGAAGCTGGATCAGCATCAAGGACCCTCCACATGTAAATAAAGGGTGAGTTGGTGATAGAATACCGGCCTCTGTGGAGTTATTTCCATGACAATGAGAGAAAAGTACTCTCCTGAAGAAGTTCACTCGCAACAGTTGTCTTTGAGTTAGGGTCAGCATCTCTGGCATCAAGCTGTTATTTGGGATGCTTGACCCATTTAATCCTGAAGTTGAAGACTGGGCCCAGGAAAGAATGCATTTTCTTTCTGGGAAAATGAGCAATGAGTAATTCTCCTGACAGCTCGTGGACATGCAGCTTTTTCAGTTATTGGGAGCCCAACTTTCCCTGAAGCACCAGACACTAGTACCTTTCAAGATCTAACAGATTTAGCTAAGGAATATTACAACGCTAAGCCTCCTCTAATTCTGAGATGTGATTGGTTTTACTTGGCAATTTGGGAACTGGGGAATCCATGTTGGGATTTTTAGCTAAGTTAAGATCTCTGGCAGAGGCATGTGATTTGGGTTGAACCCTTAATGAGATGCTGAGATGCCATATGGTATGTGGGGTTAATGATGCAAAACTGCCTCCTAGCTGAAGCCCAACTGGACTTCAAATTGGCACTACAACTGGCTTTGTAATTAGAAAATGTGGCAGGTGGAGCTTATAAGTTACAGGGTATTCCGATGGAAGTGGACACCCTCGCTAGGCCGACTGAGCTTGGGGAACACCACTTGTGTGAAGGCAATTGCATAGCCTCACTCAGGACATATCCTGAACAGAGGGAATCTAGGTCAGCCCACAGCAAAACCCCAAAACAAAGCCAAGCCTCGGCCAAATGGTTAAAATTTTCTTCAGGATCCGGACTGACAAGCCACTGTAGTTGCTGCCGGTATATGGACTTGAGACAGCAAAAGAATCTCACTAGACCTAAAATGAGTAGGAGAGCTCATAGACTGGTATCCAGGAGAATGTACACCCTGGAAAGTCCACCTACATCTGGTTTGGAAGAGTTAAATTGCTTAGCAACATCCACATCAGAACCGTTCAAAATAAATGCCTGGTTAAATGACCACTCAGTTCTAATGGAGGTCAATACTAGCGCAGCTGTTTCAGTGATCAGTAACAAAATTTGCTTTGGACTCCAACCCCTAGGTTTGCACAAAACCTCAGATAGACTCAGCTCAGGAACCTTTACAGATTAAGGGTACAACGTAATTTCCGGTCTCTTATGAAATGTAACTGGTTCAATTACCATTGATTGCAGTAAAAAGCTTGGGCTCAAGCTTGATGGGGTGAAATTGATTGAAAAAGATTCACCTAGATTGGCTCAACAGTTTTCAATTAAAGAATGGCTGCCTGAGTGAAGCCCTAATTCAATACCTGGAAGCTTTTCAGGAAGGTCTAAGGACGATCAAAAGAGCCAAGGCTACCTTGTATGTTGACCAGGAAGCAATTCCACGATTCTGCAAGGCCCGCCCAGTGCCATTTACCTTGTGGGTAAAAATAGAGGCAGAAATCAGTAGGCTGTAAAGTGAAGGAATCATCAAACCAGTCCAGTCTGTGGAATAGGCAGCATCGGTTGTACCGATGTGAAGCCCAAAGGGTTGGTTCACATTTGTGGGAAATCTAAACAAACAGTAAACCACTTTTCAAAAACAGAAGTTGTTGGAAAAACTCAGCAGGTGTGGCAGCATCTGTGAAGAAAAAAATCAGAGTTAACGTTTCGGGTCCAGTGACCCTTCCTCAGTTCTTTCGGTTTTTATTTAGTAAACCACTTTTGGTAGTTGGATAAATACCCAATCCCTCGCATAGAGGGTTTATATTCAAAGCTGAAGGGGGGCTGCCCTTCATGAAGCTGGACATCAGCCATGTGTACTTTCAATTGTGGTTAGACGAGGATTCCCAGAGGAATACTACAATTAATACCCATAAGGGTTTGTTCCAATACATGAGACTGGGATATTACATAATACATGACATTTGGGATATTATCAGCCTATGTAATTTTTCAGCCGATAATGGAGAACATTTTACAATGTCTACTCCAGGTTGCCATTTGTCTAGATGATGTGTGAATAACGAGGAAGACAAATAAGGAGCACATATAACTTGGATATAGTCCTTCGATGTTTCTCCCAGGTGTACATACACCTTAGAAAGGAACAGTGTGTGTTCCAGGCACTCTAAGTGACCCACTTAGACTACAGAGTTGACAAGGCTGGGTTACACCCGTTGGAAGATAAAGTGAGGGTGATCAGATAGGCGCGACAGTCCTGAACGAGCACGTGGACCATATAAAAGCTGCAAACTTGCAAATGGTGCAGGAGCAAAACACGCCTAGTTCTTCGGCTACCTTTTTAACTGTTCAGGAATCCATGGGTTCTCCATTTCCATCAAGCGATTAAGTTATCTCAGATTTTGAGATGGTCAAGTGAATATTGCTGCCTCGACGCTTTTGCCACACGATGAAGAGATTTAATTTCTTCCGAGACGCTCCAGGAGCAAGTGACAAGCTGTTGTGTCTCACGCAGTGCTTATATCAGAAGCGGAGTTGAAGGATCCTGAACCAATGCCCCAGGAGGAGTTACAAAAAAAACCCAGCCTATGTCCTCAGATTCAGACAGGGAGAGGTGTAGTGACTGTAAATAAGTCAGGCAGGTGGACCTCAAAACAATAAGAGCTCCCTGATTGGGGCTGTTAATCTGGTCCAATCAGGGAGCCCGGGCTGACAGACAAACAGGAGTGTCAGAAGTTCTGCTCACTCTGAGAGCTTTTCTTTTTATTCATGCACAGGATGAGGGTGTCACTGGCCAGGAGCATTTATTGCCCATCCCTAATTGCCAAAGGGCAGTTAGGAGTCAATCACATTGCTGTGGGCCACATGTAGGTCAGATCAGGCAAGGATGGCAGTTTCCTTCCATAAAGGACATTAGTGAACCAGATAGGCTTTTCCTGAGAATTGACAATGGATTCACGGTTATCATTAGCTTCTTAATTCCAGATATTTATTGAATTCAAATTTTACCATCTGCCATGGCGGGATTTGAACCCAGGCCTCAGAACGTTACCTGTGTCTCTGGCTTAACAGTCCAGCAATAAAACCATTAGGCGATCGCCTCCCTCTGGCTCTGAGGAAGCTAGATCTGTGTCAAGGACACTCCATGTGTAAATAAAGAGTGACTTGGTGATGAGATACTGGCCTCAAGAGTTATTTCACAGACATGTCTAGCAACAGAGAGATACAGCAGCAGCCATGGAAGCAGCAAAAAGGCAAACTCAGCACTCCAAAGGTAAACCTTTATTCGGAATCTGTTAAGAAGTGTTGGGGAAGAGTGTCGGCTAGGAAATGAGAGAAAAGACAGCCACTCAGAAAATACAGCCACCCTTGCTAAGACACCCCTGTAAGAGGTGACTGAAGGCTCCAGAAGATAAATTTACAGAAAAGCAAACAACTTTATGAAAAGAAATGGTATAAAGACTGGAAAGGGATGGGAAGATACAGCTGCAAGGAACATTGAAAGCTCCAGGGTGTAAAATTAGACTGGGCTGCAGAATCAAGAAGGCCTCAATTTATTTAAACTGAAATTGTGTAAATTTTGAAAATCTAGTGAAAGATTCTAGTTGCAGAAGAAAAGTCATTAAAATTTAAAATTATAGAAGGACTCAGAAACTGAGCTAAAATTTTAGTGATGAGATTTGGGAAATCCACAGCCAGAGAAACTTCATTGAAAAATTTGTGTAGAGGTAAGTGCTTGGTGTTTCAGACACCAAGTAAAGAAGGCAAATATCTATTTTATCTGGAAGATGTGGGAAAATTCCATGCTGGCTGCAGAAGTGGGTGGCCATGATATTGATTATAAAAGTGGTGGCAAAACCCATGATAATGTCATGAAATCCCAGAATTCAGTAATGATACAGTTTTGCAAAGAAACAGATTCAAAAAAACTTAAAAGCAATAAATCACAGCAGAACAGCCAGTAATACAATGTTTTACTGAAGCATTTAATACAGAATTACAGAAGTACATAGTTTAAAGGCCTATGAACTAAAGGAAATACAACATTACTGTGGTACTAATTCTAATGAGATCTATGATCTTAGATTACAAGTAATAGTGAAAGGACACAGTATTAAAATAAATTTACAGCAATAACATTACACAACATTTTGAGAAATGGAAAGGAATATTTCTTAGCAGATTCGGGATCATAGACTGACCTTACCAAAGACAGGATTAGACTTCAAGGAAGTGACAGCTTTAAAGTACAGCAGTACCTCAAAATTTATTACTAAAATGGATGCTGAGCAAGTGAAAACACCATTATATTCAACAGGTAAGATTGCAGATGATGATGACATTAACAGACAAAATTATCAAAGAGAGTGCTTCTAAACATGTTCTAAAAGATTTTGGCAATTGTTTCAATGTAAGAAGAAATACAACTCTTAACTGAGCACCATTTAATCAAAGAATTCAGCTGCTATGAGAATCTGTAAACAATTTCAGCTATGAACTATACAGATTCATGGACATTGTTAACATATAGCTTTGAAATCAGAATTCATAACAGGTAAAATTATTGTTGGAATTCTTGCTGAAACTTTGTCAGATTGGTACAGTCAAAAGAAGATTTAACTTTTGAGAAAGCTAACCAAATCATGCTGGGAGCAGAAACCAGAAAATATTCATGGGAGAGAACCAACACTACCTCAAGATGGCAACAGAGTCTATTCAATTTATAGGGTGTGGGCATTCAAAGGCATGTGACAAGCCTACACAAAGAACAAGTAAAACTGTTTCAGAGATAGTAGGAACTGCAGATACTGGAGAATCCAAGACAACATTTCTGAAGAAGGGGCTAGGCCCGAAGCGTCGGCTTTCCTGCTCCTCTGATGCTGCTTGGCCTGCTGTGTTCATCAGCTCTGCACCTTGTTGTCTCGAACAAGTAAAACTGTTGGTTCTAAAGGCAATGTCAGTGTTGAGAAGCAACAAGATCTCATAGGCAGAGACAGTGTCCAGCCATCCCTAAGGAATGGTGCACTAAAAAAAAACTGTAGGTCACTTCCAGAAGATGCGCAGAAGTAAGATGGTTTTAAAAGAGCAGAAGGACTGGTAGTCACACAGAGGTCTGCACAATTACAACACCCACAACCATTCGAAAAGATCACTGCATTTGAGATATCTCCATTGATGAAAACACTTGAGACATTCCTCAGGGAACTAAATAATGCTGATGAGCCAGAAAAATTAGAAATTATCAGTTTTAATGGTCATTTTGTTCAATTTAAGTTTGATTCTAAGCCACAGTCTCTACCCTATCAGATTCATTACCATTGCTGAAGAAGTAGAGGTTGTTCAAAATCAACCAACTTCACTTTTGAGCATGCAAGTCTAACTTCATTGGAAGAGTTGGAGGAGATTAACAACCTCCCAGAGATCAACAAGTCCAGAAGAAACCATTTGCCCAAACACTGGTCCAGAGACAAGCTGTTATTGACCCAGCATGCAAGATGAAGCCAGTCAAAGACTTCATTGGACTTTCCAGACTCATGGCGGAACCCAAACAGATGAAACAATCCAGAGACATTACAGTGGTAGAAGGGAACTATTTATTAATGTCATTGCAGAGGGAGTCATGGACGACACAGGAATGGTGGAAATGGTCAATTCTGTCTTCTAAAACAGAACACTAAATGCCAGTGACAGGGATAGTCCAGAGTGAGCAGCAATCTTCCAGTAACATGATTGAGGGTCTGAAAAAGCTTATTTCACCAATCAGACAACCTCAGAGATTGAAGACATTCAGTGCGAGGAAGCTAAGCTGAAAATGATGCTATGGGGGCCAGGTAAACAGCCACACAACCAAAACCAAGGTCAGAGCTAAGCATCAAGGATATTGCAAAAAAGACACGATCTCTTCCAATTAGAAAGCGTTGGTCTGATCAAGAAATTGGGGATTTTACAAGGAGGAATATATTTATTTCAACAGTGCAGCTGACCTTCAGGTATGACACTACCCTGAAGACATTGCAGATGTTCTAAGCCCAACAACGTCAGCTGCTTCATCAATGATCTTCCCTCCATATAAGGTCAGAAGTGGAAATGTTTGCTGATTGCACAATGCTCAGCAGAATTTGTGACTCCTCATACTGAAACAACCAGTGTCCAAATGCGCAAGACCTGGGCAATATGCAGTTTTGGACTGAAAGTGGCAAGTAATATTCTTAACACAGAAGTGGCAGGCAATGACCATTTCCAACATAACAGAATCAAGCATCATCCCATGACATTCATTGGTGTTTTTTTTGTTGCTGAATTCCCCACTATCAACATCCTAAGCTGAAATGCACTAGCCATATAAATACAGGAACAGGTCAGAGACTAGGAATCCTGCAGATTAGCAGGGGGGAGGGATCCTCAACAGCAGGGAGGTAGGTGCAAAGGTAGGAAGGAGATACAGTAATCAGAAATAGCAAGTTGAAGAGACAAGTCAGGCTGGGACAGGACTGTTGGATTAAATTGCATCTATTTCAATGCAAGAGGGCTGACAGGTAAGGCCGATAAACTCAGGGCATTGCTAGGTACGTGGGACTGGGATATTATAGTTGTTACAGAAACAGGGAGGGACAGGACTGGCAGCTTAATATGCCAGGGTACAGGTGTTTTAGGCAGGACAGAGATGGAGGAAAGAGAGGAGGGGAGTTGCATTTTTGATTTAGGGGAGTATCACAGCAGTAGTCAGAGATGAAATAACTGAGGGATCATCCAGTGAGGCTTTGTGGGTGGAGCTAAGAAATAAGAAGGGAATGGTGATGTTATTGGGCTTGTACTATAGGCTCCCAAATAGTCAATGGGATTTAGAGGAACAAATATGCAGGGAGATTGCAGAGACTTGCAGGAAAAATAGGGTTGTCATAGTGGGGGATTTTAATTTTCCTAACATAGACTGGGACTGCTATATTGTTGAGGGCTTAGATGGGGTGGAATTTGTTAAATGTGTTCAGGAAAGTCTCCTCAAGCAGTATATAGAGGGCCCTATTTGGGAAGGGGCAAAACCTGACCTGCACTTGGGAAAAAGGGCAGGACAGGTGACTGGGGTGACAGTGGGGGAGCACTTTGGGACCAAAATAATTATGGAGAAGGACAAAACTAGTCCACAGATTCAAGTTCTAAATTGAGGCAAGGTGAATTTTGATGGAATTAAACAGGAGCTGGCAGGGGTTGATTGGAGTAGTTTGTTTGCAGGCAAAGGGACCTCTGGCAAGTGAGAGGTGGATAAAGGAAGAGTTTCAAAACTCACTAAAGGCTTGCGTTATGAAATGCAACATGGATGTCAACATGTGAAAGATCCTCATTCCAGAACAAACTAACTTGTAAGAAACTCCTCTAGGAAGGGACACAATTTGTTGGGAACACCCATCGGCAAGGGGAAGTGCAGAAAAGGAATGGCAGAGAGGAATGCCAATGATCTCAAAACCAAGTGGACGAATTCTACCTCCCAGAAATACCTGCCATATGTGTGGTTCAAGATGCGGCTCTAGGATCAGGTTTACTAATTGCACAAGGACCACAAACCCAATGGCCAGTGATTTGAGATTTCCTAGGTGGACAATTGAACTTGTTAGCAAGTAATTACCAATGACAACTGCAAAAAATTCATCAAGGATTCTTAGACAAAACGTTTCAAACCTGTGACCAAGTCCCCTGGAAGGACAAGGTCAGCAGGTACATGAGAACAACACAATGTGCAAGTTCCTCTCCAAAGTACTGTCCTTCCAGGTTTGGAAATATATCACTGCTTCTTCAGTGCTGCTGGGTCAAAATCTGGGACTTCCCTCCCTGAGGATATGTGAACTGTAATGGTTCAAAGAGACAGCTCCACACTACCTTCTCAAGGGCAACGAGGAATGGACAATAAATAATGACCCAGCCAGGATCACCAACATCCCATGAGTGAATTAAAAAGAAAGATTAAAACAAAACAATTAGGAGATTAAGCTTCATTTAAATAAAGTAGTGGGCCAACAAAAGCATCATCACAGAATAATGTCCTCTGAGAAGAACACCCAAGAAATACGAGATCCACCAGTGGACAAATGGTCCCTAGATTAGAATCAACAGTCCTCAGGGCACCTCATTGTTCTGATTCCAAACAGTGTGAGAAAAGTGTGAAACGTTAAGACCCCCTGCATTTGTAAAGTCAGAGGTTCTGAGACAGATGGGGCACTGGTAAATGTAATGTACTAACAATGAGGTGAAAATAGCATGGGGGCTGATGGTGTACAAAGTAAAAATTCCAACGTGGTTGATGTTCATCTTACATTGGCTCCATCCATTTGACTGATGTCACCCAGTCTGTACGTGTGAAGGCAAGGAGTTCTACTCTAGTGTTTAGAGTGAGCAGATGCATCTGTACCAACTCTCTGAGGCCCACATAATCATACCTAACCAAACATACTGGTACGTATTGCTATCACTTAATAAATGTTCCTGTTATCTCGGAATGGTGCCATTTCTGTCGACACTTTCTAGTGGTGTATCTCTATCATTAATCTCGAGAGAGGCTACAGACAAAGCAATGTCTAAAGGCAATCAACAGCAATAACTACCTCTTATATTCCTTACCTAGTACCACATGTTGGTAGAGGTGCCAAATGCTACAGGTGCCAGAAGTGGTCATCTGGGAAAATACCACACAAAACCAGTCATCAAAACATAATCTAAAATGGAATCTATGCACAATTGTGCTAATGTGGCTTTGAAAGCTCAATCAGAATGGCTGAAGGTTCATTGGAGATTTTAAAAGAGGGATGTTCTTGTTTTATGGAAGAGTTAGTTAGGACCATAAAGCCAGAAGAACTAGGAACAGGAGTCGGCCATACTGCTCCTTGAGCCTTCTCCACCATTCAATAGGATCATGGCTGATCCAACTTTCCTCACGTTCATTTTCCAACGGTTTCTCTATGATCCTTGACTCCCCAACTGATGAACCAGTTTTCTGGCAAGTGCAATTGGATCAATATCCTATCCCAAGGCCAGGATCTTTTCTCACTGCTCTCATTTTGTAACTGGATTCTAACAGTGCTCTCAATTATTTATCAGAGCTTTGCTTAATTTGGACCGCATTTCTGTGCATGGAAAGATAGCTATTCATGAATTTAACTTGGCATTAAATTTTTCCCCTTCAGAGTCCAAGTGAAACCATATTAAAGAGACAATACCTTGTGAAAATTTCCTTAAGTTTTCACCTTTGAGAGTAATCCCATCTACTGTACCTGAGCTCCAACAATATTTTCTCTTTCTCAATGCCTTGTGTTGTATTTCATTGAACTAGAGCCTCATAGGACCCATCAGTGCTCTGATCCCTTAACAGAGTGGTCATTTTTTTGTCTGTAAACCTACACAATTAGATTTGGCAAGCTGTTTAATCATGCAGGGCATTATTGTAAATATCATTGCAACTCTGAGTTACTGAGCCATGAACACCTGGTAGCATGTTCTCCTTAATCCCAGGGCACAGAGTTCAATTGCATCAATTTAATGGTTGCCTAATCTTAGATAAATAAAGAGTAGAGACCTGGAATTAAAACAGGGCTCTCCTGACCTGGTAAATTTGATGGTTTTAGCTAGTAGGTTCAAAGGTTTTGCAGAGGTGAACTCACATGAATTCCTTGCTATTCCATCGTCTTCATTGACAATGATCAGTTTGTAATGTGCTTCTAGAATTTTCTGATTTCACAGTGGGATTTGGGATCCAGCATGAGGCAGATACTAGGGCACACACGCCTCTTATTGAACATGATCCCACTCGGCCTTCACTCCTCATGTTGCTCTCAGTTATCCAGTCCTTAAGCTTTGGAATTCCCTCCCAAAAACTCTCCAGCTCTCTTGTTTCCTTTACAACCCTCCTTAAAACCTACCTCTGTTGCTAATTCATATCCTAATGACGACTTCCTTGGTTCAATGCCAATTTTGTGCTGGTCACACTTTTCTGAACATCTTGAGATATTTTCCTACATTAAAGGTACTTCATAAATGCACACTTCTGTTAGATCCACTGACTTTACCTGAATGTAACTTTTGAAAATTATGCAATTTATAAACAACCTGAAAGATAAAAGAAATGGTGATAAAAGGATGGAGATCTAATTTCATAGGCCTGAACTGAAAGCACCTGCCTGCTGATGGATATCATTTTTATGCAACTTCTGATCCGTTCAGTCTTTGATGCTGATTTTCTCATTAGAATGAGCTGATAAACTGTGACACAACTATTCATAAAAATTCTATGTGTTTATCTAAACTCCTGATTAATAGTATTGCTGTCAGTTTACAATTTGAGAATGGCAGTTTCAAGGAACTTATAGCTTTCAAAATAGGGCATGTCTGAGGGAGTTGAACAACAATATAATGCTGACAAAATATTGCTTAATGCCAACTCTTCATCACTCATTCATCTTACAAACCTCTCCCCATTCCTCAACATTCTTTCTTCAAACTGCGCTGCCACTTTGACCTGAGAGAAATCCATCAACTATACAACTTAGCTTCCACTCATCGATGCTTAATGTGATCTTGACCATGAGTAGAAGCACAGCTGCACATTCAACAGAGACTTCCTTAGCCTAAGATCTTCGTCCCCCCGTAGCAACTCTTTGTCGGAAATGTGCTGGTTTAGTGTCAGAAAGAATGAAAGTTGGAGAGGCTGGGGTAGTGTGCAAAGTGGATTGAAGAGAGATTTGGTGGAGATGTACAACTTATGACTGGTTTAAATAAGATAGACAAAACAAAACTGTCCCCATGAACTGATGGAACAAGGATGTGAGGACACAGATTTGAAGATTTGGGCAAGAGAAGAAAAGGAAAATGTATCTTGAGGCACATGGTGATGACCTGGAATTCATTGTCCTTGAGGGGAGAAGGGGAGGAGCATAATGGTAATATCTGCTCAGTAGTAATGCCATCCAGGCCAATGGTGGTATAGGTGCAAATCTCACCACAAAAATAAATAAAATATAAATCAATTAATGAAGCCTAGAAAATAAATCTATAGTTTTAGCAATGTGGCCATTACAACTATCCATAAGTGTTGCAAAGTCCCACTTGGTTCACTGACATTCTTTAGATAAGGAAATCTGCCATTTCTTTGGCTTAGACATGACTCCAGGCTCCTGGCAATGTCATTGATTCTTAACTATCCTCTGAAAGGGCCTGGCAAGCCATCGTTTCAAGGTCAATTAGGAATAGGCAACAAATGCTAGCCTTGTCAGCAATGCTTACATCTCATGACCGAATAAGGGGGAAAAATTATACAGTTTTGGTGTTATATTTTAATCTTTTAATTATAGCTCACATCTTACAATGTTTGAAAAAGAAATCAGAAAAAGTTATTTTTGGAAAAATTTGTTTCTTTTAAGACAAAATTAAATGGTGGTGGCTGAGGAGTGACATTTATACAGGTATATAAAATTTTGAGGGGGATGGATAGAGTAAACAGCCAAGGACTTTTCTCCAGGGTAAAGGAGTCAAAAACTAGAGGGCATGGGTTTAAGGTGAGAGGGGAAAGATATAAAAGGGACCTGAGGGGTAACCTTTTCAAGCAGAGAGTGGTGTGTGTATGGAATGAGCTGCCACAGGAGGTGGTCGAGACAGGTACAATTACAACATTTAAAAGGCATCTGGAAGGGTACATGAATAAGAAAGGTTTAGAGGGAGATTGGCCAAATGCTGGCAAATGGGGCTAGATTGATTGAGAATATCTGGTTGGCATGGATGAGTTGGAGCAAAGGGTCTGTTTCTGTGCTGTACAACTCTATAACTCTGAGAGGCGAAGGGACTGGGCCAGCGATCAACACAGTCATTTGAATGAGTAGGAGGGGTGAGGAGTTCAAGGAGCAGTGAATGGCTGACATTGAGTTAGAGATTGCAATACCTGTAGGTTACAAGTGGAGAAGGTTGAAGCAACAAGCCGTACAGTTTTCAAGGTTTTTGTGAGGGCCGGGGGAATAGTATAACATATGAGATAGAATATCAGCCATCACTTTGTTGAATGGCAGAGCTGACTGAAGGGCCAAATGGCCTAATTCAGCTCTAATTTCTCAGATGATCACAGAACAAGCAACTCACTCCAAGCTGAATCCTGCAGCACTATTTGCAAATGTAAGCATTACAGTACTTCTATATCAAAGAATGAGTATCAGAGAAAAAAGGAATTGCCCATCACCAATTTACTCTTCACTATATATTACGAAGAGAGCTGGAAGTGAAAATAAGACAATAATCTGATTTTGGGCAATTTACAGCATTATGTAATCCCAACCCAGACTGGGCTTGTGGCTTGTGTTTTACTGACATATGAATTTTTTTGTTATTTAATTATATTTAAGATTGTAACATTGAAAAATAAAAGCATTTTCAGTTGTATGAGGTTATTCCAGACTGTGAGAGAAACACATTGCACTAATAAATTTGCAAATGATCAAATTGCCTCAATTTTATAGGTAGCAGAGCTTTACAAATCTGCAATCAATAGCAAGCGATGTCCAGTCTTGCACCTCACAGTGTGGTGTTTTCCACTTTAATCAGATTGTTCTGAACCTCTGCATGACACAGGGATCAAGATCAAGGGGAAAGGGTAAGCATGTTGTGGGTGAGAGGAGGTTAACTGGACTACAAGGCATGCCTGACTTCCCCTGCTTATCTCCTTTAACCCCCACCCTCCTTCTAATTTGAACAGAAATTCAACAAGCCTCCTGAAAAATAAATGAAGATTACTCGCGTCGGTTTTTTAAAATTTCTCAAGGCTGATTGGTGCCCTGTGTGGACTTGTTAAAAGTTAATAAAAAGAGAGATACGGGATGCGAAGCAGAATATAATTAATTAAATGAGACTAATTAGGAACATGAAACCAGGTGCTATGCAGAACCTGACAGCCAAAAGACAATGTGAAAAACTCTAGTTAAGGGTGTTACATGACAGGAGCAGGAACAAAACAGAACTTTCTGCATGTTGCTATCTGAAGCCTCCCCAGGGTCTCTGAGTGAAATCGTAGACTGCTGGGTCCTATGCCTTTATTGTTGTCAGAGATCATTTTTTTTTTGGCACTGGTAATAACACAGGCTAAAATTTGCTAACTAATTACTCCAACATATGCCCGATGTTTGCCTCACTGTTCTCTCTGTATCAATTTCTCTGCATATTTATTTCAAATGAAATCTACCATGAAGATTTTCTGTCAAACTGAGAAGGTCTCTAGTGAGGTAGAGAATAGATTAACAAACAGGCAACATTGACTTTTATTGAATGAATAGTTTTGGTTAAATGCACCTAGTATTTTTGCTGCCTCACCGTAGGAGAGTGCGCAATGTGGGATAGCTAATCTCCAATACACAACTGACCAACTGCTTTTAATACAGAACCTAGGCAGTTAGCATTAGAGAGGGAGACACATGCAGCAATACAGCTGGCTCTGATTCCCTAACACAGACACACTCTGACACCACTTCCTCACCCGGTCTTCATGCTCTTCACATACTTGACTCATGCATACATGTGCATGCAGAGGGTCATAGCTGGGCAATTAAGAGCAAGAAACCTCAGTGATATTTTTCCTGTTTGCCCAAGGGTGTTGTAGCATTCCTGCTGCCTCATTTGGCTCAATTACAGAACCCAGACAGAACCTGAGCTCATCCTGATTGAGGCAATCAGCAAAGTGAACATAAAATTCCTGAAAGGCGTACAGGTCCACAGATCCCTGAAAGTTGCAACTCAGGTGGAAAAGGTGGTTAAGAAGGCATATAGCAGGCTTGCCTCCATTGACTGGGGTATCAAATATAAATGTTGGCAAGTTCTGTTACAGCTGTATAAAATTTAAGTTAGGCCACAGTTGGAACATTGTGTGCATTCCGGTCACTACACTACCAGAAGCACAGGATGCTTTAGACAGGGTGCAGAGAAAGTTTACCAGGATGTTGCCTGGTGTGGAGGGGTTTAGTTATGAGGAGAGGTTGGATAAACTCAGATTGTTTTCACAGGAAAGATGGAGGCTGAGGGCAACCTGCTAAGGGTCTACAAAATAATGAGAGGCATAGATGGGGTCGATGGACAGTCAGAGGCTTTTCCCTAGTGTGGAGAAGTCACAGAGGCACAAGTTCAAGGTCAGAGGGGGAAATTTTAGGGAAGGAGGGCAGGAAAAGTTTTCCATCCAGAGGGTGGGGTGTGCCTGGAATGCACTGCCAGTGGAGGTGGTAGAATCGGCTATGTTAGCAACATTTAAAGCATATTTTGATAGACACATGAATGGGAGGTGAACAAAGGGATAGAAATGCCACATAGTCAATAAGTAGTGGGTCTAAATAAGGAGTGGAATCAGTGTAGGTTTGGTGGGCCAATGGCCTTTTCCTGTGTTATATTGAATTGTATAATTGTATAAATCTATGATGTAAGAAAATACGATAGCATCCTTCCTTTCCCCTTTCCCTCCTCCTTCCTTTCCATCCTTCTCCTTCCTTCCTCTTCTCCCCTCTTTCCTTCCATCCTTCATTCCTCCTTCCCTTCCTCTCCTGCAGCATCTGACAACATGACAAAGATTAGTGGTAAACTGTAGGATTGGGTAAGTTTTAAATCAATAAAAGATGATCAAAAAATAATAAACAGATACAAAAAGTGTTGAGGATAGAATAACAAGGAATATAAGAAAAAGGTAGTAAGAGCGTCTTTAAATGTGTAAAAAAGGAAGAAAGAGGTCAAAGATAGAGAATGAGGCTGAGGAAAAAAATAACAGAGAACCAGGAAACTGGCAGAGGAGTTGAATAAATAGTCTCATTAATTTTCATGGTAGAAGACACAAATAACATTATAAAAATCTAATTTATCAAAGAGCTAAAGGGCAAAGGAAATAAATACAACAACTATCATCTTCCCAACACAGTGTGAACATAGTCCAGTCTATCACATAAACCAGCTTGCCATCCATTGACATCATCTATAATTCCCACTGCCTTGGGAAAACAACCAACATAAACAAAGACGCTTCCCATCTTGGTTATACTCTCTTCCACCCTCTTTCGTTGGGCAGAAGATGTAAAAGTTTGTGTACCCATACGAATAGATTCAAGAACAGCTTCTTCTCTGTTGTTATCAAAGTTTTGAGTGGACCTCTTTATTGTTAATGTTGATCTCTCTGTGCACTTTCTCGGCAGCTGTAACACCGTATCCTGCACTCCGTTTTGTTACCCTGATGCGCTTGTATAGTCCGATCTGCCTGTAAAGCACATAATCAACATTTTCACTGTACCTCGGTACATGTGACAACAATAAATCAAATCAGATCAAACAAGAGGAAAAGTACAGTGATACTAATAGGGCTAAAGGCTGATGAGTCTCCTGCACCTAATGAGCTGAATCCTCAGATATTATAGGAAATAGCTACAGAAAGTGATGTACTTGTAGTAATCTTCTGGGAATCTTTAGATTCTTAGATTGGTAAACTGTTGATGTAACTCTTTTATTCAAAGAACAGGAAGCTATAGTCCAGTTGGTGTCACAATTGTTGTTAGAAAATGTCAGAGTCTATTATAAAGGATGCAAATGCATAGTGTTTGGAAATACATAATATAAGCAAGCAAAGTCAGCATGGCTTCATGAGAAGAAAGTCATCATGCCTGATAAATGTAATAAAGTCCTTGAGGAGACAACAAATAGAACAGATAGAGGAGAAGCAGTGGATGCAATATATTTGGGTTTCTAAAAGGCATTCGAAAAGATACCATGCACAGAACTAATTAATAAAATAAGGATTCATACTTTTGAGGGAAGTATATTAGCATGGATCAAAGATTGGCTAATAGAAGACAGAGTTAGGAACATAGAACATAGAACATAGAACACAGAACAGTACAGCATAGTACAGGCTCTTCGGCCCACAGTGCTGTGCCGACCTATTATCCTACTAAGATTAACCTACCCTGCATACCCTACATTTTACTATCCTCCATGTGCCTACCCAAGAGTCGTTTAAAAGTCTCTAAAGTATCTGACTCCACTACCATTGCCGGCAGCGCATTCCACACGCCCACCACTCCCTGTGTGAAGAACCTGCCTCTGACATCTCCCCTATACCTCCCTCCAATCACCTTAAAATTATGCCCTCACGTAATAGTCATTTTCGCTCTGGAAAAAAGTCTCTGAATATCCATTCTATCTATGCCTCTCATCATTCATCAAGTCACCTCTTATCCTTCTTCGCTCCAATGAAAAAAGCCCCAGCTCCCTCATAAGACCTGCCCTCCAGTCCAGGCAGCATTCTGGTAAATCTCCTCTGCACCGTCTCTAAAGCTTCCACATCTTTCCTGTAATGAGGTGACCAGAACTGAACACAATATTCCAAGTGAGGTCTAACCAGAGTTATATAGAGCTGCAGGATAACCTCATGGCTCTCAAACTTATTTCCCTGCCAATGAAAGCCAACACACCATACGCCTTCTTTATAACCCTATCAACTTGGGTAGCAACTTTGAGGGATCTATTGACGTGGACCCCAAGATCCCTCTGTTCCTCCACACTGCCAAGAATCCTACCATTAACCCTGTATTCTGCATTCAAATTCAACCTTCCAAAATGAATCACTTCACACTTTTCTGGGTTGAATTCCATCTGCACTTCTTTATCCAGCTCTGCATCCTATCAATGTCCCATTGCAACCTACAACAGCCCTCCACGCTATCCACAACTCCACTACCCTTTGTGTCATCAGCAAACTTACTATCCCATCCTTCCACTTCCTCATCCAAGTCATTTATAAAGATCACAAAGAGCAGAGGTCCCAGAACAGATCCCTGCGGAAAACCACTGGTCACCGAGCTCCAGGCTGAATACTTTCCATCTACTACCACCCTCTGTCTTCTATTGGACAGCCAGTTTTGTATCCAGATAGCCAAATTTCCCTGAATCCCATGCCTCCTTACTTTCTGAATGAGCCTACCACGTGGAACCTTATCGAATACCTTGCTAAAATCCATGTACACCACATCCACTGCTTTACTTTCAGCAATGTGTTTTGTCATATCCTCAAAAAATTCAATAAGACTTGTGAGTCTTATTGTGACTCTATATTCTGCTCGCAAAAAAGACCCTGAACTACCTGTTGCCTGCCACTTCAATGCACCACCCTGCTCCCTGGCCAACATCTCTGTCTCTGGCTTGCTACAGTGTTCCAGTGAAGCCCAACACAAGCTGGAGGAACAACACCTCATTTTCCGCTTGGGGACCCTACAGCCCTCTGGACTCAATATTGAGTTCAATAATTTTAGGGCCTAAACTCTCCCATGTCCCAGCCCCCTACCCCACACACCAGGCCTTGTTACCACATAGCCTGCCATTACACACCCCCTGTTGTTAGTCACTAACAGTCCCCATTAACAACTATTCACCCTCCCAGTCTGATCGTTACCAACTCCTTTGTCTGTCTAACTGTCTTTCTCTCTCTTTGGGCTCCATCCTATCGTTTACTCCCTACCCCACCCCCTCCCTATTTTCTGCATATAAACTGATGTTTTCCCAGCCACCATCAGTTCTGAGGAAGGGTCACTGGACCTGAAACGTTCACTCTGTTTTTTTCCTTCACGGGTGCTGCCAGACCTGCTGAGCTTTTCCAGCAACTTTGTTTTTGGTGCTGATTTACAGCTTCTGCAGTTCTTTCGGTTTTTATTTAGTGAATTTTATGAAATAAAGAAAGACTGCAGAAGCTTGCAGCATGTAGGAGCTTGGCCACACTTGTGCATAAACCACAAAATGCTTGCATACATTTTCAGTAGCTAGTAAAAAAAGCAAATGGTATGTTGGCCTTTATTTCAAAGAGGATGGAGTTTAAAAATAGGGAAGACTTACAAATTACATGTGACACTAGTCAGGTTAAAACTAGAATACGGTGAAAAATTTTGGCCCCTCATCTAAGAAAAGATACATTGGCGTTGGAGACAGTCCAGAGGAGGTTCACTCAGCCTGAGACATGTTGCCATAATGCAACAAAAGAAGACCACTTTTTGCCATTTTTATTTTTTATTGAAAAAGAGGCATTACATCAC
Source organism: Rhincodon typus (assembly GCF_021869965.1). NCBI lineage: Eukaryota > Metazoa > Chordata > Chondrichthyes > Orectolobiformes > Rhincodontidae > Rhincodon > Rhincodon typus. Next base: position 2,979,933 of record NC_063365.1, on the reverse strand, counting down.
AAAAAATTAAACTTTCAAATAAATTCAGAAGAACAGCTTGCTATTGTGAAGTATAAGTTAACTGTAATTATTCAGTGCAGAAACCAGGTCTCTCATGAGGTCAGGAGCAAAGTAGCCTTGATGGAACCCAAACTGAGCATCACTGAGCAGATTATTGATGAGCAGATACTGCTTGATAGCATTGTTGAGAGCCCTCCTGTATTCTCGATTGAACCAGGGTTGATCCCCTGGCTTGATGGTATTGGTTGGGTGGGGGATATGCCGGGCCATGAGGTTACAGATTGTGCTGGAGTACAATTCTGCTGCTGTTGATGGCCGACATGGATGCCCAGTCTTTATTTGATAGATCTGTTCAAAGTTTGTCCAGTTTAGCTGTGTGCTAAAGTGATAGTGCCACATATCATGATGGAGGGTATTGTCAATGTGAAACCAAGACATTTTCTCCACCAGGAATGTGCAGTGGTCACTCTTACCAATACTGTCATGACAAATGCATCTACAGACAGCAGACTGGTAAGGATGAGATCAAGTGTGTTTTTTCCTCTTGTAGGTTCCCTCACCAGCTGCCGCAGACCCAGTCTAACAGTTGTGTCCTTTAGAACTTGAACAGCTCAATCAACACTGCTTCTGCAGAGCCAGTCTTGGTGGTGAATGTTGGAACCCCCACCCAGTGTACATTCTATGCCCTTGCCATCATCTGCACTTCCTCCAAGTTCAACATGGAGGAGTTGTGATTCATCAGCCGTGGGAGGACGGTATGTGGTAATTAACAGGAGGTTCCCTTGCCCATATTTGAGCTGATGCCATGAAACTTCATGGGTCCCAGAGCCACTGTCAAGAATTTCCAGACCGCTTCCCTCCCAACTGTATACCACTGTGCTTCCACCTCTGCTGGGTCTGTCCTGCTAATGAGATGGTGGTGCCTGAGACATTGTCTGTCAGGTATGATTCTGTGAGCACGAATGTGTCAGGGTGTTGCTTGATTAGTCTGTGAGGCAGCTCTCCCAATTTTCTGTGTTTGTATCAGATTTCCAGGAGACACAGGTTTTGTTTCACCAAAGACCACCATCCTATGGTATCATTCTGGTAAATCTCCTTTCCCCTGTCTAAAGGCATTCACATCTACCCTACAGTGTGGTGTTCGAATTGTTCATGTTCTAGAATGAGCAGGTTATTTTGATATGGATGTGCTGGTGTTGGACTGGGATGGACAAGGTCATAAGTCACACAATGCCAGGTTATAGACCAACAGGTTTATTTGAAATCAAGAGATAACAAAGTGTGGAGCTGGATGAACGTAGCAGGCCAAGCAGCATCAGAGGAGCAGGAAAGCTGACGTTTTGGGTCTGGACTCTTCTGGACCCTTCTTCAGAAAAGAATTCATCCAGCTCCACACTTTGTTATCTCAGATTCTCCAGCATCGGCAGTTCCTACTATCTCTTATTTGAAATCACAAGTTTTCAGAGCACACCCTTTATCAAATGATGTGAAGAGATACACACGGGCACAGAATTTATAGACAGAGAGATCAAAAGATCAAACGAATGATGTGAGTGAAGTGTTGACAAGCTGAATAATAAGTCTCTGCAGGTGATCAAAAGTGTCAAACAGTGTGAGTAAATTTTGGCATGAGACTTTCTTCACCACAAACTCTGCACCCCAGGCCATTGTATTATATTTTAACCCCTAACTGCCCTTGCAAAGGTGGTGATGTGACTCCTTTTTGGACTACTATACTCTACGTGGTTTTGGTGCAGCCCCTGAGTTGGGGAAAGATTTGAAGATTTTGATCCAGCGACACTAGAAAAATGGCGATAGTTCTAGTAAGGATGGTGTGAGGCTTAGAGTGAAACTTCTGGCTGGTGATGTTCCCATTTACTTGCTGCCCTTGCCCTTTTAGGGTTGAGAGTAACTTCTGAATAGTGATGAGACTGGTGGCTGATTGTACAGAAACTGGTTCCCTCCTGTTCAATTTAATCAAGTTAATACAATAAACAGATTTAATTCTGAACAAATACCCATTACTTTGGAATTAACTGGGTTTTTTTTGAAACAGCTGAAATGAATAGCTTTCACAGTGGAGCACGGCCCTCACTACGGATGAAAGATCTTTCACTGTAAAATTAGATCAGATGTAATGAGTGGACAATCTTCACTTTTCTCAACCCGTTGCATTTAAATGAACTATTTATTGTTCTAGGACAATGCACAAGTCATTTGTTTTGATTGAGGAAATTGTCTCGCTGTATTAGTGCAGACAATTTCTATTCTGCAGGTAGCTGATTGCACAGTTAAGAACATTTATTCCTGAATAAATATTAGTTTGTTTGAAAGGCTGCCTTGACTCCTGAAATGATGCATATTGTGCAGCAATGAATCGCTTGTATTCTGAAACTGGCCTATTGCTCTTCATAAACACCTTTTTCTCTGGGATTAGCCCATTGTGTTGAGGTGAATTCACCTCAAGAAACCATCATTGTAAACAACTGTTCAGATTTAATTTTCGGCGGGAGGAGCTATTGGACTGAGATTGATGATCCTGTTCCCCCCACCTCAAGTTTAAACAACTTTAAAATGGAACACTATTTCTTGGTCGAAGATTGCAAACTTTAATTCACGGGTTGTACTGAAACCAGGCAGCTGACAAATCAAAACAGATGCTTTTATTCTAGGACACTGCTGATTTGTAATCAACATAGAAACACAGAAAATAGGAGCAGGAGTAGGCCATTTGGCCCTTCTGGCCTGCTCTGCCATTTAATACTCATACACTGTTCTCAGTTTCCCTCAATATCCTCTGATCCCTTTAGCCCTAAGAATTATATCTAACTTCTTCTTGAAAACATTCAATATTTTGGCCTCAACTGCTTTCTGTGACAGAGAATTCCACAGGCTCCCCACTCTCTGGGTGAAGAAATACCTCCTCATTGTTTTTGTATGTAGCCTACCCCATATCCTTATACTGTGATCCCTGCTCATCAGAAACATACCTCCTGCATTTACTCTGTCTAGTCCCATTAGAATTTTAGAGTTTTCAATGAGAACCCACGCCCTCAATTTTCTGAACTCCAGTGAACATAGCCCTAACTGATCCAGACTCTGTGCATACATCCTGCCATCCCAGGGGTCAGTCTGGTAAATCTTTGTTGCCCTCCCTCCATAGCCAGAACATCCCTCCTCAGATAGGGAGACCAAACTGCACACAGTTCTCTCGGTGTTCTCATCAAGGACTGGTAAAATTGTAACAAGACATCTCTTCTCCTGTACTCGAATCCTCTCAACAAGCCATTAGCCTTCTTTGCCGCCTGCTGCACCCGAAATGCTTACTTTTCTTCCTGAACCGCTAACTGGCTGTGCTAAATTGCCCTTAGTATCCAGAGATGTGCAGGTTAGGTGAATTAGCCAAAAAAATACAGGGCTGCAGGAATAGATTAGGGAATGCATTTGAGTGCCATGCTCTTTAGAGGGTTGGTGTGGACTCAATGGGCTGAATGGCCTGCTTCCACACTGCAGGGATTCTATGCTTCTATGTTTATACTGAGATGCTCTGAGTGTAGGGGATGGATATTGCATCCATCTGGTCATGACAGTGAAAGGAAGTAAGTGGGTTTTAAAGAGTTAAATATAGGCAACTCAACTCCAATACATCATCAGCATCTGTCCTCTTAGGATCATTGAACCCTTACAGTGCAGAAAGGGGGCCAATCAGCCCATCGAGTCTGCACTAACCATCTGAAGAAAATCACACACTATCCCTGTAAACCCACATTTACCATGACTATTCCACCCAAGACGCTACTGGGCAATTTAGCCTGGCTGATCCTCCTAACCTGCACATCTTTGGACTGTGGGAGGAAACCAGAGCACCCAGAGAAAACCCACACAGACACAGGGAGAATGTGCAAACTCCACACAGACGTTCACCCAAGGTTTGAATTGATACCAGGTGCCTGATGCTGTGAGGCAGTAGTGCTGACCACTGTGCCACCATACTTCCCTGTTTTTCACAGAGTCACAGACATGTTGCAATGCAGAAAGAGGCCATTCTGCCCATCGTACCTGCATTGTCTTGTTAAATGAGTTTCATTACCTAGTGCCATTCTCTGCCTTTCTCCATATATGTTTGGACATTATTCTTATTCAGATAATAACATAATACCCTCTTGAATGCCTCACCACATTCTCCAGTGCCTAGTGCCATTCTCTGCCTTTCTCCATATATGTTTGGACATTATTCTTATTCAGATAATAACATAATACCCTCTTGAATTCTCCACCACATTTCCAGGAAGTACTTTACTCTTCCTTCTTTTGCAGATCACTGATTTTTGTACCTTTTTAATTTGGGCACTGTTTGTCCTTGTGTGCTGTATCACATCTCTTTCTCAGCCTTTTTCTCTCCAAGGAGAACAGCCCCAACTTCTTCATTTTATTCTCACAGCTGAAGTTTCTCTTTCCTGCAGTGAGGGGAAGGAAGGGAAAGCAGCCTGCTTCACAAGGCAAGTACCCTTTTCCAAACTTCTTGTAGGCCAAAGGAGCAGACTGCTCCCCCATGACCCTCAAAGCAGTCTTCAACCTACTCCTACCCTTCAGCCTCAAAGCCTTGCTATCTCTCCAGCTCCTACTGAATGGAATTGAATTAGTTTTATTGTCACATGTATTCAAATGAGTACAGTGAAAAAGTGCACAAGTCACCAATTAAGGCTTCATCTTGGGTACAAAGGTCCCTAGGTACAGCTTCTTCAGTTACAGTTCTTGCCAATTGGAGAGGTAAAAAGTCCAGCATTGCAGATTTTAGGGAAAAATGATAAAATGGAGAAAGAAAAAAAGTTCAGAACAATTGTCTTCCAACCCAGTCCATGCTGCCACCTAGCCTCCAGTCCACACTGACCCTTGCCTCCAGACTGCGCCAGGCCTCACCTCAGTGTTCACAGCACTGGGAGATCATTCTGGAATCACCTCAAGACCAGAAGTCCATACTGAGGTCATGCCAGGCCAATAGACCGCCAAGTACTGCCGGAAGACCACCACGCTGGACCAATAGACCGACACGTACAACCAGAAGACCACCAGGCTGGGCCAATAGACCACCACGTACCACTGGAAGACGACCATGCCAGGCCAATAGGCCGACATGCCGGTCAGAAGGCTGTAACACCAGGACAAGAGGATGCCTGATCAGGTCTGCACTGAGGCCCGGAGGCCCCCAGGCCGGAAATTCTGAGGCCACGGGGTCTGAGGCTGGGAGGCCGAGAAGAGGAGGGAAACAGAGACAAAAGATGCAAAAAAGGAGAGGAGACAAAAAGAAAGTGTATGGACAGTGAATGAGCTTCAGCTGAAATGTTCTACTTGCTGCCATCTTGAATGTTGATGATTGATACCATCTTTCCTTGTTTACCTTCCAAATAAGAGGAGGTGATGGCATTGTGGCATTGTTGCTGGGCTGTTAAGCTAGAGACCCAGGTAATCCTCTAGCAACCCAGGTTCAAATCCCTCTATAGTGGAATGTGAATTCTGTTTTAAGAAAAAACTGGAAATAAGGGTCTAACGATGACCATGAATCTATTGTCTTTTGTCAGGAAAACCCAATCTGGTTCTCTAATGTCCTTTAGGGAAGGAAACTGCCATCCTTACCTGGTTGGCCTACATGTGACTCCAGACCCACAGCAAAGTGATTGACTCTTGACTGCCCTCTGGGCAATTAGGAATGGGCAATAAATGCTGACCTAGCCAGAGACACCCTCATCCTGTGAATGAATAAAAAAAACTCTCACATTCAAGATTGCTTCCACCAATTCTTCTCTCAATTTTCTTTGCTCCAAGGAAAACAACACCAATTTCCCTAAATAAACATTGGGTGGAAACTTTTGTTGGTGGTGTGAGTAGGTGCTTAGTGGCTGCAGAGCCGCTGTTGGACTCATGCTGTAACTTCTGAGTAAGGGCAGTTGGACCTTCTGCCTATCAGACAACTGTGAGGCCATCAGTACGTCTTTGTTTGGAATGAGGACCCCAGGGCAGAGGTCTCTCCTGACAGGAGCTGATTGGAATGTGGTGTTTTTCTTTCATTTGCTCATGGTGCGTGCACATCACTGGCTGAACCAGCATTTATCGCTGTACCTGGCTTCCCTTGGGAAGATTTTGGTGAGCTGCCTTCTTGAACTGCTGTAGTCCACATGGAGGCATTGGCTCAGTGGTTAGCACTGCTGCCTCACAGCGCCAGGAACCCAGGTTTGATCCCAGCTTTGGGTGACTGTCTGTGTGGAGTTTACACATTATCCCTGTGTCTGCGTGGGTTTCCTTCGGGTGCTCTTGTTTCTTCCCACGGTCCAAAGCTGTGCAATTTTGGTGGATTGGCCATGATAAATTACTCCGTAGTGTCCAGGGATATGGAGGGTTACAGGGATAGGGTGTGGGAGGTTGGGCCTGGGTAGGATGCTTTTTGGAAGGTCAGTATGGACTTGATGGGATGAAGGATTTTATGTGCTGTGCTATATTGACCTACAATACCCCTATAAAGGGTTTTGACCCAGTGACAGTAAAGGAATAGTGATATATTTCCAAATCAGGATGGTGAGTGGCTTAGAGAAGAAACTGCTGGTGTTGGTGCTCCCATGTATCTGCTGCCCTTATCCTTCTAGTTGTGGGTTTGGAAGGTGCTGTCTGAGGATCTTTGGTGAATTTCTGCAGTGTATCATGTAGATAGTACACACTGCTGATAATGACCGTTGGTGGTGGAGGGAGTGGATGCTTGTGAATGTAATGTTAATCAAGCGGGCTGCTTTGTCCTGGATGGTGTCAAGCTTCTTGAGTGTTGATGGAGCTGCACCCATCCATTTTTTCGGTTTTAATTTGGGACATTTTAGGGATGAGGGTTACTGGAAAAGTGTCAGGGAGGTCAGGAGTAAGGATGGAGTGGGGGGTATGTGTTGCTTTTAGGGGCTATTCCCCGTCTGATGTACATGCTGTCATTCCCACTGACCAGCAGCTCAGGCTGTTTTTTCCTCTGGGGAAGACGGGCATTGTCAGGCCAGGTTAATTTTGGTAGTAGCAAAAGGGTACCTGAAGTGCTTCTGTATGGGCCACTTTCAGGCTTCAATGGGCAGCTGGGTGGGAAGATTGAGTATGGGCCGTCTCACCCAGAACTCAATTCTAATGGCGACCGGCCATTGGCAAGCATTTGGTACACAACCACCTGACCTAATTTATTGCCCTAAATAAAAACTGAAAGAACAAAAACAATTTGCTGGAAGCTCAGAAGGTCTGGCAGCAACTGTGAAGAAAACAATCAGAGTTAATGTTTCAGGTCCGATGACCCTTCCTCAGAACTGTTCTGAGGGTGGATCACTGGACCGAAATATTAACTTTGATTGTTTCTTCACAGATGCTGCCAGACCTGCTGAGCTTTTCCAGCAACTTCTGTTTTTGTTCCTGATTTACAGCATCCACAGTTTTTTTTTCAGTTTTTAAAAACTGAAAGAACTGTGGATGCTGTAAATCAGAAACAAAAACAGAAGTTGCTGGAAAAGCTCAGCAGGTCTGGCAGCACTTGTGAAGAGAAATCAGAGTTAATGTTTCGGGTCGGGTGACCCTTCCTCAGAACAGTTCTGTTTTTATTTCTAATTTATTGTCCATCCTACCTCCTAGCTTGGTCTTCTGGTATCCAAAGATTCCATCCCTTGTAAGTAAAATCCCCATCCCAGAGGACCATTGGGCTGCACTGTCATCTGTAGAAATAGCCTGTGGGTCACCCCTCAGATGAGAGACAAGGTCTACAAGAAAGGACCCTCTTTTTAATCTCAACCAGTGCTAGAATTGAACCCATGCTGTTGGTGTGACTCTGCATTGCAAACCAGCCATTCAACCAACTGAGCTAGCCAACCTTCAAATTACATTAGCTCACATGTCTCAGTGTTAAACTCCATCACAAATGTTTCTTAATATCCACATACTCAACATCCACCGCATTCCCTTCAGCAGCTTTCACTGTTCGTTAAATTCCATCTGCAATTGAAAGTCCACTCTGCTGACACAGAGATGTCCTAATGCAGCGAAAAGGCACCATCAGCACTGTATTCCATTGCTCCAAGTTTGGTATTGTTGGTAGATTTTGAAATTTTACTTTGCTTTATGGCTTGGATGTTGGAACACAGTGAGACTGTTAATGATTCTTGGGGGCCATGACTGTTTACCATCTTATAGATCACCATTTCTCGTGGACTTAATGTTTTCTGTCCTAAAGTACACTTTTTCACCAAATTGACACGAGGCCTTGAACTGAATTGAATCAGCTTTATTGTCACATGTACTTAAATGAGTACAGTGAAAAATTTACAGTTGCCATTTCCAACGCCATCTTAGGTACAAAGGTTCTATTTCATGTAACTCGGTTTCATTAACTATCCTTTTGTGTGGTTCTTTGTGAAACCCTTCCTTAATACCTGTATAGACCAAATCCACCACATTCCCTTCCCAACTTTCTCTGTTACTTCAGCAAAAAATTCAATGAGATTAGTAAAAATGTCTTACATCCTCAGTGGCTCTCCTCAATCAAAATAAGTCTCTCCAAGACCTGGGTTAATTAATTCCTTGAATATTGTTTTGAAAATCTTACCAGCTGCTGGTGTTAAGCTGGCCAATCCGTAAATGGGGTCCTGCCCTTGAAAGCAGCAGCTTCTGTGAGTCCTCGGATTTTCTGGGCTCCTTCAGCCAATCCTGGCCACACCTGCACCCTCGTCAGCTCCCCATAAATATCAGGGCCATAGGTCTCTGATTTCTTTGTTTCATCGAATGTAAAGAATGGCTTTGGTGCTTGATCACAGCACATTGTACTAGAATTAATAGCTTTCATTTTAGCATTTATTGCGTTACAGTGAAATGCTTTCACTCTATAACAAGGTCCATTAAACAGGAAAAAAATAGCTTTTATTGGGAATATGGCCTACAGTGTTGGAATGCTTTATAGAAAAAGGGCCAATTTATTGAATCAAGCCTGTTTGATACCAGACCATGTCTGCTACGGCGTAATGAATTTTTTAATATATTCTGGCAAATTCCATTTACATCGATTCGGCACTCATTCTGGAACAAGCTTGAGTTGTCCTGGATTGAACATATTATTGAGTCTTTTTTATTGTCTGGCAATACGGATCCTTTAGCCAATAGGCCCCATTCAACTGGATTGATTGGGAAATGAAACATATTGGGCCGTCAGAAAACAGCTTTTTATCCTAGAGAAAGGTAGATAGGGTCTTGACTGGAACTGAATGCTAGGGTTTGGATTATCACACTCACATTGCATGCTCTATTTACATGCACAATATCATAAAGAAACAATGTGGACTGCATTTTAAATTGTGACATGCTGGAAGTGGTTTGCTAGCTTGTCGAAAGACGGAAGTCAGTTCTGTGTACCTGTCAGCAACTTTTGAAACCCAGTCAATATGTTGCCCTATGGTTTCCTGACAAATGAGTGCCATCAGTAGAATCATAGATTCATTGAAACCCTGCAGTGTGAAAGCAGGCTATTCGGCCCATCGACACGACGCAGACTCTCTGAAGATCATCCCACCCAGACCCACCCCTACTGCCCTATCCCTGTAACTCTGCATTTCCCATGGCCAATCCAGTTAACCTGCACATCTTTAGATTGGATATGCCAATCACTGCACATTTTAACTTTTATCTTGTTACAGTGAAATGCTTTCACTCTATAACAAGATTCTAGTACACTCTATAACAAGGTTCCAGGACAATGTGCAGTGCTGTCATTGCTTATGATTTTGACTCCAGAACTTAAAGGCAGACTCCAAACATATAGTTTATGGGAGTTCTCAGTTAGGAGCCAAATCTCAGGAAGTGGTAGAATGGAGTCCTGAAACCTGTATCTTGAACCAGTCATGCCAGAACACACTCAGGGAGGCAATTGTGAGAACCTAGAGGAATGTACTGTTCTATAGTAATGGAAAAAGGTCACTGGAAAACCACAAAAGTGTCTAGAAATGGTACAAGCAGCAAGAGCATAGGGAAACACTCTTCATCCAAGCGATTCAAAGACATAAACAAGGCAGAAAAAGAGCAATGGCGTGTACATCCACACCTGAGTATGTTTCGATCAGAGAATGTGGACATGACTGGCTGAACCAGCATTTATTGCCGATTCTTACAGTTATCCTTGAAAAGGTTTTGGTGAGCTGTCTTCTTGAACCACTGTAGTCTATGCACTGTAGGTAGACCCATAATGCTGTCAGGGAGGGAGTTGCCAGATTTTGACCCATCAACACAGAAGGAGGGAGATATAGCTCCAAGTGTGAATGGTGGATTTGGAGAGGAACTTGGAGGTGATTGCATTCTGATGCAGCTGCTGCCCCTTTCCGTCTGGATGGTCGTGGTTTTGAATTTGAAAGGTACTGTCTGAGTAGATTTGATGAATTTCTGCAGTGCATCACATTGTACGCACTGCTGCTACTGAGTGTCAGTGGTGGAGGGAATGAATGTTTGTGGATGTGGTGCCAATCAAGCGGGCTGCTTTGTCCTGGATAGTGTCAAGCTTCTTGAGTGTTGTTAGAGCTGCACTCATCCAGGCAAGTGGGGAGTATTTCATCAAACGTCTGACTTGTGCCTTGAAGATGGTGGACAGGATTTGGGGAATCAGTGTGTAAGATCAGGATTCACACAGGTCATGCAACAACCCAGCTACTCATACTACTCTGAGACTAGTAAAGTAGGATTTCACCCACTGACTTACCTGTCTCAAGTGAGCAACATCGGATCTGGAGTTGAGAGTCTACACTGGAGGATCCAGGACTCAGCATAATCTTTTCAGCTGGATGCAGATGCTGAAACTAAGGGCTATCATCAAATGGGACTTCTGGTATAACAGCAGAGAATATGTGAAATATTGGCAGGTGTGCCAGTCAAACTGTATATCCTGACAGAGAAACTGGAGGAGACTCCATCTGGTGACAGTGGGAGATAAATAAAACAAAGAGAATAAAGAACAATGCAGCACAGAAACAGGCCTTTCAGCCCTCCAAGCCTGTACCAACGCATTTTGCCCTTACATAATAAAACTGTCTTCACTTACAGAATCCGTATCCCTCTATTCCCTTCCTATTCATGTATTCGTGCAGGTGTTTCTTGAACGCTGCTATTGTGTCTGCTTCCACCTCCTCCAGCAGCATGCGCCAGGTATTTACCACCCTTTGTGTGAAAAAATGGTATGACTGGGATGGTGCACCTGTCACAATATAAAGCTGGTGTCTTAAGGCAAGCTCAGAGAGGACCGAACCCTCCCATGGAGCAGAACGGTGAAGGCTCACTTGGTTTTCATTATCAGTATTCCGGTCTCTCAATGCTTTTATGTCTTTGTCCAAAGAAAGAGAGGCCAGCTCCATCAGAGATAGTTTTGTGGTTCAGTTATTGAGATGAACTTTGATTACAGATTTTATTAATCAAATATAAACTCCATCAACTGTTGTGTGGGAATTGATCCTGTTCTCTCCTAAGTAGCCTGAGCTTCTGGATTTTAAGTCCAGTGAAATTTCCACTATGCCACTATCTCCTCATGGTATTGTTTTGGTTCCTGTCTCCCAGGCTTCTGAGAAGGTCAAATTCATTTCAAGTGAGCATTTCTCACCTCCAAGTAACTAACCAGCATGAGTCTGAGATCTCACACTGCTGCTCACCATGTGTTATACGAACAAGTAGATCAAATCTACACCACTGCCACCACGTTGGACGGGCATGCCAGCTCAGTATGATGTATGAGCTACACCTTATGATGGAGTTGGCTGACACCATCTTCCTTAAGTGTAGGAAACTACAGGGCCAGTTTGCTCTGGAATCATAGAGTTATACAGCATGGAAACAATCCAACTTGTCCATGCCGACCAGATATCCTAAATTAATGTTGTAATTGCACCAGCCTCTAACACTTCCTCATTCCATACATGCACCACCCTCTGTGTGAACAAGTTGTCCCTTAGGTCCGGTAGTGAAAAGTAAAAAGACTTCCTGGTCTAAATTTAAGTTAATCGCATGTTAGAATCATGTTACGGGTCACAGTGATCTGATGGATATTCTTACAGAGACATTAAGGAAGACCTGAATATTTGGCCTAACATCTCTGAGATTCAACCTGTTCTGCCCACAAGTCTATAGGATTACACTATAGTGGGTAATGCATATGGCACTTCTCAGTATTAACGTTTCATTCCTATATAAAACTGGATACATGTTAAATACAAGGGTTGGCTAACTGATCACTTTCCTGTGCATAACCAAAGTGACCCATAACACAGTAGGTGCATTGACACTGAAATCAGCAGCTCAACTACCATTTTTAACAAGGTAATTTGGGGACAATTGAACTTGTCGCCAAGAGATGATGTTTCCCTTACCATAATAGAGTGGGTGTGGCCAGGCAAGGTGGGAATGGGCAGGATTGGTGGGCAGACCTCTTTAGAAGTAGGCAGCAAGGCAGGAAGAAAGCTGCATATTGCTGCCACCCCAAACTGTTAACCCAATTCCTCCTTGCCACCTGTCTTCCATAACCCAACCCACTCCCTCCACTAATCCCAACCACCCTTGAGCTCTGAGATATCCTTACAACCCAAAAGCCTAGAAACCTACCTGTTGACAGCTACCATCTATTCCTCCAACTCTTCCTTGGGAGCCCCAGGAATGGCCATGACTGAACTCTGGTGTCAGGACAGGAACAGCTCTCACTGAGGGCTGTAAGTCCTACTGTGTCCCTGGTTTCACCTAGCTCTAACACGTTGAGGCAGAGGGGCAGACTGGTCAAACGTCCCATCAGGGGTTGGTGGGGGATGGGGGGAATATGTCAAACAATCCACTCACACCCTCAACAAAATCCAGCCCACTTGCTTCAAAATAAAAGTGATCAGGGAACCTGGGCTCCTGCAGTACAAATGTTGCCCACATCTGCATCAAAGTCTTTTTGTGGTTGTTCATGAGCTGTATGCTGTGTAGTCTTTGGTTTGTCAATGATCCTCCTGAGTGATATCCAGATGCATTAATAACTACATGTACAGTCAATGGGGCAACAAGGTGGCTCAGGGGTTAACATTGCTGCCTCACAGCGCCAGGGACCCAGGTTCAATCCTACCTTCGGGTGACTGTCTGCGTGGAGTTTGCACATTCTCCCCATGTCTGCGTGGGTTTCCTCCGGGTGCTCTGGTTTCCTCCCACAGTCCAAAACAGTGCAGATTAGGTGGATTGGCCATGCTAAATTATCCCGTAGTGTCCAGGGCTGTGCAGGCTGAGTGGATTAGCCATGGGAAATGAAGGATTACAGGGATAGAGTGGGTGGGAGCCTGGGTGGGATGCTCTTCAGAGGGGTGCTGAGGACTCGATGGGTTGAATGGTCTGCTTCCACACTGGAGGGATTCTATTCTACTCTAATGGCACCCTGCACTTATGGGGAGCCAGAATGAGAATCAAACACAAATGTCCACTCATTCTGACCGGTGCCCTGCCAGTGAAGTTCACATAATTTGCAGACATGCCAAGGAAGAGATCTGTCATTTACCTCAGGGACATATGTGCAGCCAATTGTGAGATTCTGCAGAGCTCTGGAAGGATCCAGGGTCAAAGCAATGTGGAGGGAGGTGGTGACTATGACAGTCACTAATGAAGCACAACCTGCAGTGGCAGTTGGGAACAAGTCTCATTCCAGAAGGCTGTCAGCACCTGAAGTGACACCCAGACCCTCCTGAGGCACTGCTTTTCTGCTACAGGTTTAATCCTTTGCCTGTAGACCCTGTGTGCCAGGTATGGTCTCCTACAAGCTCCATCTCTCCACTGAGCTCCTCTCTGCTGAGGAGCAACAAGTCTGTGAGGAGCAGGATGGTACTGCTGCTGTTTCTGATCCTGGCATCCTGTGATCCAAAGTAGCAGAGCCTAAGCACCATCCATGCTTAACCTGATAGATAGTAACATCAAACTGTAGGTCAGACCTCAGAACCTTCAAGGTGTAGATATAGCCTCTAAGAGACAAAGTAATATCTGACTTGTCTAAATTAACCTCCCAGCACAAGTGCTGTGTACAAACTCTCTCACACCAGCAGGTATGAAAACATTTGTGAATACTTATTAACACATTACCCTAGCATGGTTTCGAGCCTTCAGTTGTCACTTTTTCCCCATCTTGCCTTTGGTGAGTTTTAGGAAAGCCAGCAATCTCTAGAAACAAAGTAAATTCCAACATTCATGATAATATCACTTGGATTGAGCACTGAACTTTTTTTCATTGAGAACCTAGCTGTCTCAAGGGGCTCTGTGCGTACACAGCCTAACACACTGTGGGGTGGAAAGCACAAAATTGGCAAGTTGAGTCCAACTTCTTGATTTGCTCGAATTTTTCTTTCACGAATTTCGCATTTCCCCCAAACCCTATTTCATCCTTGATAAAATCCACTGCTGAGGGTTGTTCACAGAGAATCACCAAATTGTGACAGTGTGGAAGGAGGCTGTTGGCCTATTGAGTGAGCTTGCATGAGTGACAGTAAACATGCCATAGGCACTGCTTCTCTATCAATAATTCAACTACTAGTGACACCACTATGAACCATATAAACTGCTGCCTAAATTCGCACTGCTCTGTTGTGGTTTCAGTATTGTTAGTTTTAAGATCCAGAAATAAAACAACTCCTACTTATGACATTTGAACAGTTGCTTTCACACCACAATGCTACGGCTATATTCAGCAATAATGTAGAGAATTCTAAGTAGAAAGGAATGACATTAAAATAACACATCTCATAATTCAAGGTCACTTCAAAGTACTTTACAGCCAATTAAGTATTTTAGAAGTGTTGTCACTGTTGTAATCTGGGAATCACTGATTGAATTTCCTGTAAATTAAGTTACCAAAACAATGGATGACTTTTCATTTCAGATACCATGTGTCAGCATTGAAAACTGCCTGGTCAGCCAGGGCAAGATTTTATTGCAGATTAATGTTTCCTGTAATCACCCACAAGACATCATTTTTAAAATGGATTTTATGCATTAGCATTTATGTAGTTGCTCTGAAAGAGATTACCAATTTGGTGTCAGTCACCATCTAATTATGCACTGGGTTTGTGTCCAAGTTAGAAAATAGTCCACGTAGGGTATAACAAAAACCTGCAGATGCTGGAATACTGAAATAAAAATAGGAAAAGGCCGTAAATATTTCTCAGCAGCTATGAAGACCGGAGAGTTCACGTTTCAATAACATTAAGTATTAGCTTCTGCACAGATGCTGTCCAACTTACTGAGCATTTCCAGCACTTTCTGTTTTTATCACAAACCAACCTACTTCATATTGGTCCCCTTTCACCTAGGGGCTGACTGAGGTGGGGGTGGTGGTGGTGGGGAATGTGTGGTGGTGGATGCAGTTAGCTTTACACTGCATTCATCCAGATTCAATCACATCTTCATGGTTCAGCTCCAGAACTCTTAAAATTACACACTATGTTTCTGATGGAAGACAGATTTCTATTTTAGCTTCATCTACCTATTTCTCCCTTTCTTTTTAAGCCACTGAATTTTGTCAGATACATTGCCCACCAACTCCAGTTATCTAGTAACACTCCCAGGGAAGAGGGTTTCCTTCCTCATCCACACTAAGTTCCTTCTAATGAAAGTGCTCTTTTTCATCCCCAGATGCAGTTCTCACAGAATTTCATTATCCTGAAAATATCATTGTTTCATCCTCCAGAGCAAACCACACAAGGGATAATGCCACATCTTCCATCTGTGCAGTACAGCACTGAAGCCCCCGGTGCTGTGTGAAATTGGGAAGCTCATCCCGAAGAGACATCATCTGGCCCACGATGGCCCCAGCAGAGGAAGGTATTGCATTGCGAATATACTGGACATCATGACTTGGTCTTCTGACCGTGGCCTGCGTACAGACTACACCACCCTGCGCCAGCAATGCTGCAGCAGATGACACAAGTTGTCATGGTGCCCTGGGACACCCTTATTCACTGGCACCATTCCACCCGTTTCTCTGTGATACATTACATTAAGGATGAAAGGCTGTGGACCTCCTGCACTCTCTCTGCATTGTGGGGGCACGTTGCATTTGGATGCTGCTCAACATCAACTGGTACTGAGCTTCCTGATGCTGAGTTCCTCATCCATTCATGTGGATGCTCGTACTGCAGTGGCCACAAGGACAACAACATCTTCTGTGCCCAGATCCAGTGGAGACCATTTCAATAGGTCCATGCAAAAACAAAGCAGCAATAATGAGATCATATGGCACTTACAACTAACATTGAACCATTGTTCTCAAAGCATTGAATATGGAGGTATCTGACAAGGACATCAATGGGATGACTCTTTGTGGACCTTCTACATTGTAGACCTTGTTCGGATGTATACTTTACAAGCCACATGGCCTATATACACTAGGCGTCTGTAAGTGTGGTAAGAAGAATGAGACTTTCTACCCCCCCAACCTGCATTCCCCACACACCCAGCCTTGAAAGACAGCGTTGCATGTAAGATTGGGTGCAGATATTTTATAGCCCAAGGTGTGCACAGTGGCTCAGTGGTGAGCACTGCTGTCTCACAGCACCAAGGACCGAGGTTCAATTCCACCCTCAAGCAATGGTCTGTGTGGAGTTTACACAATCTCCCTGTGTCTGCATGGTTTTCCTCTGGATGCTCTGGTTTCCTCTGATATGCAAAGATTTGCAGGTTAGGTGGATTGGCCATGCTAAATTGCCTCATAGTATCCAAGGATGTGCAGGCTAGGTGGATCAGCCATGAGAAATGTAGGGTAAAGGGGTGGGATGGTCTTTGGGGGGAATCAGTGTAATTTTGATGGGCTGTACGGCCTGCTTCCATACTGTCAGGATTCTATGAGTTGCCCACTTTCATAGTTATTGTTCCTTCTGCATTCCAGCATTTTGACTCTAATCCCAAGATCAGATTTCCTGAGCATCCCCACCACAGCAGTGATAACCATCCCCTCTTCTTGTAACTTCAGTGCACAGATTCCCAGGATTGAGTATGGGCCACCTTCTTGACTGGCTTGGAATGAGAACCTTGACTGGTGACTAACCAGACTTGTGATTGATCTCTATGCAGTTCCTTACTGCTACTACTTGAACTGGCTGTGCAGGACTTGCAGGATTGTCTGTGTCCCACGCCCTGCACTGCAATGATACGGAACCCCTAACCCTGAATACCTCTAGTTACTGCCTGACTGCGTTCAATCCCTTGGACAGTTTTCACACAATGCCCTTGACTGACTAATGACAGTCTCCCTTGACTTTACTAGGACCTTACTCCCCCTTGACTTTGAGATATGGCCATTTGGTTGAAGCACATGCAGAGTGTTTGCTACATAATCACACGCTGGGGCTTGTAATATTGACATAGCATGGTACCATACAGTAACATACCCTCCCCCCTTGACTAACATTTCTGCCAAAAATCAGGAGCTGCTTTGCTTTCTGTCTGGTTTAAAAGACAAGGAAAGAAAGAAGTACTTTGAGGTTGCAAGTTTTGAATGATGTACCAGTACTGTGAGCATCTAAGCAGGTACCAACAGATTCAAGAACAGCTTCTTCCTCCCTGTTATTAGACTTCACAACGGACCTTTCAAATTTCAAAGCTAATTTAATCTTTCTCTTTGTGCACCTTCTTTGCAGCCGTAACTTTGTATTCCTCGCATGGTTCAATCACCTTACAATCTTTGTACAGTATGATTACCTGTACTGCATGGAAAACAAAACTTTTCACTGTACTCAGGTACACGTGACAATAATAAATCAAATCAAAAAAAATAAAGAAAAGTTATAAAGTGAGTGAGTGCTATGAGAGCAAGGTGAGAACCCTTGAGGTGCATTCTATTCCAATGTATATGATAGGTGTCTAACCTGGCAGACAAAAAGGCCTGGCAGCAGCATTGCAAAGTAAGGCATCAGTGAGCTCCAAAGTACACTATTGAAGTGATGGACTGTATTGTAACTGAGAGCCATTATAATGTGGTGAGACTGATGCTTTCCCAATGACAATCTGTGTAGATGGTGGATTCAGGTGGTCACTACCCATGGAATGTCGGGGAATTCTTGCCAAGATGATGCCTGAAGAGAAGCTGGGGTGCGAAAAAGCCGCTGACTTTCACATTGAAAAGTGTCAGTGAACTGTCTAGTTTCCCTGTATGGCCTGAGGTAGTAGCAAACTGCTTAAAAATAAGGTGAGATCAGCTAACAATGGGACATTAATGCATACAAATAGGCCTCTCACTACTTGCTAGCGAGATTCTCATCCTGCCATTGAAATCTCATACCAAAAGTCCGACATTATTTCCCCAAGAACATCATTTTGTCATTCTCACCATATTTTCCACCTATCTCGCCATTCCTTATGCCTTTTAATAAAATGCATTGGCACACATTTATCTATGTGGAAGTTCATTTTCAGTTACACTTCCATTCTGCAAGTTTATTAATATCCCCTGCCCTTTGTCAGCCTACCTGGTTATTATTACATGCTGTTCACCATGTGCAAATTTGCTGCTGCATTTCCTACAATACAAAAATGACCATACTTCAAAAGTGCTCAATTTGCTGTAAAATGTTTTGGCATGTCCTGAGATCATGAACGACACTATCTAAATACAAGTTTTTTTCATTAGTCTTATTTAATCCTGTGCAAAAAATAATCTTCTCACCTCTCTTTGAGTGGTCAGAATTTTGATTAAAAGAATAATAATTTACTGAAAGCCCAAAATTGAAATTGCATTCCATAAGTGAAAATGGCTTGAGTCCTCTGGATTGTGATTTTGATGTATGTTATTTAAACCATATACATGTGTTTTTGTGCAAAGGACTTTTTATTGAATTCCCCACACATAGAGCTTCAAGCTCCCAAAGTGAAAATTTCCAATTTAGTACCAATCAAAGGTCATGGGAAATGTTGTGTTATCAGGTGCTTACTCAGACCCAGGAAGTCCAAAACTCACATTATGTTGGAACCTCAGAGCCATCAGATAAGGAACTTTTAGTTGTACCTTGGAGAGTTTTGAGAACGAGAAAGAGAGGGAGACTACTTGAAAGTTTGGCACAGACACAATGGCTTGAATGCCCTCCTCCTGTGTTGTAAGATTCCATGATTCTGGATAGTATTCAAACTCAAGTCACAGAAACATAAGAACAATTTGCCAACCGTTCAGGACTGCACATTTCTTATTCATTTTTGGGACACGGCACCACTGACAAGATCAGCATTTATTGCATATCACCAGTTCAAAGGATCACATAATTGTTATGGTGCAGAAGGAATCTATTTGGACCATTGTGTCTGCACTAGTTCTATCCCCTGGAGCCAATCTCTTGCCTTTTCCCCATTTCCCTGCTCACCATTTCCATCCAACAGTTGTCTGTTTGGAACACCTAAGTGATTTGTTAGGCACTTCAGAGAGCTGCTCATATGTAGGACTGAAGAATATTACCAACCATTTGTGTTTTTGCAACACACTGTTAAATTCAAGCAAACTTTTATTGACAATTCTTAAAAAATTTTTATATTTTCGAATAAATTCAATTCTAATTCTCACATGCTAATGATGGGGCTTATATGCACATTCTCTATCTTATTAATGCATTGTTTTGGGTAGGTAGCCCAATGACATTAAGGGAAAGAAACCACAGTAGCAGAGGGCTGCTCTCTCATCAGCAAGAGACAACTGGTGGTCACTTAACCTGAGGGTTAGAACAGCTAGGTGAGGGGAGAAACTTTTGTGGTTACCTGAACTAGTGTGGGAATTGAACCCATTGTTGGCATTATTCTACATTAGCTGTCCAGCCAACTGAGCTAACCAACTCCCAGCCCAATAATTTTATAATTGCATCATCAAAGATAAGGTGAGTAATGCATTCATCATAGACTCTCCCTGACATGTGGACATCTGATTTTGAGATTCTCTGTGATTGAAGTTTTGACGGCAACGCTTTCCAATTCAATAGGCACCCTGAGAGGAGCACTGTCCCTTTAAGTAATGGGTAAAGAAAGAAGGATTTTTTTTGTAATTATTTGTTGGAGACTTGGACTGTGTATCATCATTAACTGACTAAATAGTGCTGGTCACAGACTCAGGTTGTAGTAAACGGTACAATTAGTGCTATGTGGAGTGAACTGTATTCAATTTGAAATCCTTCTCTCTTAATACATCTACTCTGATCACAGGGATTGCTGAGCTATGGACTTACATTCAATTAAATGAATCAGGTTAATTTGAAGTTAAAATGAACATGTTAATCACAGAAAAGAACCTCTCTGATATGTACCAAATTATTGGATTAGATATATGGAAAATATTAGCTGCAATTTGAAATGCATATATCAAAACTCAAATAACTAACAATAAAAGTTTTCCACTGAACAGGACTCTCTCCTGTAATTGCCATTCTACGCAAATTCACTTTTCTACTGTTATTCATTTGGAAACATACAAGTGCATTTTTGGTAAACAAAAATTATTCATACAAAACCACGTGTCTTTTGTTTTCTTTGGTGCAATAACCTTTTTTTAAGGAGCTTTGTGTAACCCTTAGCTATTTCTCCAGATCTATATTTCCAACTGTTTATTCCCAGTTTTTGGTTTGAAATGCCTTGAACATCCAGTCCACGAAAGCTATCTGAGCAGCCTAAGGCTTGCATTAATGGGCTGTCACAGATTTTACACTGTCAATGAAGAGATTCCTCCTTTTTAATTGGATTTGATTTGATTTATTATTGTCACATGCACCTCAGTACAGTGAAAAGTTTTATTTTGCGTGCAGTACAGGCAGATCATACCATACAAAGTGGTAATAGAACAGAGCGAAGAATACAATGTTATAGCTGCAGAGAAGGTGCTCAAAGACCGATATCAACATTAAATTTAAAATTGAGAGGTTCATTCAGAAGTCTAATAACAGCACGAAGGAGCTGGTGTTGAATCTGTTGGTACATGTGTTTAAACTTTTGTATCTTCTGCCTGACGGAAGAAGTTAGAAGAGATTATAACCAGGGGTCTTTGATTATCTTGATTATCCTGAAGCTGTGAGAAGTATAGATGGAGTCAAGGGATGAAAGGTTGGCATGTGATGGATTGGGCTATGTTCACAATTCTCTGTAGTTTCCTACAACTGTGGGTCCCAACATGTATCTCTCCTGTCAACTTGAATAACTTTATTTAATCATTGATCACAAGGCAGGGTATTCATGGTATAGTCGCATTGGTAATGAATACGTTCATAGTGATTTACACAGTTGTAGAATTCTGACACCAACAATCGTATGTTATCAAGACTCTGAGAAGATGAATAGAATAGAGTAGAATATGCTTTATTGTCATGGGTACTCCAGTACAGAAGTCCAGGAGTACAGTGAAAAGTTTTACAATGCTGCCTCTATGGCACTATCTTAGGTACAAGTACCTAGGTGCAAATCTTAGGTACAAGAAGAATAAAAAGTAAAGTAGTTGCATTACTTTACAATGTTTAAAGAATAAGTTAAAAATAAAGCATAGTCAAAGGATTGATATTACAGTCAGATAAAAAAAACCCAATAAACATTACATTGCAGCAGCTCAGCGCAGGGGCATTCCCAAGTGGGCTAACTGCTCGTGCCAGACCCCAGTTCAACAACTGTGCCCACTCGGCACCAAGTCTCCAGTCCACTCTGTCCCAGCTCTCAGCTGCTCCAAGATAACTGCCAAGACTGCTTCTCCCATAACGGAGGCAGAGTAAGACACTCCAGCCGGAGCTCCTCTGCTCTGCTTGTTCTTTTTCTTTTTCTCTCTCTCTTCATATCTTTACCCCCTCTGCATTAGGGGAATAGCGGAGATGGCGAGCCCTGGAGTTGAATCCCAAAGCAGCGGTAGACGCGGAGAATCAGTCCTGGGTGGAGTAGAAGAGTGGGAGGGTTGATGACCTTGTGATACTGTGGCTGGACTGTTAATCCAGAGACCCAAGTAATATTCTGGGGACCTGGGTTCAAATCCCACCATGGCAAGTAGAATTATGAATCCATTAAAAATGTGGAATTAAGAGTCTAATGATGCTCATGTGTCAATTGTTAGGGAATAGCCCAACAATCAGTCCCACAGCAAAGTGGTTGACTCTTGACTGCCCTCTGGGCAATTAGGGATGGGCAATAAATGCTGCCTAGCCAGTGATGCCAACATCACATGAATGAATAAATTGGGAAAAGAAAGCTGTCATCTGTACTCTGTCTACCAGAATATAAGTAAAAAAATTATTAATAACAATATAAGGTCTTTTATAAGGTCAAAGCAGAGGTGCAGTGGACTGAGTGTAAGAACAATCTACCAGTACAGCAACCTCAAGAATGCCATGCAGACACCCAATGCCCAGACCCCAAGGTAGGCAGAGTCCACGAAGACAGAAGTACACAGGTCATGGCTGAACTAATAAACCTCAAATCCATTTTCTGCCTTTTCCCATAGTCCTTGATTCCCTTACTGATTAAAAATATGACTACCTCAGCCTTGAATATACTTAATGATCCAGCCTCAACTGCCCTCTGCTTTAAAGAATTCCACAGATTCTCTATTCTCTTAGAGAAGAAATCCCTCCTCCTCATCTCTGTCTTAAATGGATGGTCCTATATTCTGAGACTATACCCTTTAGTTCTACACTGTCCCATAAGGGGAAACAACCTCTCCGCATCTTGTATGTTTCAATAAAGTCGCCTCTCATTCTTCTATATTCCAACAAGTACAGGCCCAATCCACTCAACCTCCCCTCATAAGACAGTCCCTCAATACCTGGTATCAGCCGAGTGAACCTTCCCTGGACTGCCTCCATTCCCTTATCTTTCCCTAGAAAAGTGCTCACAGTGCCACAGTGGCTCAGTGGTTAGCACTGCTTCCTCAAAGCACCAGGGACCTGGATTTGATTCCATCATGTGGTGACTGTGTGGACTTTGTGCACACTCCCTGTGTCTATGTAGGTGTGCTCTGGTTTCCTCCCACAGTTCGAAGATGTGAAGGCTAGGTGTATTGGCCATGCTAATTTGCCCATAGGGATGCCTAGATTAGGGGGATGGGTCTGGGTGGGACGCCCTGAGGGTCAGTGTGGGCTTGTTGGGCTGAAGGGCCTATTTCCACACTGTAGGGATTCTATGTATTCCAGCTGTGGTCTGACTAGTGCTTTGCAAGGTTTCAACAAAACCGTTCTACTTTTATACTCCATTCCCTTTGAAATAAAAGCCAACACAGCATTTCCCTTCCCTGTTACTCATTAAAACTGTTTGCTCACTTTTTGTGATTCATGGACGAGGACTCTGAAATCCCTTGTTCTGTTTAAGTCCATGGGAGAAGCACAGTCTATAGCGACAGCAATATTAGCACAGATCACATAGCTTCCTCTCCCCCTGACCAACCTCACCATGAGAGAGCAAATTAGAGGGTGTAAAGTTCATGTCTGTGTTTGAACCACCATCACGAGAATGGATTGTCTGGTCTTATCAAATTGCCTTGTTCGGGACCTTCCTATACCCACATTTATGACATCACAAGAGTATCTATTAAGCACATAGGCATTAATGTACATAGAACACAGAACATAGAACAGTACAGCACAGTACAGGCCCTTCGGCCCATCATGTTTTACCCTAAACCTAAGGTCTATCTAACTTCCACCCCTACCTCATACTATCATCCATATGCCTAAATAATTGCCGCTTAAATACCCTTAAGGAGGCCGACTCCCCTACCCTCTCTGGCAATCCATTCCACACCCCTACCACTCTCTGAGTAAAGAACCTACCTCTCACATCTCCCCTATATCTACTCACTTTAAAACTATGCCCCCTCATAATAGCTATCTCCACCCTAGGAAAAAGTCTCTGGCTATCCATTTTATCTATACCTCTGATAATTTTGTACACCTCTATCAAGTCAACTCTCACCTTTCGTTGTTCTAAAGAGAAAAGCCCTAGCTCTCTCAACCTTTCCTCATAAGACCTTCCCTCCATTCCAGGCAACATCCTGGTAAATCTCCTCTGCACCTTTTCCAACGCTTCCACATCTTTCCTGTAATGAGGCGACCAGAACTGGACACAATACTCCAGATGTGGCCGAACCAGGCTTTTGTATAGCTGGAGCATAACTTCATGGCTCTTGAACTCAATCCCTCTATTAATGAAAGCTAAGTTTGTCCTTCTTTCTTTGATTGGGTTTTAGAGACAAAGTTAAGTATTTGATGTTTTTTTTCTCTTTTACTGAAACCTTGAATCAAAGTATAGAATTAACTGTTGAGCTTTGGTGAATGTACCAATGTGATTTACTCCACACAAAGGGTTGTTCATTTGGCAAATTTATTGCTTGCGTGATGAATGAAATGTCGCACTTTGAAATTTGACAATGCTGAATGATGTATGTAAAGAGTAGGAATTCTTGGAAATCTGCTGTATTATTCCATCTTAGAGAGCTGCTTGGAGTAGCAGATCTGAATTTTAAATCATAGCTATTAAAAGAGACAAAATGTATCTTCCTTTCTCAGCAATGCTCAAGTTTTTGTGCAGGCTGTCTCTGGGTTGTGAATGGGTTCTGGTCTTGCGTCCACTTGCAAAGTCGATTTATACACAAGTTGGACAATAAAGTCAAAAGATATAGCAGCAGAATTAGGCCATGCAGCTCATCAAGTCTGCTCTGCCATTCAATACTGGTTGAAATGTTTCTTAACCTCATTCTCCTGCCTGCAAATAGTATCAAACAGCTATTTGTATTCCTGTAACTTGGGTAAGTTAGGAACAAGGGCAAGCTAGTGAACTTCTCCCAACACTGTGCACCTAAGATGTGCCAATTTTCAATTCCAAATGTATTGTCAATGATAGAGCGAGACCCAGTTCTACGATTGAATGGCTGTGCAAGGTGAGATGGAACAAGTTGGTAACAGGGTTGCTAATTTATGCTCTGTCTTGCACTGCACTTGGCCTGAAGTGTGCAAATTGCTTTTATTTTTTGACTTAATCTGTTTATGTCAATATATTGCCTCAACAGATATCTCATCATAAGTAGTAGCCAGTTGAAAAGCACCCATACTGTAAATTCACTTAAGCGGAAGTAGTTTGGCAATACAATTTAGCAAAGTCACAAAATGCGTAATAAATCTATCTGATTCTTTGAAAGTGAGAAGTTTGTCCTTGTGCATGGTTTTAATTTTGGTGTGCCTTCATCCCACATCAAACAGGAAGAGGTATTTGCCAAGGTCAAATCCCTCTGCTCCCAGGGACCTTGCTACACACTAGTAGCCACTGAAGACAGTGAATCCTCAAAAGCACACCTCGCTGATCAAGCACATGAAAATTGTGGGGTTCCAGTGACTTGTCCGATTTTCATGTGAATATCTGGCAGTGTTGCGCTGCTTCAGGTCCAACCCGCATCATACATATCCACAAACTCAAAACGACCAAAGGATAAGAATTGGCATTCTTAACAAGACTAATGATATCAACAAAATATAGACCTTATTGATGAAGGTTCTAAATTCATATCCATTGCACCTGCCACACAGCATTGCTGAACTGCTTTAGTTGATAGCAAGTTGAAAATAGACAAGTCCAGCAAGCATTTTAAGTAATTCTGTGGGGTAATATATATGATAATGTTCATCCTCATGTCTCTCTGTACGTACGGACTGCCCAATACGTAAAAATGACGTCGTTTTACGCTTTATCTTATCTATGACTTCAAAGTTTTTCAGTAGATTTATCGTTCAGGTAGTTGATGCAGTTGTTGTCTTGCTTGCTAAGCTGGTAAATTTGTTTGCAAACATTTCATCACCACACTAGGTAACATCATCAGTGCACCTCTGGTGAAGCGTCGGTGTTCTGTCCCACTTGCTATTAAGGTGTCTCAGTTTGTTGCGGTGGGTGACATCACTTCTGGATTTGTTTCTTACTGGTTGATATATGGGGTCCAGCTCTACCTGTGCATAAATGGAGTTCCGGTTTGAGTGCCAATCCTTCAGGAATTCTTGTGCATGTCTTTGCTTGACTTGTCCTAGGATGGCTACATTGTCCCATTCGAATTGGTGTCCCTCTTTGTCCATGTGTATTGTAATGACCGGTAGTTGTCCCTTGGTGGCTAGTTGGTGTCCATAGATCCTGACAGCTCTGTGATTGCAGTTTAATCCGTGTAGACCAAGACCAAGAAAAGACAGGGCCTACACGAGAAACTGACTAACCTTACCCATAACAATGACACAGACAGAGCGGATACTTGGACAAGGAACCTATCTGACCAGCCAATCACAGACACCAAGAAAGCTATCCTGGTAAACTACAATCACAGAGATGCTAATAAAACCGACTTCCTGGCTGCACTGGAGTTTACGATAAAAAACAACAGATTCACCGAAGAAACCCAACAAGACAGCTACACTAAAACTCCCACTGACGAGAATAAAGGATCCGACAACCACAACTAACTGAACCAATGTTATTTGCAAGATACCATGCAAAGATTGCCAAAAACATCACAGAGGGAAAACCGGAAGGAAACTAGCCAACATGATCCATGGACACCAACTAGCTACCAAGAGACAACTATCGTTCATTACAATACACATGGCCAAAGAGGGACACCAATTCGACTGGGACAATGTAGCCATTCTAGGACAAGCCAAGCAAAGACATGCACGAGAATTCCTGGAGTGCTGGCACTCAAACCGGAACTCCATTAACAAACATGTAGAGTTGGACCCCATATACCAACCACTAAGAAACAAATTTGGAAGTGATATCACCCACCCCAGCAAACCTAGACATAAATACCAAGTGGGATAGAACACCGATGCTTCACCAGAGGCACAGTGATGATATTATCTAGTATGGTCTCAAAACGTTTGCAAACAAACCTACCAGCTTAGTGAGTAAGTCAACAACCTTATCTATGACATTTTGCACCACATGGATTGGCTGAATGGTTGAGCAAATTGCTACACAGAGTTCTTGCCAAGTTTGCTATATAGACTTTGAGGATCCCTCCATACTTGCGTGGGTCATATAGGACTTGGATTTTAATAACAATGCAATATCGACAGGCTCATTTGACATGGTTAGTCTACTCCCCTGTATACCACTCAAAGAAACTGCAGACACATGCACTACAGCACTATATCATGGCAATATAGACTTATCACCTTTGTGTGAATTAGTATGCATTAAACTTAAGAACCAGCAACTCATACAGTTGAACTCCATTTTAACAACACCTTGTGTGCCAAAATGGAAGATATTTCCTTGGGATCCTCACTAGGCCCAGCTCTCACAAACATCTGTGTTTGGTTCTGTGAGAACTTGATGAACTTCATGAGGTTTGATGAAGAGTCATTGGATTCGGAGTATTAATTCTGCTTTCTCTCCACAGATTCTGCCAGAACTGTTGGGTTTCTCAAGCAGTTTCTCTTTTTGTTCCATAAGAAATGTGTCTTCTATAAAATGACATCTAACCTCCTATCACTTGAATATCACCAATGTATTGATAATCTGATTACTATATGTACATCCATAGCTGCATGTAAAAATTTCCCAACTTAATATTCTCCATCTCAGACTCAAATTCACCACTGAAAAGAAGTAATCAAATGAGCTCCAGTTGAGAAATCAGGAGGGGTTCTACTGTCTCCTGCAAGTCTACCTTGACTGGTCAGTACACATGTTGGAATCCTGCAGCTCGATTACTTATAAGGTTGGGCTTATTGGAAACTTTGTATATAGAGCCCAAGACATTGGTTCACCATGCAAGGTTGATGCAGAAATAGGGCACATTAGGCCATCCTGATTTCACACCGTATAACATGCTGAAATGTCTACCTCAGATTATACTGTAAGGGTAAAATACTTCAAAACTTTGAACATCAGTTAAAGCTATCTGTTTCATGCTGCTGCTGTGCAGTAGCAACACAAATGTTTTTTGCCATCAATAAGATACTGCTGTCAAGGCAAAAACAATTCTGCCTATCATAAATGTGTAATATTGTATATGAGATTTTTTGCCAGTGTGATGTAGCTGTACATACTAAAAACTGGTTGATCATATCAAACAACATATCCTGCAGCAGTGCACAACAATCTAGGTACTGACTGTACCCAGCCAGCCTATGCCTGCAAAACCTGAAGCACAATGTCTAACATTAGACCTGATTCATGATTGGACAGAATTTGCTAAAAAATCGTGAATAGACCAATAATAATGCTGACAACTAATTTCGATTATGCAACATGTTGCACATTTGTGTGTACTAGAAGCTGCGCATATTAATACAAAATGCCATGTTCCTTGCAGGAAGAACATGTACATGGCTTCAACTCAAGAAATAGATGACATCCATTCAATTCTCAGGACAATGGTGTGACCAATAATAGTCAACATGTGTGGTTTAGAAATTTAACAAAGCTTGGCAGTTAACTGTTAATCATTATCCAATTGGTGCATTCTCCATGATAATGCTCTTAACTTGCCAACCAATCAGTACACTATTCTCATACAGTAGAAATGGTGTTTCCCCTTTGCATTGGTATTCTTGCAAATTGTTCAGATGAATGGTAGGCAAAAATCTTTGACAAAATCTATCTTCCTCTTTCAGTAAAGAATAGTTTATTAGGAGTAATTGTTAGTGTGAAGGTATTTCAGAAAGAAAGAAAGATTCAATTAATTTCATCTTCTGTTTTATAAGCGCATTTCCTTTATATCATTAGGACCAGAACAGATAAGGAATGGAATATCACCAGAAAACTGAGGAAGGGCTTTGTGCTTGAGGGACAGTGTGTGTATGAGAGACTGTGTGTGTGTGCGTACGTGCATGTGTGGGAAAGGCCGAGACTATGTGTCTGTGAGGGGAGAGTGTGTGTGTACCTGCATGCATGTGTGTGTATGTTCAGGGGTTGAGAGAGGGAGAGTGTGTGTGAGTGTGTGTCTGTAAGGGGGACAGAGCAAGTGAACATATGTGTGCTTGGGGGACAGAGTATGTATGAGAGAGGATCTGTGTGTATGTGTTTGTGTTTGTGTGTGTTGGGAGTGTGAGTGTGTGAGAGACAGAAACTGTATCTGTGTGTGTGAGAGAGAGAGGTAGAGAGAGAGAGTGTGTGTGAGAGGGAGAGAGAGAGAATGTGTGTGTGAGAGGGAGAGAGAGAGAGTGTGTGTGAGAGGGAGAGAG
>NC_063365.1:2927405-2950728 GCF_021869965.1 Rhincodon typus | reverse complement strand
AGAGAGAGAGTGTGTGTGAGAGGGAGAGAGAGAGTGTGTGTGAGAGGAAGAGAGAATGTGCGACTTCATCTCAGGGTAGTAAAAGCCCAAAAAATTTCTCCATTCTCTGAGCAGAGATTTTTCTTTAAGTTTGTGAAGGGAGTACGTTTGTTCATTTGTAATTGTCTAATATAAGAAAGAGCTTTCATTAAATAATGCCTTTCATGGTCTCAAGACATCCCAAAATCAATGAAAAACTTCAAAGTCACAGGTGAAATGCCTACAAATGTGGCAGCTGATTTGCACAGTTAGCCATGACAAACAGTAGTGGGCAGATAATGTTTTAGCAATGTTGAGTTGAGAGATATATGTTGGCTGGGACACTTGGAAACCCTTGCTGCTCCTTGAAAAAAATGCTGTGGAATTATTTATATCCACTTGAAATCTTGGGCAATGGGTCCTTATATCCATATCACCTTAAGACTGCTGTGCCATCACAGGTGAATATGAAATAATGTCAAACTGTGAGCAAATTTATGTTAGGCCCAGGATGGTGAGATATTCCTTCTGGGAGAAGACTGTGGATGGGAGAGAGCTATCATTTGAGGAGCAGAAAACAAAACCTGAACAACTGCGGATGCTGGAAATCAGAAACGAAAACATAAATTGCTGGAAAAACTCAGCAGGTCTGGCAGCATCAATGGCAAAAAACATGAGTTCTGAAGAAGGGTCAATGTTAACTCTACTTTCTCTCCACAAATGCTGCCAGACCTGCTGAGTTCTGCCAGCAATTTCTGATTTTGATATTGAAGAGCAGGCTGGAATGGAGAGACAGATGCTCAGAAATAAGGAAGGCTATTATAAAAGGTAAGACTGGGAGACAGGAAGCTTATGAACTACTGATGGAGCAGCTGAAGGGAAAAGGGAATAGGAAAATTAGTGATTGCTGAGGCAGAGCTGATGGGAGCATTGGTACTCTGGGCTTCAGCAGACTTCCTTGGCCATTTGATGCTGACTAGCAACAACCTGTGATTTACACAATGATGATTTTGTTGTTAGCGACAAGATGAAAGAACTTCCAATTTCATAACAGCTTTCACCTGCAAAGTTCCAGAGTGGCTTGGAGCCAAGGAATTGTCTGATTCAGGGATTTGTTGTGTGGCTACTGTACGAGTTTTCAAACATTGATACTTCTCAGATGTTACCTTCATCACCAAAGAAAAAGGTCATCTATGTTGTGGAGTCTTTCTCTTCACCACAGCCCTGCATGGATTAAGATAAGTTTGAGTTACTCTATGACTTATGAACAGGCCAATCGGCCCCTTGAGCCATTTGGCTGATCTCGGTGTGACGTCACCTCTACTTACTTGTCTAACCACCCAACATCCTTTGATTTCCCTAGTCAATCAAGAACCTATCGAAATCAGCCTTAAAAATATCCAACAACCCTGCCTTCACTGCACTACACAATGACATTTGGAGAGCAGAAAATTCTTCTGCTTTGTTAGGATCCATGCTGAATGAAATCCAATCTTTCTTGCTATGTGTGTAGCCTTTTTATCGTCATCTTACATTGATTCTGAATTACCCTCTTCTTTTTACATTGCACTTCCAGCCTACTACGAGATAAATCTGCATGAATAATCGTCTGCTGTGAATCTATTCAGACATGGGTATCTGACATCTGCAACTTCCTATTTATAGCCCTGTCAGGTAAATGACAGCCCTACTTATATATAACACTTGAGGGTAATTCACAGTCACTCTCATTGCTTACCTTAACATTTCTGTTCTAATCAGATACCTTCAGCCACATATCTTTTCGCCTGCCTCAAGTCAGGAGCATCAACTACATACTATATTTGGGCTCCACACCACAGAAGTGAAGATCCTGGATGGTAAAGGCTGAGTTTAATGGGAATGGATATGATAATGAAATGGTGATTTATGTCGTGATATAACAGTGACATCAGCAAGAGGCTGTGAAGAAAGGATGGAACAGTCCGTACTAGAGAGAAATGTATTTTGCAGAGTTCAGTATTATATATGCTTTACTGTGGATTTTCACTTTGCTGCGGTGAAGACATATGAGTGTTTCTTTGATCCTGAGAGTGATGCCTCCAGGAATTCTTAACTCCTGGCAAGTCTGTTCATGACAGTAAGGTCGGAGGAGAGGAACCAGACAATATGTAATCCAAAACAAGCCGTCAATGGCGATCCAGGTGGAAGATACTTGTGTGACATCACCAGCTGCAATAGTGGATAAAGGCTGCAGCAGTAGGGAGATCTCCTGTTTCCTTGCCACTGGAACTGGATCTACCTTCTGTTGAGCACCGTGTGACTGCTGATGCACAATAGCCTTCCCATGTTAAAGGATGTCCTGCACATGGCTTCTACCAAGAGGAATGATATTTCAAGGCCAAGGACTAAAAAAAAAGCTGCCAAATGTGTGGTCAGAGATGTGACTCTCAGATGGGCCTGCACAAGATCCCACAGAACACATGACAAGTGACATGGAATTTCCCAGTTGGACAATCATACTCTTTAGCCAGTGATTACTGACGACGATTATGCCCGATGACATACAACAGTAAGGGGAAATGGTTACAGGCCACAAGTTACCAAAGAAGGCAAGAATAGCCGCCTCTCCAATGTACAAAATAGAATGCCAAGCTACAAGGTTCATGGCAACACTAAACAAAGGCTGCCAAGCATTTCTATACCCCCCTCCCAGTATTCACTTGATGATCTAAAGGGCCTCCATGGTAATATTAATTTGTGACCCCTTCCACTGCTTAGTCCAGAGGGTGAACTGATGCAGTTTGCCTCAGGTATGTGGTTAGATGACTATTTGGGTGGCAAAGGTGACTGAGCTATTCCATTGGAGATGAGCTCTGACTGGATTCAATGTTGTACTGTTATCTTACTCCATCTATGTTTCTCTGGAAAACTTAGAAATAGTTGCATAATAAATAGTTCAGACAGCATCAGGGGAGCAGGAAAGTTGATGTTTTGGTTTGGGACCCTTCTACAGAAATGGTCCCGACCCAAAACGTCAGCTTTCCTGCCCCTCTGATGCTGCCTGGCCTGCTGTGTTCCTCCAGCTCCACACTGTGTTGTCTCTGACTCCAGCATCTGCAGTTCTTGCTATCTCTGCATAATAAATAGTTGTTTCCTTTTTATAACAAAAAAGGGAAGAGCATTTATATAGCATCTTGTATTCTCAGAATACACCAAAATACCTTTTCTGAAAATAATCAATATTTTGATTTCTCTTATTTCTCTGTTATTAGTTTTAAATCTGAGTTAGTTTTTTTTTGTTAAGCAAAAGGATACGACCCAAAAGCAGGTGAATGCCACCAAACAGCCATGATCTCTTTAAATGGCAGAACAGGCTTGAGGGGTCGAATGGCCCCTGTTCCTATTAATTATTAATTTACAGGATGTGGCTGTCACTGTATAGTCTAGCATTTGCTGCCCACTTCTAATTGCCATAGAGATGGTGGAAGTCAGCTGCCATGTTGAACCACTTATACAGATACCCACATTGCAGTTAGCGAAGGAGTCTGAGAGTTTTGACCCAGTGACACTGAAGAAACAGCGATATATTTCCAAGTTGGCTTGGTAAGTAGCTTGGAGGGAAAACATGCAGTTGTTGGCAGTTCCATGTATCTGCTGCTCTTGTCCTTCTAGAAGGTAGAGGCCACCAATTGGGAGGTGCTACTAGAGTAGTGCTTCTGGGAGATGGTACACAAAGCTGCCACAGGGCACAGGTGTTGAGGGGAGTAAATACTGAAGGTGTTATATCATGTGCCAAAGGGCTGCTTTGCCCTGGAAGATGTTGAAATGCTTGAGAATTTTTGGAGCTACAATAATCCAGTCACGTGAAGAGTATTCCTTGTCACCCCTGACTTGTGCATTTTGATAGTAGACTGGCATTGAGGAGTGAGGAACTCCAAACTCAATGGTATGTTATTTGCCTCAGGATTTACAGCCAGAGAATTTACATGGCTCATTCAGTTCAGTTACTGACCAGTAGTAACCCACAGGAAGTTGATTGTGGGGTTTCAGTGATGGAATATCGATGAATGTTGAAAGGAGCTGGTTAGATTCTCTTGCTGGAGATGGTCATTAGGTTTGTACAATGCAATATTAGGCAATTAGCGATGAGGACTCTCGTGGCATAGGGGTAATTTCCCTCCCTCTGAGATGGAAGGCCTCCGCTCAGGTTCCATCTACCCTGGAAGTGTGTCTTCACATATCTGAACAGGTTGATTAAAAAATAATCAGATTGGATGATTTACCAGGAGCTGTCTAATCCACTATTAGGGCTCCTGTGGTTCTTGTGGTAGTGTCACTACCTCTGGACCAGAAGGCCTGGGTTCAAGGCTCACTTGCTTAAGATGTGCCCCATAACATTCCTGAACAGGTTGATTAAAAATAGCTATGAGGCAGTCAATTTAATCCCACAAATGGCAACATGATAAAGAGCAAACAATCTGTTTTGACAATGTTGGGCAAGAGATAAATTTGGCCAGAATGTTAGCTACTCTTTGGGATAATATTGTAACATTTTTAATTCCATCTGAATGGGCATATGGAGCAACAGTTTAATTTTTCATCCAAATAATGGCATCTCCAACAGTGCAGTGTCCTCTCTAAGTGCCAGGTTGAAATGTGTGCTTTGAGTCTCTGCACTGGGACAGCTCAGATGTGGGAGTGCTACCACTAAACCATCACCATACCAACTGGACTGGTAGGTACAATGGTTGATTGAAATGTTGTTGAAATGTACCTAGCCACAAAATTCAGAAACTAACTGACACCCATTCTCAGGACAGTATGTGGCATTTCTCCCAGCCAGGGATTGTGATGCAAAAGATAAGTTGGTATTCTTAGATGTCTTCAATGTTCTTAAAAATTGTTGCAGGAGTGCCAATGAGTAGAGTTTCCAAGATACCAGAGATGTGCACATTGCTACATTCAGAGAAGTCAGTAGCATCCGAGAAGCCATATCTATGCCATTACTTTGCCCTTCACAGATGATGGCGCCACTCTATTGACCAGCTACAACAATGGGTACTTAATACTTTGTTAAATTCCTTGCCCCTGCATAAGTAGCAGGTCTTCTTCAGAAAGCATTTATTCCTCAGCATAACATTAGTAATTATTATTAGTTTATCATAGTTTGTTAATCATTATTAAGTGCTTATTATTTGCCCATAAACAGCAAGTGTGAAGAAATTGGTGAGAGAAAAACAGCAAATTGTCCTCAAAACATAAACACTGCAAAGTTTAATTACTCATTAGTTTTGATCCATGTGCAAGAGCAGTTTGCAATATATTACATAGGATTGAAATGAACTCGAAAGGGCCAAAATCAACAGATTAAAACATTTCTCAAAATGAGCAACCAGCGAGTCAGACTGCCAAGTGCAGCGGTATTTGCAAAGTTAAATCATCTAATATCCACTGACCAAATACTGACAAAGATGTAGGCAGGTGACAGGAGGTCATCACATTGTGCATTAAAGTTTGTGCATGCAATGATAAGTTTAGCTAATCCATTCCTGCTGCAATTCTATTTATGGCATGTGTAACAAAAGCAACCAAAAGAGTACTTTTAAGATTGTCAATCAAAGGGAATCCATAATGTTGCCCTTGGCTTGATCCTAATGGTCTTCTGCGTAGTAAGATGGTGCAACATGTGCTGGTATGCTATACTTGACCATTTGATTTACAAAAAGACATTTCTATGAGTTTTGTTTCAGGGCACATACATGTCCCTGGCTTCTTCTGTAATGCTTGGAAGACAATCACTGACAGATGCATTGGCAGAAGGAAATGGTAGGTGCATTGGCAGTCATGACTGATAGACACATTTTCAGAAGCAATTGACAGGTACATTGGTGAATTTGTTGTCAGTTACATTTGATACTAGTGACTGACATGGAGATTGTCAGGAATAATTATCTGATGTGACACAAAGAGTGACCACAGGTTTAATACAAGGTGTAGTTCACAGTTGTGATACTGGATTGGAGCAACACAAGACTGACTGGCAAGGGCAGCTGAAATTTACAAATGTTGGATAGAATTATTGATAGAATCTGTATTGTGTACAACTGACATTTTGATATCACTGATATATGCTTCAGGTTAGTGCATAGAAATTCCACTGCACAAAATATCTTGACCAATATTTAACTTGTATATGAAAATAATGAAAGAATCAACAAAGAAATGAGAATTCAGCCAAGAAGGAAACTGATAAAGAAAGGGAAAGTCAAATATGAAAGTAAATTAGTGAGAAACATAAAAACAGATTGTAAAAGCTTCTTAGTACAGAAAGAGGAAAAGATTAGCAAAGACAAATGTGGGTCATTACAGATAAAGGGAGGTGGATTTATAACGTGGACAAACTGAGCAAATACTTTGAATCTGGCTTCATGTGTAAAATTTTGGGCTTGGCAGCCACAGATATCTTAGATAAGAAATTGACTGTTCGTATCTTTAAGATAGTTAATTAAGAAGCAAAGATATGATAAATTAGCTTAAGAGACAGCAGCAGTATACAACCCATGACAGGTGCAAGTGATTTACTCTCATACAAGATTTTAGTAAATAAAATTAAAACACATGGGATTGAGGGTGACATGCAGCTGGCATGCTTTGAGAACTGATTAATAGACAGCAACAGAGAGTAGGAGTAAATGGGTCATTCTCAGGTTGGCAGGCTGTGACCTGGGTGTTGCAAATATTGGTGCCTGGGCTTTAGCTGTTTACAATGGGGAGATCAACTGTAATAGGTTGATGTTTGTTGATAACATTAAACTAGATGGAATTGTGAGGAGTGAGGAGGTTGCAAAAATGCTTTCATAGGCTAAGAGAGTGGGCAAGAACATTGGCAGGTGGATTACAACGTAGAAAAATGTGAAATGATCAACTTTGGTAGATTTGGGCCTGTATTTTCTAGAGATTGGACAAAATTCTTAAGGAGCTCAACAGGAACATGCAGGAAAGATGTTTCTCCTGGCTGGAAGTTGGGGTCAAGAACAAGGGGATGTAACTACAGGACAGGGAGTAGGTCATCTTGGACTGAAATGGGAAAGAAAATATCTTCACTCAGAGGGTGGTGAATCTTTGAAATTCTTTATCAGAGGGCTGTGAGGGCTCAGCAACTGAGTACATTTGAGACAGAAATCAATAGTTGTTTATAGAAATTGAGGGATATGAGGATCATAAAGGAAAATGGTGTCAAGATGGAAGATGAGCCACGAATCTAGATAAATGGCGGAACAGGCTCACAGGGGCAGAAAATTGCATTTTCCTGTTCCCATTTCCTCTGTTTCTAATTTCAAAAGAATGTTCTGGATAAAGGAAACCTTTCTTTTTGAAAATTTATGAAAGGTTCTCCTGGTTTTGTTTACCTCTCTTTGGAGATGACATGGCTCTGAAGGGGTGATGGAGGTGGATACTAATTATCCAGTTATGATACTCCAGACCTCATAATGCATGGTGTTCACTTGATGGACCAGTTACTTTTCACGTTGCAAGTTTTGAACATTCACAGACTCACACTGGGCCATGCCTCTTGTCCAGCCTTAATGTCAGCACAGTCAGGCTTCTCTTTGGCCAAAAGCTAGGAAATGCAAGCTTATTGTGCTTTTTTATTGGCCTTCCTACTGTCTGCATCATCATGTCTGTACTGTTGGGATTGGAAAATTAACCCCATGGGCAAAATGGTACATGAACTACCAATTTCACCAGCATATCTTCAATGTACTATAATATCAACCACAATGTTAGCCACTCTCTGCTTACATCATGAACATTCGCCAACTACAGAATTTCCAGATGGTTTGTCTTGATGCTTAATGAAGGGACAGAAACCTGGAGCATATGATCCATCCAACCCAGTGGAAGATTTGCACACCGTGTGTCTTTCCGTCTGTCAGATGATAAGCTCGGTTAAGCTCATTACGTACAGCTGTGATATCCTTACCCGAGTTTAACAAAGCATAATTCTAATATTTGTGAGCAGTTTCAATAAAGCTAACCTATCTAAAGGTGGCATCTTCAAATGAACATTTGGCCAGAGATATTGAACGGTGTCCACACAATCACAGAATTGTCACAGTGCAGAAGTAGGCCATTCAGCCCACCGTTTCTGCACCAGCTCTCCAAATTAGCATCTCACTCAGTGCCAGTCTCCTGCCTTTTCCCTGTAACCCTGAATATTGCTCAATTTCAGTTTAACTCCCTTTGGAAAACCTCAATTAAATCTATGTCCACCACAATCTCAGGCAGCGCAGTTCCAGATATTAACTACTTACTGTGTGGGAAAGCCTTTCCTGATATCATTTTTCCTTCCTTTGCTGTGAATCTGAACCCTCTTGTTCTCGATACTGTCAAGAGTGGAAACATTTTCTCCCTCATCACTCTCCCTTGACCCTTCATGATTGTAAATGTTTTAATCAGATTACATCTTAGCCTTCTCTTCTCCAAAGAGAACAGCGCAGCTTCTCCAATCGATCTTCACAACATAGAATCAAGAACGAGTGGACACTGTTTAAAAATCTGGGGTTGCCAATTTAAAACAGAGTTTTGGCAAAATTTTCTCTCAGAGGGCCATGATTCTTTGGAATGCTCTTCCTGAAGAGGTTGTGGAAGCAGAGTCCTTGAATAGATCTAAGGTAGAGGTGGATAGATTCTTGTTAAGCAAGTTGGGAACAAGGCTATCAGAGGTAGGCAGGAATGTAGATTTGAGTTAGTTCAGCCATGATCTTATTGAAGAGTGGGGCAGACCCGAGGGGCCAAGTAGCCAGCTTCTGCTCCTTCTTCAAGTGTTCATATGTAAATTCCTCATTCCTGGAAACATTCCCATGAATCTCTCCTGCATTCTCTCCAACATCTTCACATCCTTCCTAAAGTGATGCCCAGATGTGAAGGCAATTCATCGCCTGAGGCCAAACTATGTGCCTATGTCATTTCAACAGAATGTCCTTTCTCTGCTACTATGACCCCAAATGCCACTATTAACAAAGTCTATGACACTACATGCTTTATTAACTGCTGTCGCATGCTATACTCCTGCAGCTCCGTGAGCTGTATTCTTCACTTTTCGCAGAATAGGGGAAAGCGTTGCTAGTAGTAATAAGAACTTATGGAGCATGACTCAATGCCATGTCCTCTATTAGCCAATAAAATTATCTTTTCTTCTTTCTGCAAAAAAAGACTTCAGGGTTTGGGCTAGTCAGTAACTCCCAGTAAGAGCAGAAAAAAATGATCATTAAATCAGGTCTAAAGAGCTAGGGATGTGGGATTTGTTCTTAGAGATAGCCACAGGTAGCTCAAGTCATTAAAACTCGGAACACAAGGCAATTAAAAAGGAAACAAATACAGGTGTTACATAAGGCATAGGAGAAACATGAGCCATTCAGCCCATTAGTCTGCTCCTCCATTCAATGAGATCATGGAGGATCTGATAATTCTCAACTCCATTTTCCTGCCTTTTCCCCATAACACTTTATTCCACTTCCTGATTAAAAATCTATCTCAGCCTTGAATACACTTAATGACCCAGCCTCAACAGCCCTCTGAGGTAGAGAATACTGCTGATTCACAACCCTCTGAGAGAAAAACATTTTCCTCTTTTCTCTATTAAATGGGTAACCCTTCAGTTCCAAGAAGTACAGAACTGAGAAATAGTTAGATTGAACTCCTTTCAAAGCTTGCTTAGATCACACTTAACGAGTACACAGCACACGATAAATGGAGGCATTGAAGAAAAAGCATAGCAGATTCACAGGTGTGATAACACAAAGGATGGTCTGAACAAACTATACCTCAATTCTCCATAAATGAGGACTGAGGCGTGATCTAACTGGACGCTGCACAAATTTGAGCAAGATTGATAAACTGGATGCTTCCTACTGTAGCAGAATCAACAGAGGAGGACAGTGGAAGAATATGTATAATGTTACAGCAAAAGTGCACCAAAAAAAAGGCTAACAACTCTTGGAACGTGCTAGGATTCCTTAAAACTTTGTGGGTGGTAAATAAAAACTGTTATTTTTACTGTTGCATTTTCTCAAACTGTCTCTGATACAGATAACCGTCCAATTCCACCAGCATCTGTGATAAGAGTTGAAACAAAATTCAAGGGCTCCAGATAGCCAGTGATTAGACATGTGCACAGAAAATTGACTCTACAATCAAATTTAGCTCACTGTGGAGCAATCAAATAATGATCATACACCCTGCAACTAATCAATGGACTCAGAAGGAATGACATGAGGATCATTGCTATGCAGCCAAAAGATAAAAAGCTATCAATAAAGCACCACTGGAGTGAGACTACCAAGGAGTTTCTCCCAGAAAACAGATCAGTTCTCATTAGATCAGTTTCAATTGATCTGCAGTTAACCTAGATTAACAGGGCAGCATGGTAGATCAGTGGTTAGCAGGTGGTGGTGGAAGGTTGTTTCTCAGCTGGAGGCCTGTGACCAGCAGTGTGCCTTTTTGTCATTAATATAAATGATTTGGATGTGACTATAGGAGGAATGGTTAGTAAATTTACAGATGATGACAAAATTGTAGTGGACAGTGAAGAAAGTTATCTCAGAGTACAATGGGACTTTAATCAGATGGGCCAATTGGTTGAGCAATGGCAGATGGAATTTAATTTAGATAAATGTGAGGTGCTGCATGTTGATAAGGCAAATCAGGGCAGGAGTTATACACTTAATGGTAAAGTAATGCAGAGCATTGCTGAACAAAGAGACATTGGGATGCAGTTTCATAGTTCCTTGAAGATGGACTCACAGGTAGAGAGGGTGGTGAAGAAGGTGTTCATTATGTTTGCCTTTATTGTTCAATGTATTGAGTATAGGAGATATTGTGGCTCTATAGGATATTGTTTAGGCCACTTTTGGAACACTTTATTCAGTTCTGTTCTCCCTGCTATAGGAAAGATGGTATTAAACTTGAAAGGGTGCAGAAAAGAATTACAAGGATTTTGCCAGAGTTGGAGGGTTTGGATCATAGGGAGAGGCTGAATAAGCTGGGATGATTTTACCTGGAGTGTCTGAGGCTAAGGGCTAACCTTTGTAGAAGTTTATAAAAATCATGAGGGGCATGGATAGGGTGAATAGCCAAGGCCTTTTTCCCAGGGTATGGGGGTCCAAAACTAGAGAGCATACATTTAAGGTGAGAGGGAAAATAAATAAAAGGGACCTAAGGGCAACTTTTTCACACAGAAGGTGGTGCATGAATGGAATGAGCTGCCAGAGGAATTAGTGGAGACTGGAACAGTTACAACATTTAAAAGGGATCTGGATGGGTACATGAATTGAAAGGGTTTAGAGGGACTGGGCTAAATGCTGGCAAATGGGTTGGCATAGATGAGTTGGAGCAAAGGGTTTGTTTCCATGCTGTACATCTCTATGACCCTATGCTGCCTCATAGTGCTGGGGACC
The DNA here is from genome assembly GCF_021869965.1 of Rhincodon typus. NCBI lineage: Eukaryota > Metazoa > Chordata > Chondrichthyes > Orectolobiformes > Rhincodontidae > Rhincodon > Rhincodon typus. Next base: position 2,939,269 of record NC_063365.1, on the reverse strand, counting down.
CAGGTTTGATTTCAACCTTAGGCCTCTGTCTGTATGGAGTTTGCACATTCTCCCCATGTCTGCGTTGGTTTCCTCCCCTGGACCAAAAATGTTCCGGGTTAGGTGGACTGGCCATGCTAAATTGCCCTGTAGTGTCCAGGAATGTGCAGGTTAGGTGGGTCAACCATTGTAAATATGGAGTTACAGAAATAGGGTGGGGATGCTGGATCTGGGTGGGATGCTCTTTGAAGGGTTGGTGCAGACTCAATGGGCTGAGTGGCCTCTGACCACACTGCTGGCATTCTAAGATATAGATTAACTACCTTAGGTGGCTCGTCTAAAATTGTGTTTTAATTCATTAAATTTTGAGCAATTTACTTGTAATTATCAATAAATCACACTTTGTATCTGAAATACAAGGCAGCTGCTAATCAATTCAGTCAAGAATTCAGGACGAGCTTCTTTGCCAGAAGACTGGTAAGAGTGTGAAACTCACCACAGCAAAGTGGTTGAGATGAGTAGTGGAGATCTATTTCAGGGAACCTGGATAAACATAGGAGAGAGGGAGCAATGGCAGACTACAGTGATAGGGTTAAATGGAAAACAATGGTGGAGGATCACATGGCTGAATGACATGCTTCTCTAAAATTAAACATTCTGTTTAATGACATTCACCTTTCTGTTTAAAAATCTGTCTATTTCACTGATCTGTTTGTACTGGCTTTGAATATTGCAGTCCCATAAATGCATCTGATGCTCAACAATATCATGGATAGCTTAGCCTTATTAATAGGGACCACTCTTAAAGCTATTTAAGTTCTCGGGTCTACAAGCACGCTTGCTCTAATATGGAAGACAAGCTTGAAGTCTTTTTCACAGTGTAGGAGACGGAAGAGTGCAAGATCTCAAGGAAAGTAATACACAAATAACAAAAGGACAATGAAGATCATGCTCATGTAAGGCATTGTCCAAACCCTTTCATAGGGCAATATTTGCACAGAGCAAGTGGATGATTTTCATGTATGTTGGATGGTGGTGACTTAGTCGCTGTCCACACCCAGTCAATAACACTGAAGGAGCCCTGACCAATGGTCTTGGACTTATGATGTTAACATTGAATGCTCAAGATGCTGGCACTAACTGGGGGTCCTTAGAGGCAACTCACTATGAGGCAGCAACTCACTCAGTGGGGAGGCAGTGGCCTAGTGGTATTATTGCTGGGCTGTTAATCCAGAGACCCAGATAGTGTTGTGGGGACCTGGGTTTGAATCCTGCCATGGCAGATGGTGGAATTTGAATTCAATAAATATCTGGAATTAACATCATCATGATGACCATGAATCCATTGTCGATTGTTGAGGAAAAACCCATCTGGTTCACTAATGTCCTTTAGGGAAGGAAACTGCCTATATGTGACTCCAGATCCACAGCAATTCAGTTGACTCATAACTGCCCTCTGGGCAATTAAGGATGGGCAATAAATGCTGACCTAACCAATGATGCCCTCATCCTATTAATGAACAAAGGGGGGAAAACGTGTGATAACAGGGAATTATTTGGGGCAGATTCTGATCATGGACGAAGTCCACATCTTAAATATAAGGACTGGAAGGACAGCAGGAGTGGGGCAGGTTAGATTTGTTAAACAGAGCACTTAAGACCATAAGGGTTAATGCCAGAAGAAATAGGAACTGGATTAGGCCATTCAGTCTCTCAAGCCTGCTCCTCCAGTAAGAGAATCATGGCTGATCTGACATCCCTCATATCCACTATCCTGCCTGAAATAACTCCATGAAGGCTGGTATCATATCACCAAGTCACCCTTTCTTTATGCATGTATTGTACATAGCACTGACCCAACTAGTTCAGAGCTGGCTCTTAGAGTGAGCAACACCCTGACACTCCTGTTTATATCTGTCAGCCAGGGGTCACTGATTGGACCAGATTAACAGCCCTAATCAGGGAACTCAGATTCTGAGATCCAACTGGCTGACGTTGTTACAATCACTACATGCCTCTCCCTCTAAGTGCTGGAATGTAGGCCCATTCTTTTACCTTTGGTTCTCCTGGGGCATTTTCACACCAGGTCCAGTTCCTCCAACTCTGCCTCAGATGCTGGTGGTGTGTAGCAAATTGTGTCCCACCTCTTGCACCCAGAGCATCTCGGCCAAAACTCATTCTCTTCTTCATCGAGACTGCGACATCTGCCATGTCCATCCTCAAACGTTTCTTCAGCACTGGATGGAGGTAGTGAACACTCGTGTTCTGACAGCCTTGCCAGATGTTCTGAGGTGCCTGGGTATGTTTTGATCCTACCCCATTTGCGAAGTTGCCGCTTTCATGTGGCCTTTGTACGTCATGGGACCTGGCCTTGCGTCGACCATGCCTTTTACCCATGCAGGGCCATTCCTGTGGTTTCAACACCAAATTTTGTCCCCTAAAGTATACTGCCTCTCTCACTTAGGGAGTTTATCTGACATTCACCCTCCCAGGTTCAGGAAGATCAGATGTTACCTGAAGCAGAGTCTTCTCCCCAGCAGCAATTCTGCTGGAACTATCCCTTCTGTGAGGGATGGTCCTATAATCAAACAGGAACTGGAATCGTTTGGTATTGAGTGAAGCTGTAGGCTGTCTCTTTAAGCCTGCCTTCAAAGTTTGGACTGGTCTTTCTGCCAGAGCACTGGATGATAGATGGTATGGAGCTGTCCTTCCATACCGAATGTCGTTCGAAGTTTGGAAATACTCAAATTCCCTGCTGGTAAATGATGGCCCATTGTCTGTGACCCACACCTCTGGGAGTCCATCTATTGTGAACGATGCTCATAGCTTTTCAATCGTTGCCCCCGTGTTTGAAAAATCCACAAACCTGAATGACCTGGTCGACCCATTGTCTCTGCCTGCTCCTGCCCCACCGAACTGATCTCAAACTATCTGGACTCCATTTTCTCCCCCTTGGTCCAGGAATCTCTACCTATGTCCGTGACACCACCCATGCCCTCCACCTCCTCCAGAACTTCCAATTCCCCGGTCCCCAACACCTCATCTTTACCATGGACGTCCAGTCCCTCTACACCTGCACTCCCCATACAGATGGCCTAAAGGCCCTCCGCTTCTTCCTGTCCCGCAGGCCCGACCAGTCCCCCTCCACTGACCCTCATCTGCTTAGCCGAGCTTGTCCTCACCCTCAACAACTTCTCTTTCAATTTCTCCCACTTCCTACAGACAAAGGGGGTGGCCATGGGTGCCCGCACGGGCCCAAGCTATGCCTGCCTCTTTGTAGGTTACGTGGAACAATCCCTCTTCCATACCTACACTGGCCCTAAACCCCACCTCTTCCTCCGTTACATTAATGACTGTATCGGCGGCGCCTCGTGCTCCCACAAGGAGCTCGAACAGTTCACCCACTTCACCAACACCTTCCACCCCAACCTTAAGTTTACCTGGACCATCTCTAATACCTCTCTCTCCTTCCTGGACCTCTCTGTCTCCATCTCGGGCAACCACCTAGAAACCGATATTCATTTCAAGTCCACCGACTCCCACAGCTACCGAGAATACTCCTCCTCCCACCCACCTTCCTGCAAAAATGCCATCCCCTATTCCCAATTCCTTCGCCTCCTCCGCATCTGCTCCCAGGATGAGGCATTCCACTCCCGTACATCTCAGTTGTCCTCGTTTTTCAAGGACCGTAACTTCCCCCCTTCAGTGGTTGAGAACGCCCTCAACCATGTCTCCCACATCTCCTGCAACTCATCCCTCACACCCCGTCCACGCAATAAGGACCAAAAAAGAATCCCCCTCGTCCTCACGTACCATCCCACCAACCTCCAGATCCAACGCATCATCCTTCGACACTTCCGACATCTGCAATCCGACCCCACCCCTAAAGACATCTTTCCCTCACCACCCTTATCTGCTTTCCGGAGGGACCACTCTCTCCGTGACTACCTTGTCCGCTCCACACTCCCCTCTAGCCCCACCACACCCGGCACTTTTCCCTGCAACCGCAGGAAGTGCTACACCTGCCCTCATACCTCCTCCCTCACCCCCATCCCAGGCCCCAAGAAGACTTTCCACATCAAGCAGATGTTCACCTGCACATCTGCCAATGTGGTATACTGCATCCGCTGTACCCGTTGTGGCCTCCTCTACATCGAGGAAACCAAGTGGAGGCTCGGGGACCGCTTTGCAGAACACCTACGCTCGGTTCGCAATAAACAACTGCACCTCCCAGTCGCGAACCATTTCAACTCCCCCTCCCATTCCTCAGACGACGTGTCCATCCTGGGCCTCCTGCAGTGCCACAACGATGTCACCCGAAGGTTGCAGGAACAGCAACTCATATTCCGCTTGGGAACCCTGCAGCCCAATGGTATCAATGTGGATTTCACAAGCTTCAAAATCTCCCCTCCCCTCCCCCTACTGCATCCCAAAACCAGTCCAGCTCGTCCCCGCCTCCCTAACCTGTTCTTCCTCCCACCTATCCCCTCCTCCCACCTCAAGCCACAACCCCATCTCCTACCTACTAACCTCATCCCGCCCCTTTGACCTGTCCGTCCTCCCTGGACTAACCTATCCCCTCCCTAACTCCCCACCTACACTCACCTTTACTGGCTCCATCCCCGCCTCTTTGACCTGTTTGTTTCCTCTCCACCTATCCTCTCCTCTATCCGTCTTCTATCCGTCTTCTATCTGCCTCCCACTCTCTCCCTATTTATTTCAGAATCTCCTTCCCCTCCCCCATTTCTGATGAAGGGTCTCGGCCCAAAACATCAGCCTTTCTGCTCCTGCTGCTTGGCCTGCTGTGTTCATCCAGCTCTGCACCTTGTTGTCTATGTACGTCCAACCACTTTGAATGGGCATCTACAAAGACTAAAGACTAGAACCCATGAAAGGGCTGGCATGGTGGGTGTATAACTGAGTCCAGGCTTTACCCAGCCATTCCCCCGAATTTGGGGAAGCTGCAGGTCGTAGTTTTTGTCCTTGTTAGCAGTCTGGGCACTGCTCCATGATGTGGCTATGTCAGCATCCAATCCTGGCCACCAGACATAATTTCTACCAACATCTTCAATTTGGATACAGCTGGATGTCTCTGGTGGAGTTCAGCCAGTATCTTTCAGCAGCCTTTGCTAGGGACAATCACTCTTGCTCCCCATTGTAATATGTCATCCTCTGCGGTGATCTGGTCTGGCCAGGTCCATAAAGGTTTCAGTTCCAGTTGTGAGGGCTCCTTTGTTTCCCCAATCATGACCAGCTTTTTCAGTTTTGTCAGGACAGGATCTTTTTGTGTCCACAGTCTGATATTGTCAGCATTGACTGGAAGAGTGTCCAAAAATGGACTATTCCAATGGCAGAACCATCAGTAGTGGCAGGTGGCTCAAGGCATCTGTGTTTGCCATTTGGCCTCCTGGACAGTGTTCCAACTTGCAATTCTACGCAGTCAGAATTAAAGCTCACTGCTGACTTCGACCTGAAGTTATAGGCTCTTCAAGCCACCTTAGCAGGGGTCTGTGTTCCATTACTATTACAAACTTATGTCCATAAATGTACTGGTGGAACTTTCTCACACCAAAGGTGACCTCTTAACCTTCCTTTTTTATTTGGGCATATCTTCGGTCAGTTTTAGCCAAAGTGTCGGAAGTACATGCTGTTGAACGTTCCTCTCCAGCACTATCCCGATACAGTACAGGGAGACATGACATGTCAGCACCACATCTCACTTGGAATCATAGCGGGCCAACACCTTAGATGATGATAGCTGCTTCTTCAATTTCCTATAGGCTACTTCTTGGCTGCGAGACCATTTCCAAGGCTGAGCATTTTCCCATAGCAAAGGTAAGGGTGGCAGGATGGAGGTCAGGTTATGTACGAATTTTTTGTAATAATTCACCAACCCAGGGAAAGACCTTAGCTCTGTAACAGACCTGCGAGCCAAGGTACCTTTGATTGCCCTCACTTTATCTTCCATCAGGTGTAATCCAGTCTTGTTAACTCTGTGGCCCAAGATTCCCCTTGTGTCACCATATTCTTACCAGACTGTAGGGCTGCTCTCTCATTAGAAAGAGACAATTGATGGTGATTTAAACTGAGGGCAACCATACCTAAGGCAAGGGGAGTGGTTGACCTTCATGGTATCTTCATGGTAACCTCACCCAGTGCAGGAATTGAGCCCACGCTGTTAGCGTCACACTGCTTCGCAAAGTATCGGTCCAGCCAACTCAGCTAAACCAACCTGTAGCCCAAGTAGGTCACTTGGGATGCCTGGAACATACATTTTTCTCTCCTAAGGCATAGCCTTGGCTTGGAGAAATATTAAGCACTATGTCCAAGTTCTCTAAATGTTCTTTATTGATCTTCCCGGTTATTAGGGCTTCATCCTGTAAAATGGTAGTCCCTGTAAAATGTTTTCCATCATCTGGTGGAAAATGACACAGGCTGACGATACCCCAAAAGGCAGTCTTGTATATTGGTACAAAGCTTTATGGGTATTAATTATAGTATACTTCTGGGAATCCTCATCCAATTACAATTGCAGGTACGCATGGCTCATGTCCATCTTTGTGAAGGGCAACACTCCGTCCCCCATACACTAATTTTGTGTATAAGTCCTCTATGCGAGGGATTGGGTATTTATCCAGCTGTGAAACGTGGTTGACCATTTGTTTGAAATCTCCACAAAGGCAAGCCGACTGGTAAGGCTTCACAATCAGCACAACCAGAGCTGCCCATTCCACAAACTGGACTAGTCTGATGATTCCTTCATTTTCCAGCCTCCTGAATTCTGCATCTACTTTTGCACAAAAGGCAAATGATACTGGATTGAGATAGCAAGAACTGCAAATGCTGGAGCCAAAGACAACACAGTGTGGAGCTGGAGGAACACAACAGGCCAGACAGCATCAGAGGAGCAGGAAAGTTTTTGTTTCAGGTCAGGACCCTTCTTTAGAAATGGCCTTGCAGAATCATGCATTTGCTTCTTAGTCATTATGTAACGTAGCCTTGGGCCCTTTGATAGTCCCTATCCTTTCCTGAAAAGCCTCCGGGAATTTAATTAGGACTTCACTCAATCAGCCATTCTCTCATCGAAAAACATTGAGCCAATCAAGTTGAATCTTTCTCAACCAATTTTGCCCCAACAAGCTTGGGCCTGAGCTATTTTACTACAATCACTGGTAACTGAATCAGCTGCTTCTTAGAAGAGACAGAAACCGAAGTTGTACCCTTAATCTGTAAAGGTTCCCCGGTAGGGGTTCTCAGCCTGGCTGAGGTCTTATGGAAATTTAAGAGTTGGAGTCCAGAACAAATTTTGGTGAAGACTGGTTCTGCGATCACTGGTACAGCCACGCCACTATCAACCTCCATTAAAATCAGGTCACCGTTTAACCAGACATTTATTTTGTTTGGTTCTGGTTTGGAACTTTCTAAGCGATTTAATGTTCAAAACCAGATGTAGGTGGACTTGCCAGGGTGTGCACTCTCCTGGATACTGGCCTATGAGTTCTCTTACTCAAATCAGGACTAGTGGGGCTCCTTTGGTGTCTTGAGTCTGCATACAGCAGCCACAATGGCCTGCCGGCCCAGATCCTCCAGAAAACTTTAACCATTTAGTCGAGACTTGGCTTTGCTTTAGGGTTTTGCTGTGGGCTGACCTAAGGTCTCTGTTCAGAATATGTCCTGAGGGAAGTTATGCAATTGCCTCCACTCAAGTGATGTTCTCCGAGACGCCAAGAGGAAGAAGAATACCTCTACCAGGTTTTCAAGGACAATGGATATCCAAAGAACTGGGTCAGAAGTTGCCTACTCGAATAACATTAGGAAGATACTACATGCCCCGACACACTCATCACACTACTCTACATCAGGAACACATTGGAACTCACCACAAGACTCCTACAACTGCTGGGCATCAGAGTGGCACACAAGCCCACGTCAACCCTACAACAACAGCCCACCCGAACTAAGGACCCACTCCCCGCCATGGACAGGACCAATGTCATCTACAAGATCCCCTGCAGAGACTGTGAGAAACGTTACATCGGACAAAAAGGAAGGAAACTAACAACAAGAGTACATGAACGCCAACTGGCTACAAAAAGACACGACCAATACTCACTCACCTCAATCCGCATGAACACATTGAACCACCACTTCGACAGGACCAAGATCCTGGGACAGGTTAAGCAGAGACAGGCACGAGAATTTCTAGAAGCATGGCACTCCACGAAGCATGCTATTAACAAACACATTGAACTTGACCCCATATACATTCCATTACGAAGGAAAACTAGAAGTGAGGCAATCCATCTTAACGGACCCCAGAGTTTAAAAGCCAGGCGGGAAAACACACCAATGCTTCATCAGAAGCTGCACTGAGGATGTTACCCAGCATGGTAACGAAACGTCTGCGAAACAAGAAACCAGCTCGGCGAGCCAACCAACCTCAATACCACAACCCGAGCTACAAATCTACTCCAAAACCTTAGTGATATTCTCCGAGCTTAGTTGGCCTGGCAAGGGTGTCCACTTCAATCAGAATACTCTGTAACATATATGCTCCACTTGCCGCATTTTCTAACAACAAAGCCAGTTGTGGGGCCTGCTTGAAATCCAGTTGGGCTTTAGCTAGTAGGCGCTTTTGCATGGTCACATCATTAATCCCACATACCAAACGATCTCTCAGCATCTCACCTAAGGTTAAATCAAAATCACATGCCTCTGCCAATCATCTTAATCCCATCAAAAATCCCAATACGGAATCCCTGATTCTCGAACTGTTGAGTAAAACTGATTGCATCTCAGAAGTAGAGGAGGCTTAGGGTTATAATATTCCTCAGCTAAATCTAACAACTGTCAAAAGATTTTAGTATCTGGTGCCTCCAGGAAAGTTAGGCTCCGAACAACTTAAAAAGCTGCAGGTCCAAATGCTGCCAGGAGAATTACTCAATGCTTCTCGTCTGCCCCAATGTCATTTGCCCAGAAAAAAAAATACAATTTTTCCACGTACTGGGCCCAGTCTTTGACAGCAGGATTGAATGAGTCAAACTTCCCAAATAATGGCATGATGCCAGAAATGCTTCCCCCAACTCAAAGTCGACTGTCGTGAGTGAATTTCTGCAGGACCGTACTTTGCTCTCATCGCCACTGAAATAACTCCACAGAGGCCGGTATTCTGTCACCAAGTCACCCTTTACTTACACATGGAGAGTCCTTGGCAATGATCCAGCTTCGTCAGAACCAGCTCTCAGAGTGAACAGAAACTCTGACACTCCTATTTGTCTCTGTCAGCCAGGGCTCCCTGATTAGACCAAATTAACAACCTCAACCAGAGAACTCATGTTTTACAAGGTCCACCTGGCTGACTTTATTACAATCACTACAATTTATCAGTGTATTTTTGGCAGTTCAGACTCAATGGCCCAAAAGACCTCTTCTGTCCTGTATGATTCTATGGCCGTTGCTGACTTCACCTCAATATTATAGGAACACAGAGTTATAGCACAGGATTGTTATTCATTCAAGGAAGTAATATTATTGGATAAACCAGCCCCTCCTTAATTGTCTTGAGAAAGTGGTGCTGAGCTGCCTTCTTAAACTGCTACAGCACATGTGGAGGACAGGCCTACAGTGCTTTTAGGAAAGGAGGCCATGGTCCATTAAGATGACTAATTCCACAAGCAAATTGTTTCCTAAAAACCTCCCTTGTTACACTCCATGCTCCTTCAATCAGATGAAAGACAGGATCTAATGAAGAACATGTTTGCCCGAGGGGAATTCCTGCAGAAGGAGTTTGTATCCAAGTATAGTGGACAATAATTTAGCATCTGACATGCTGCAACAGAACAATTCTTCTGTGATCTCTGGATTTTTGTTCTTATCCTGATAATTACTTGTGAAAACTGTCGCCTCTTCACTTGCCTGAATAGTAAACGCTCAAAGTACCAAGATGCAGACGTCAGCGTGGAGTTCCATGTGGAGAGCAAACAACGTTCGAGACACTTCATCTATCAGACCTTAACATCCATTCTCAAGAAACATCAGTAGCTTTTCACTTTAAGTAAGACATTGCCTTGCAGGTTTCTTTCTAAAACAAACAGCTCGTTGCTTTAATACAGAAGCGTTTACACGAGAAACAGAAACAAACATTGGGGTGCTGCTGCTGCATAGCTATCTTTTACTTTAACTGGCCTGTACTACCACAAGCATTGGTCATACCTCCCTAGTTACACTCCATGCTCCTTCAATCAGATGAAAGACAGATCTAATGAAGAACATGTTAGCCCGAGGGGAATTCCTGCCGAAGGAGTTTGTATCCAAGTATAGTGGACAATAATTTAGGATCTGACATGCTGCAACAGAACAGCAAAACTATCCATTTCAGTGTCCAAACTCAGTCTCCAGATCCTCACCCATGGCACTGTTGTTGGCCTGTCTGCACTTATGTCACACAGAGAGCTGTAACTTCCTCTCCACACAAAGACATGGATCTCTAACTATGTGAGACAACAAGGTGCAGGGCTGGATGAACACAGCAGGCCAAGCAGCATCATAGGAGCAGAGAGGCTGACGTTTCGGGCCTAGACCCTTCATCAGAAAAGGGGGAGGGGAAGGGGGTTTTGAAATAAATAGGGAGAGAGTGGGAGGCGGATAGAAGAGGGATAGAGGAGAGGATAGGTGGAGAGGAAACAAACAGGTCGAAGAGGCGGGGATGGAGCCAGGAAAGGTGAGTGTAGGTAGGGAGTTAGGAAGGGGATAGGTCAGTCCAGGGAGGACGGACAGGTCAAGGGGGCGGGATGAGGTTAGTCGGTAGGAGATGGAGGTGCGGCTTGAGGTGGGAGGAGGGGATAGGTGGGAGGAAGAACAGGTTAGGGAGGCAGGGACGAGCTGGACTGGTTTTGGGATGCGGTAGGGGGAGGGGAGATTTTGAAACTTGTGAAATCCACATTGATACCATTGGGCTGCAGGGTTCCCAAGCGGAATATGAGTTGCTGTTCCTGCAACCTTCGGGTGGCATCGTTGTGGCACTGCAGGAGGCCCAGGATGGACATGTCGTCTGAGGAATGGGAGGGGGAGTTGAAATGGTTCGCGACTGGGAGGTGCAGTTGTTTGTTGCGAACCGAGCGTAGGTGTTCTGCAAAGCGGTCCCCGAGTCTCCGCTTGGTTTCCCCGATGTAGAGGAAGCCACACCGGGTACAGCGGATGCAGTATACCACATTGGCAGATGTGCAGGTGAACATCTGCTTGATGTGGAAAGTCTTCTTGGGGCCTGGGATGGGGGTGAGGGAGGAGGTATGGGGGCAGGTGTAGCACTTCCTGCGGTTGCAGGGAAAAGTGCCGGGTGTGGTGGAGCTGGAGGGGAGTGTGGAGCGGACAAGGGAGTCACGGAGAGAGTTGTCCCTCCGGAAAGCAGATAAGGGTGGGGAGGGAAAGATGTCTTTGGTGGTGGGGTCGGATTGCAGATGGCGGAAGTGTCGGAGGATGATGCGTTGGATCCGGAGGTTGGTGGGGTGGTACGTGAGGACGAGGGGGATTCTTTTTTGGTTCTTATTGCGTGGACGGGGTGTGAGGGATGAGGTGCGGGAGATGTGGGAGACACGGTTGAGGGCGTTCTCGACCACCGAGGAGGGGAAGTTACGGTCCTTGAAAAACGAGGACAACTGAGATGTACGGGAGTGGAATGCCTCATCCTGGGAGCAGATGCGGCGGAGGCGAAGGAATTGGGAATAGGGGATAGCATTTTTGCAGGAAGGTGGGTGGGAGGAGGAGTATTCTAGGTAGCTGTGGGAGTCGGTGGGCTTGAAATGAATATCGGTTTCTAGGTGGTTGCCCGATATGGAGACAGAGAGGTCCAGGAAGGGGAGAGAGGTGTTAGAGATGGTCCAGGTAAA
>NC_063365.1:2804603-2927005 GCF_021869965.1 Rhincodon typus | reverse complement strand
AGGTCTAGGCCCGAAACGTCAGCCTCTCTGCTCCTATGATGCTGCTTGGCCTGCTGTGTTCATCCAGCCCTGCACCTTGTTGTCTCGGATTCTGCAGCATCTGCAGTTCCTACTATCTCTAACTATGTGCTAATGTTTGTTGGCTGAACCGCTCTCACACACTCCTCTCCCTGAGGGTCTGTTCTTTGTCACCAACCATATTTTGCTTTTACACAAGTACGAGCGGTGAACGGACAGCCCAATGGGACATGTCCTTAAGCAACAGAACCTCTGAGGATGAATTTCAGAGGACACCTTGGCCAATGACTTCACCTGCAGCCTCCACTAGCAGCAAGACACTCACCCTCGTAACTTAGCTAGAGCATATTCAGGACACTATCTGGTGCCAACTTCACTAACACATCTCCTCAGTTAGTGCAGGAAGAAACACCTGAGGTCTCTGATAGTCAGAGTACTGCTAGAGAACAGGCACTTACTCAGCTCCACGTAGGAGGTGTGCCTGTGCACTCAACCATAACGATATGCCAAAGCTATAGAGACAGCCAGGGGAGGAACGGGCAGTGTTGCTTATTAGACTGGAGTGAAAACTGGTGGAATTTGTCCTGCTTCAATCGACTGTGCTGGCTCCAATACTAAGCATATTGGACCTGGGACTCCAGTCCTCTGCCTACCATGTACACGAAAGCATAGTCTTCATTTATAAGTTGCCCCTTGTTTGCAACATGCACTAAAGCCTTCTGTTTAGCCATAAGCAGCCCTCAAACTGCTGTGTATTCAAAAGCAAGCCACTGAGCTATAGAATGCCCCTGATGTAGCTCAGGGAGACAATGGGTGGAACCTTGCAAGGCTCTGAGTGATGTGGGCTATGGCGAGATGGATAGCAGAAGTGGTTGAGAAGGTCTGTCTCACCATCGATACCATCCCCTTTTAGGTTTTTCCTCCAGTGGTGAGCCAGGATTCACACTAATCAGCAACGAGTTCCCAATTGATGCTTATCATTGCTTGCTAAATACTGTGTTAACAATCCAACTGAAGTTCCCCACAGATTGAAATCTTACCAAAACCACCGCCATGAAACAACAACAAGTTTGAAATTAACGCTGCACAAAACAGTTCATAACCTTCCTGGTGGCTTGAGGTGTTTCTCAATAACTGATGAAAACTAATGTTAGTAAAGGACAAAGAACTAAGCAGAGATTCTTTCAATAAAAGGTAATGACGTTTAATAAAAATGTGTTTTATATTGTACATAAACATATTATATGGCTTGTAATATGAAGATGTTTTATAGCATTATTTATGCATTGTGCAATATGTAAATGAGATAAATGAAGATGCACTTTGCGTAATATAAATACAAATAAGGTGAAAGTTCTTGACTTTTTTTCCCAATGCCTGTCTTCTGCATGCGGGACCTTTAATTCTGCAATTCTCCTCCTTATTTCATACCTTTGATTCCAGTGAATATTCAGCAGTGCTTTACTTCAGGTTCTTTGGATCTTTAAACCCATTCAGACCAGATCTCTAGGTTACTGTTAAATAATGTTTATTAACGGACTACATATAATAGTCAGGCTACTGAGCAGTGCGCTACATGCTATACAGGTTTCAATCTCCTATTAGAACATAACACATGACTACAGAGGGCACAGTTTAAATCTCCGATGACTTCAGAGTCATCTATACATTCATTAAACCACATCTCCGCAAACTTCATTATAGTTTATGTTGTGTAAGGGCTTTAGGGCTCTGGAACAACCTTGCAGTAATGCCATGGAGCTGCTCCTCACTGGGCATAAGGAGTACAGCGTGGGTGGAGTTAAAAATGGCAGGTGCAACATATGGAGAGTTCAGCCAAAGCCTAAAGTCTAGCTACGTGAATGTTAAAAACATGAAGAGAACTATACAGAGTAGACAAACTCACATTGGGCACTAGAGTTTATGGATTAGTGTTTAAATAACAAAACAGAAAGACTAGAACCTGGAAAAATTCCAAATACCATGTATTGTAGTTGTTAATCTTATGCAACAACAGTCTTTGTGGTTTTATTCACAGAATTACAGATCACAGAATTGTAATGGGGAATATGGAGGCCAACCAGCTATTGTGCATGTATCTTCAAATAAGCATCATTACTTGATGCAAATCTCCTGCATTTCCCGATACCCTTGCACAGTATTTCTATTGAAATAATCATCCACTGCCCCTCTTGAATACCTCAATTGACCTGCCTCCATCATATTTCCAGGCAGTGCATTCCAGACCCTAACAACTCACTGTTTGAAAGAGATTTTTTTCTCCCTTGCTTCTTTTATACATTGATTTAAATCATGCCCTCTGTTTTATTTTCCCCTTTTAAGAGTGGGGGGAGCTTCTCCCTTTCTACTCTACTCAGCTCCCGAGTGATTTTGAAACTTCCAGCAGATTTCCTCTCAGCCAACTTCTCTCCAAGAAGAACAGTCCCAACTTCTTCAATCTATCCTCATCGCTGAAGTTTCTCATTCTTGGAGCCATTCTTGTCAATCACCTCTGCACTGTTTCTACATACTCACACCTTTTCTACAATGTGGTGCCCACAACAGTCCAGCAGAGGTCTAAAAAATGTCTTATATAAGGTAAAGATCACCTCCTTGCTCTTGCACTCTACACCTTATTAATAAATGACCTTGACCTTGCTTTCTCCTCAACCAGTCTAACTTGAATCCAAACCGAGAGATGAGAGCATAAAACAACACAGCAAAGGCTTTCGACATCTCATCTTCAGACTAGGTACTTTACAACCTTCTGGACTTAATATTGAATTCAGATTGTGAACCCGTTCCCATTCTTTCCCTTTCTTTTAGCTTTACTTGTTTCATTCTCTGTCACCATGTCCTCTCTCCCCTCCCCTCCCCACCCCAGGGGGACCGTCTGTTCTTTCCAGTTGGCATTTAGATACACCATTGTTCTGCCATTCTCACATCCCAATCACTTAATCTGCACTCTCACCAGCCCTTCTTATCCCAGCACTCTATTCCCCACCACCCCACCAATATTGCATAAATGCCCCCTCCACATTTCTCATCAGCTCTGATAAAGAGTCACCTAGACTCAAAACAATAGCTGGCTCTCTCGCCATGAATGCTGCCTGACCCATCGTGATTTCCAACATTTTTGTTTCAGAAAGCTTTCAATCACTTAGACTGGGGGCATTTCATTTTGAAGCCATTATGTAACAAATCTGTTCTTTTTTCTCTGCTGATTTTTTTTCTATGTGCATGAAGCAGACTGGATATGACTAAGACAGCAATGTATGTTTCTAGGAATCCTATATAGGGAAGTTAACAAGAGGATTAAAAAATGACAGTCACCAAAAGCAATATGATTGAGTTTATGCTGTAAAGTGAAGTGGCTAAAACTAAATCTGTAGCAAAAGAAAGGCTCGATATTATATTCTCCATTTCAAACATTTAGCATACAGGCTACGATATCATCACGGGAACTAATCACGAACAGCAGCACACTCTGTTGGCTCAGAGTTTAATGGTTGTGGACAGGGGTTAGAAAAGCTCAATATCTGAGCTCACCTTCCTTTGATCCATACACTGAAGCAGAACTTTCAGTAACGTTCAGGAAAAATGTACTGTCAGGGATTTTGGATTTAAATTACACCCTATTACGGAAAGGAGACTCCACTCGTGACTAAGTTACACATCAAAATGGATAAGACATCCAGGTCACAGAAACCGGACTCCTGATGCTTGCCAAAACGTTTTCTATTTTCACCTTGTCAATTTATTCCCTTTACCGACCCCTTCTTCAGCAATTAAAATCATCACCAAGAAAATGCAGGCCAGGAAACCACTGTGGTGAGAGAAACGAGTATCATTGTGAGTTACTAGGTGTCCAGTGGTGACTCAGGAGTTAGCCAGAACTTAGACCAGAGATAGTATTGAACTGCAGATGCTGGAGAATCTGAGATAAGAACTGGATGAACACGGCAGGCCAAGCAGCATCAGAGGAGCAGGAAAGTTTTTCTGCCGCCTCCGCACTTCTTTAATTGTGAGCCTAACCCTCCCTCTACTGACCCCTTCTCCCGCCTCCAACACACCCCCTCCTCCTGGACACCACCCCAAGGCCTCCTACCCTCCCTCGACCTCTTCATCTGCAACTGCCGTCAAGACATCAATCGCCTCAACTTCTCCACCCCTCTCACCCACTCCAACCTCTCCCCCGCAGAACGTGCAGCCCTCCGCTCTTTCCGCTCCAATCCCAACCTCACCATAAAACCTGCGGACAAGGGAGGTGCAGTTGTAGTATGGTGCACTGACCTCTACATCACCGAGGCCAGACGTCAGCTCTCTGACACCTCCTCCTACCGCCTCCTTGCTCATGACCCCACCCCCGACCACCAAAATATCATCTCCCAAACCATCCACAACCTCATCACCTCAGGTGACCTCCCAGCCACAGCCTCCAACCTCATCGTTCCCCAATCCCGCACCGCCCGTTTCTATCTCCTTCCTAAAATCCACAAACCTGACTGCTCTGGTCGACCCATTGTCTCCGCCTGCTCCTGTCCCACTGAACTTATCTCTACTTATCTCAACACCATTTTCTCCCCCTTGGTCCAGGAACTCCCTACCTATGTCCGTGACACCACCCACGCCCTCCACCTCCTCCAGAACTTCCAATTCCCCGGTCCCCAACACCTCATCTTTATCATGGACGTCCAGTCCCTATACACTTGCATTCCCCATGCAGATGGCCTAAAGGCCCTCCGCTTCTTCCTGTCCCACAGGCCCGACCAGTCCCCCTCCACTGACACTCTCATCCGCTTAGCTGAACTCGTCCTCACCCTTAACAACTTCTCTTTCAATTCCTCCCACTTCCTACAGGCAAAGGGGGTGGCCATGGGTACTTGCATGGGCCCAAGCTATGCCTGCCTCATTGTAGGTTACGTGGAACAATCACTCTTCCGAAGCTATACTGGGCCTATCCCCCACCTCTTCCTCCATTACATCGATGACTGTATTGGCGCCGCCTCATGCTACCACGAGGAGCTCAAACAGTTCATCCACTTCACTAACACCTTCCACCCCAACCTTAAGTTCACCTGGTCCATCTCTGATATCTCTCTCTCTCCTTCCTGGACCTCTCTGTTTCCATCTCTGGCAACCATCTGGAAACCGATATCCATTTCCCACAGTTACCTAGAATACACCTCCCACCCACCTCCCTGCAAAAATGTCACCCCCCATTCCCAATTCCTTCACCTCCGCCACATCTGCTCCTGGGATGAGGCATTCCACTCCCGGACATCCCAGATGTCCTCGTTTTTCAAGGACCACAACATCCCCCCAACAGTGGTCGTAAACGCCCTCGACCACGTCTCCCGCATTTCCTGCAACTCATCCCTCACACCCCCTCCCCGCAATAACAACCAAAACAGAATCCCCCTCGTCCTCACGTACCACCCCACCAACCTCCGGATCCAACGCATCATCCTCCGACACTTCCGCCATCTGCAATCTGACCCCACCACCAAAGACATTTTTCCCTCCCCACCCTTATCTGCTTTCCGGAGGGACCACTCTCTCCATGACTCCCTTGTACGTTCCACAGTCCCCACCAGCCCCACCACACCCGACACTTTTCCTTGCAACCGCAGGAAGTGCTACACCTGCCCCTACACCTCCCTCCTCACCCCCATCCCAGGCCCCAAGAAGACCTTCCACATCAAACAGATGTTCACCTGCACATCTGCTAATGTGGTATACTGCATCCGCTGTTCCCGTTGTGGCCTCCTCTACATCGGGGAAACCAAGCAGAGGCTTGGTGACCACTTTGTGGAACTCTTACGCTCGGTTCGCAACAAACAACTGCACCTCTCAGTCACTCACTCCCCCTCCCACCCCTTAGACGACATGTCCATCCTGGGCCTCCTGCAGTGCTACAACGATGCCATCCAAAGGTTGCAGGAACAGCACCTCATATTTCGCTTGGGAACCCTGCAGCCCAATGGTATCAATGTGGACTTTAGAAGCTTCAAAATCTCCCCTCCCCCAACCGCATCCCAAAACCAGCCCAGCTTGTCTTTATCAGTAATGGGGAAAATGATAGAATCTATTATTGAGAATAAATAGACACCTGATTGATAATAATATGATCAGGCAGTCAGCACGGATTTGGGAATGCGAAATGCTTAGATTTTCAAAAAGTTTTAGATAAAGTCCCCCATAGAAGGCTGGTTAGCAAAAGTAAAGCACATGAGATAGAGGGCATGAATTAATGATTGGCTAATGGACAAAAAACATAGAATGGAAAAGAATGGATCTTGTTTCACTTGAGAGGCCGTGACTGGTGGGGTACCACAAGATTCAGCATTTGGACCCCAGCTGTTCCACAATTTCCATCAATCACTTGAAGTTAAGGAACAAATGCAATATTTCCAAATTTGCAGTAGTTACAAATCTGGGAATGTACATGGCGAGGAAGGTGTTAAGTTGCTTCAGGAAGACCTGGACAGACTTACTGAATAGGTAAGAACATGGCAGCTAGAATAGAAAGGGGGGAACATGTGAGTTTATCCACTTTGATACAAAAAACGGATGTGCAGACTATTTCTTAAATGCTATGAGGATGGAAAGTGTAGATGTACAAAGAGACCTAGGTGACCTTGTCTATAAATCCTGAGAGGCTAATGTGATAGTGCAGGAAAAGGAGAATTTTTAAGGTCTATGGAGAAAAGACTGAGGAGTGCAACTAATTGTATATCTTTTCAAAGATCTGGTAGATGCATGATGGGCTGAGTGGACTCCTACACTGTGTGACCTGGTGATTGTGTAAGCATCAGGCACCATCTGGCTCCACTTCACAATTAATAGATGGAAAACTGATGAGTACAGCTACAATTTATCAACATACGCGATTGCAAGTTACATCAGGAGTGCAAATTGTGTAAACGGGTCTTATTACCTTTAACAACCAAGCTTTCAGGGGAGCTCCTGCACTCAGTGTTTCCTATTGCAGTTGTTTAGATTGTACTGCTGGCTGATTAAATGGTCTGTGGGGCAAAAATTAACAAATTGGCTGTTTTTATCTGCGGTTGAATAGAATCCTGATCCAGGCATAAAATCTATCGACAATCCAGTTACATGTCTATTAGATTGCAGCAGTATGGAGCAGACAAGGAGTTTCGAAAGACCTGCAGTGAATTCCACCACTTTTTGCAACTCAGTTCTGAAGCCTGAGAAACAATAGCTGTACATCTGTGTTACAAAGGTCGGCTTTTTTCCTTTTCACTGAGGGTTGTCTCTCGGAAGCTGGCGTGAGTTGGGAAAGGAATTTGGATTGAAGTTTTCAAAATCATGAGCGGTCTTGTCAGTGTGGATAGGGAGAAACTGTTCCCATTGCAAATGGATAGAGAACCAGCAGGCACAATTTTAAAGTACTATTCTGAAAGAGTAAAAACCTTTACACAGAGTGAGTGTTTGTATGGAATGCACTGCCTGGAAATGAGGTGGATGCAGGAGTTCAAATCAGACATTCGAGAGGCCACTAAATAATTTTTAAAAATAGATACAATGTGCAGTGTCATGTGGAAAAGGCAGGAGAATGGCTCTAAGTAAAAATGCTGAGAGAGACAGTGTAGACACGACGGGCCAAATGCTTTCCTTCTGCAGCGTAACATATCTATCAGCATCCCTGCTACTGGTCTGAGAGGAAAAGGTGTTTGTTTAAAGACTGTCGGAAGCTGACGTCCATTTTGACAGTGCCTTTCATGATTTCAAGTCAACCAAAAGTATTTCAAAGCCAACAAAGTACTCTTGAAGTGGAGGCAAAGGAGCAATCAATTTACAGACAACCAGCTCCCACAAAAAAACATGACAATAATGATCAAAGTGTCTGTCTAATTACTGATGGTTAAGAATTAAATATTTTCCATAGAGCTCCCCTACATTGTTTCAAAAAATGGCCTGGGATCTTACATTCAGCTGAAAGAGTAAATGAGGTCACTGGTTTATTATCTCTTGTAAAAGACAGTCCCTCTGATAATGTAACATGCCCTCAGTACTGCAATCTAAATGAATGTATTCATGAGATAACAAGGTGTAGAGCTGGCTGAACACAGCAGGCCAAGCAGCATCAGAGGAGCAGGAAAGCTGACGTTTCGGGTCTAGACCCTTCTTCAGAAATGGGCGAGGGAAAGGGGATTCTGAAATAAATAGGGAGAGAGGGGGAGGTGGATAGAAGATGGATAAAGGAGAAGATAGGTGGAGAGGAGACAGACAGGTCAAAGAGGCGGGGGTGGAGCCAGTAAAGGTGAGTGTAGGTGGGGAGTTAGGGAGGGGATAGGTCAGTCCAGGGAGGATGGACAGGTCAAGAGGGCGGGATGAGGCTGGTAGGTAGGAGATGGGGTGGGGCTTGAGGTGGGAGGAGGGGATAGGTGGGAGGAAGGACAGGTTAGGGAAGCGGGGACAAGCTGGGCTGGTTTTGGGATGCGGTCGGGGGAGGGGAGATTTTGAAGCTTCTAAAGTCCACATTGATACCATTGGGCTGCAGGGTTCCCAAGTGAAATATGACATGTTGTTCCTGCAACCTTCGGGTGGCATCGTTGTGGCACTGCAGGAGGTCCAGGATGGACATGTCGTCTAAGGAGTGGGAGGGGGAGTTGAAATGGTTCGCAACTGGGAGGTGTAGTTGTTTAGTGCGAACCGAGCGTAGGTGTTCTGCAAAGCGGTCCCTAAGCCTCCACTTGGTTTCCCCGATGCAGAGGAGGCCACAACGGGAACAGCGGATGCAGTATACCACATTAGCAGATGTGCAGGTGAACATCTGTTTGATGTGGAAGGTCTTCTTGGGGCCTGGGATGGGGGTGAGGGGGGAGGTGTAGGGGCAGGTGTAGCACTTCCTGCGGTTGCAGAGAAAAATGCCGGGTGTGGTGGGGTTGGAGGGGAGTGTAGAGCGGACAAGGGAGTCACGGACAGAGTGGTCCCTCCGGAAAGCAGATAAGGGTGGGGAGGGAAAAATGTCTTTGGTGGTGGTGTCGGATTGCAGATGACGGAAGTGTCGGAGGATGATGCGTTGGATCCGGAGGTTGGTGGGGTGGTACGTGAGGACGAGGGGGATTCTGTTTTGGTTGTTATTGCAGGGAGGGGGTGTGAGGGATGAGTTGCGGGAAATGCAGGAGACATAGTCGAGGGCGTTTTTGACAACAGTTGGGGGGAAGTTGCGGTCCTTGAGTGCGATGTGGAAAATGTTTATTTACAACCCAGTTAGAGCCCGAGTCAGCGCAAAAATGCACAGTGCCTGTTCTCAATAGTTTCCATCCTAGTCCTTGGGAGCCATGGATTGAAAGATAACTCACCAACAATTATATGCAGTTTCATGCAGTTCTGGTCTCCCTGCAATGGGAAAGATGCTGTGAAACTTGAACAAAAGGGTCTAGGCCCGAAACGTCAGCCTTCCTGCTCCTCTGATGCTGCTTGGCCTGCTGTGTTCATCCAGCTCTACACCTTGTTATCTAGGGTTTGGAAAAGATTGATAAGGATGTTGCCAGGGTTGGAGGGTTTGAGCTATAGGGGGAAACTGAATAGGCCGGGGCTATTTTCCCTGGAGCGTTTGAAGCTGAGAGGTGACCTTATAGAGGTTTATAAAATCATGAGGGGCATGGATAGGGTAAATAGGCTCGGGGTGGGGGAGTCCAAAACTAGAAGGCATAGGTTTAAGGTGAGAGGGGAAAGATTTAAAAGAGGCCTAAGGGACACCTTTTTCACACAGAGAGTGGTGCATGTATGGAATGAGCTGCCAGACGAAGTGGTGGAGGATGGTACAATTATAACACCTAATAGGCATTTGGATGTGTATATGATTAGGAAGGGTTTAGAGGGATACGCTGGCAAATGGGAATAGATTTATTTAGGATATCTGGTCAGCATGGATGAGTTGAACCAAAGGGTTTGTCTCCATGCTGTATATCTCTATGACTCTATGACCTCTTCCTTTCCTACTTATAGATTCTCCTTAAAACCTCACATTTTGACCAGATCTTTGTTCACCTGTCCTAATATCTGTTTGCTTGAACTCAGTAACAAACTTCATTTGATAACATTTCTGAAAATTTATGAACTTCATCCTGCAAAACCTTGAGAACATTAATTGCATTAAAGGAGCTAGATGGCCACAAGTTGTTGTTATTTAGTTGATTGGAGAAGAAATCAGGAGCAAAGTCTTATATCATTATTAGAGAGGGTATGAAAAATCCTATGTCATAAATTAACCTTCCTACACTGATGATAAATATATACATTGAGGTTGATATGGCGACATGAACATTCCCAACCTGAAGACTTGACTGCTGGGAAAACATATCAGGAAATCTCCAGGACGCTGTGATTTTCCAGACTACTGATTCATAATATGTGTTTCCTGGGGGTGAGGCTCTGGAATGTGAATGAATGTTCAGGAGATCAGAAGAATTACCCACTTGGGAAGACTTCATGTACTCACTATATGGTTTCTGCAGTGCAGTTACAACAGCTCTCTGTGTATACTGTACACTATAAGAAAAGGCAGCCTCTGCTTGTCACAGTACCAACAATTGGGAGGCAATGGCCAAGTGGTTTCACTGCAAGACTATTAATTTAGAGACACAGCTCAGGTCCCGGAGATCCAGGTTCAAATCCTGCCATGACAGATGTGAAACTTGAATTCAATTTTAATAAAGTTCTGAAATTAAGAACTGATTGTCAGGAAAAATCCATCTGGCTCACTAATGTCCTTTAAAGAAGGAAATCTGCCATCCTCACCTGGTCTGGGCTACATGTGACTCCAGACCCAGAGCAATGTGGTTGACTCTCAATTGCCCTCTGAAATGGGTCAGCCAGCAACTCAGTTGTACCAATCGCAATGACGTCTCAGCACAGAAATGAAACTGGACAAACTACCTGATCACCTGAAAAGACAACAGCGGAAACAGCCCTATTGACTCTGCAAAGTTACTAACATCTGGGGGCTAGTGCCAAAATTGGGAAAGTTGTCTCATGGATTAGTCAAGTAACAGCCTGACATAGACATATGTACAGAACCATACCTTACAGAAAATGTCCCACATACCCATATCACCTTCCCGGATAGGTCTTTACCTACTGGCAGGACAGACCCAGGGCAAGTGGTAGCACAGTGGTACACAGTCGGGAAGGAGTTGCTCTGGGAGTCCTCAACATTGACTCCAGATCCCATGATGTCTCAAGGCTTCAGGTTAAACAGGGGCAGGAAACCACCTGCTGATTACCATATACCGAACTCTGTTGGATATTTATTCAGTACTCCCTCATGTTGAACAACACTTGGAGGAAGCACTGAGGGTAGCAAGGGCACCGAATGAATTCTGGGAGAGGAATTTCAATGTTCACCACCAAGAGTAGCTTGGCAGCAACACTGTTAATCAAGCTGGTCAGGTCCTAAATAACTGCTAGACTGGGTCTGCAGCAAAGCGAGGGTATCAATAAGAGAGAAAAACATACTTGACCCCATCCTCACCAATCTGCCAGCTGCAGACGTATCTGTCCATGACAGTATTGGTAAGAGTGACAACCACACAGTGCTGGTGGAGACAAAGCCCTGTCTTCACATTGAGAGTAACCTCCATTGTGTTGTGTGGCACTATCACCGTGCTAAATGGGACAGACTTTGCACAGATCAAGCAACACAAGACTGGGCATCCGTCAAGTGCTGTGGGCCACAAACAGCAGCAGAACTGTACTCTAGCACGATATGCAACCTCATGGCCCGGCATATCCTCCATTCAACCATCACCATCAAGCCAGGGGATCAACCCTAGATCAATGGAGAGTACAGGAGGGCATGCCAGGAGCCGCACCAGGCACAAATGAGATGTCAAACAGGACTACGTGCATGCCAAGCAGTAAAAGGAGCAAGTGACAGACAGAGCTAACTGAGCACGAGTGTAGCTCCAACAATACTCAAGAAGCTTGACACTATCCGGGACAAAGCAGCCTGCTTGATTGGCACCATTCCTTCTACCACTGACTCTCAGTAGCAGCAGTGTGTATTATCTACAAGATGTACTGCAGAAATTCATTAAAGATCCTTCAACAACACCTTCCAAACCATGAACACTTCCATCTCAAAGAACAAGGGCAGTTGATACACAGGAACTCAACTACCTGCAGGTTTCCCTCCAAGCCACTCACCATCCTGACTTGGAAATAAATTGTTGCTCTTTCACTGTCACTGGGTGAAAATCCTGGAATTTCCTCCCTAATGGCATTGTGGTCGACCCAAAGCACATGGACTGCGGCAATTCAAAAAGGCAACTCTCCACCGCCTTCTCGAGGGAAACGAGGGATGGGCAATAAATGTTGGCCCAGCCAGAGATGATCACATCCCATGAATATATACAAGACTCCTACACCTACTTTGCAGCATATGCTCGAAGTCCAATTATTGTTATATAACTTGCATTTACTTGATGCCTTTCATAATCCCTGGGCATCTAAAATCAGTCTTCAGTCAATTATTTGCTTAAGTGTACTCACTGTTGTAATGTAAAAAGAAATGGCAGTCAATTTATGCATGGCAAATTTGCGTCAACAGTAATGAGTTAAAGTACCAGGATAGAGATAAAACCAAAACTGGTTTGGCTGCATCTATGGAGAAACAGAGTTAATGTTTTGACTCCAGCATGATCTTGCTTTGGAACAGAAGAGAGAGAGGAAAAGTGATGTGTGGAGCAGAAGGGACAGGGAAAGATGAGAGAGTGAGGGAGATTTAAAATCAAAGGTGCCAATGAGCCATAGTAAAATGGAATCAAAATGTTTGTAGAGAGCAGACAAAGCATAGATCCAGAGTTAGTAGCAGAATAGTCAGATTTAACTAAAAGCAAAACAATCAAAATAAGACATAGATACTGAGGAATAAAAAGTACCAAATTGGAGGAGGGGGTTCATGGTCTGAAGTTGTTGAATTCAATGTTGAGCCCAGAAGGCTGAAAGTGCTCAAGCATGTAATAAGAAAAGGAAAATAATGTGGATGCTGAAAATTTGGAATAAAAACAGAAAGTGCAGGAGAAACTGAGCATGTCTGACAGCATCTGTGAAGAGAGAAACAGAGTTAACATTCGAGTCCAATATGACTCTTCTTCAGAGCAGTTCCAAAGAAGAGTCATATTGGACTCGAAATGTTAACTTTGTTTCTGACAAACCTAGAGTCAAAGAGCTTAGCTCTTAGCTTGGCGTTGCTCCTTCAGTAATCTTAGAAAAATAAACAAGACACTAACTAACTCAGACACCAAGGGAATTCAGAATTCCCACTTTCTTCTTATTGATTGCAAGTAACTAGGGAACCACTGACTAAAAGAGATAGAAATTCTAACCTCCCAGCTGGCTACTTTCGATTAGCAAGCACAATCAACTGCAACTCTCAATTGAAAGGAATTGAGCAACCTGCAAATATTGAAGTCTTGTTTGTGACTGTGTGTGCACAAATCCTGTCACTTTGAACATCCTAGCTTGCTCCCTGGTATCATATCAACCGTCCTTTATTTCAAAATACATTTTCTCCAATTTTAGTCACTGACATCACAGAATTTGGCCCAACATGCTGCAGCAAGCTTTTTGACCGAAATTTCCAAATGTCAAATTCCCTGCTCTATCGCAATAAACCAGCAAATCTTCCCTCTTCAGCTATTTATCCCATTCTGTTTTGAAAGCTACAATTGAATCTGTCCGCACTGCACCTCCAGGCAACACATTCTAGATCACTGCAAGCCCGTTTTACCTCAAGTCCCATTAGATGTCTTTTGCCAATCCCATTAAATATGTGCCCTCTGGCTGCCAATACTTCTGTTTGTCTGTAGGTGCAGTAGGTGGTAAAGAAGATAAATGGTACGTTGGCCTTCATAGCAAGAGGATTCTAGTACAGCAGCAGGGATGTCTTGTTGCAATTATACAGGGCCTTGGTATGACCACATCAGAGCATTGTGTGCAGTTTGGTCTCCTTATCTGGAAATGGATGTTCTAGCTATGGAGGGGGAGCAATAAAGATTTACCAGACTGATTCTTGAGTTGGCAGGACTGACATTCAAAGTGAGGCTGGATCAGTTAGGATTATATTCTTTGAAGTTTAGAAGAATGGGGGAGAATGTCATAGAAACCTCTAAAATTCTAATAGGGTGAGGCAGGGTAAACACAGAAGGATGTTCCCGATGACAGGGGAATCCAGAACCAGGGGTCACAGTCCAACAATAGGGTAGAGCACTTAGGACTGCGATGAGGAGGAATTTCTTTACCTGGAGAGTGGTGAACCTGTGGAATTCTCTACCACTGTTGACTGCAAAGCATTCATGTTTTCAAGAAGGAGCTAGATATCGTTCTTAGAGCTAAAGGTATCAGAAGGTATGGGGAGAAAGTAGGAATGCAGTACTGAGTTGGATAATCAGCCAGGATCATTTTGACTGGTAGAGCAGGCTCGAAGAGCTGAATGGCCTACCCCAGTTCCTATTTTCTATTTCTATGTCTGTATCTCCTACGCATCTCCTATTAACCTTCACTCATCAAACAGGAGTAACGCCAGTTTTTCTAACTGTCCATGTATCTTTTTAAAAAATTCTATCATGGTACATGGGCATCATGACAAAGCTGACATTGGTTGTCCATCCCCAATTATCCTTAAACTAAGTAACTTGCTGGTGCCATTTCAGAGGGCAATTATGACTCAACCACATTACTGTTGGTATGGAGTCACATGTAGGCCAGACCAGGTAAGCACAATAGATTTCATTCTGTAGAGAATATTAGGGAACTGAGGGTGTTTTTAAGCAAGTGGACAATGATTTCCTGGTTCCCATTTGATTAGCTTTTAATTCCAGATTTACTCATTGAATTTAAATTTCACCATCTGCCATGGTTGGGATTTGAATCCTTGTCCCAGGGTTTCCTCCAGGTGCTCCAGTTTCCTCCCACAGTGCAAAGATGTGCAGGTTAGGTGGATTGGCCGTGCTAAATTGCCCGTAGTGTCCAGGGATGTACAGGCTAGGTGGGTTAGCCATGGGAAAGGCAGGGATAGGGTACGGGTGGAGGATTCGGGTGGAATGTTCGTTGGAGGGCCAGCATGGACTCAATGGGCCAAATAGTCTGCTCCCACTCTGTAGGTGATGTTTAAGTATGGGGTTTTCTATTCAAAATGTATTTAGGCCAGACATCAGGATGTTTCTTCAAACAGTATTTATTAATACTTTATAGGTGGCAATCTTACAACAAGCTTTGCCATAAGCTGCTCTAGCTCCAACCTCCTAGCAGAGTCCCTGTCACATGACTTCTGAGGTGACAACTACATCGCAGCATACCTCACAGGCTCAAATGTATATTCCTTAAAACATATTTCATTTAGGATTATGGTCGGCCTGGACTGGTTGGGCCAAAGGGTCTGTTTCCATGCTGTATGACTCTATTACTCTATATCTCCATAGTCATGGGGCAGAATAGAGTCAAATTTGACACCAATTGTCAGTCTGTTTAGCATATATTCCAAATTTTATTTGTATCTAAGTCAAAGAAAATAAAAATTAGCAGAGGTGTAAAATATGCTGTTATCAGCAGTCTGTCACATCACACAAAATTGAGACCTACTCCACCATGGGCTGAATGCTGAAGACCATGCCTTCAGTATTTGTAAAACATAAAATAATAGTCTAATTAAAAAAAAGCTATGATTGTCTAAATCAGTGTGTCACGCCAGGAAGGAATGCCTGTGTAAAATAAAGAGTTAAGGGAATGAGGCTGTGAAACTAGCTTGAATTTTAACACACTGATGTTTTGATAAAAGGGGAGAATTTGTTTGACAATGCATCTGTCGCGAGACAAATTTGTCAAGTTCTGTCTGAGGCGCATTACTCACTGTTTGAAAATGGTCAGTGGGAACAGCGAACATTTATTGATCCTGCAAATTAACGTTTCCTGGCACACAGATCTCACCTCCCTCCCTTCCTCCCTCTCCCCCCGGGGAAACCCATTCAGTTCGGCTCATTCTGAGTTATCTTCATGCAAATAGAAAGTGATCTCACCAGGCAGAAAAGTCAAAGTGCTTAATAATTGTTCAAAAGTGACTAGATTAATCTAACACAGCAAGGAAAATGTGCAGAAAGCTAGAGCCAGTCACACTGTCTGCAGAATACATAAAGAGGTGTGAGGCACTCTTATGAGGGAATTTTCCCTTGCTGGGTTAAAAAGTAAGATTCATGGCGTCCGGTCCACCATGGCTCAGAGAAACTCTTCTCATGCAGTTTTCTGTTGTTCACCTCACGATAGGGCTTTTCAGCTCCTCCCTTGCGCTATCACATGGCAGGATAGGTGGCATTCTGAAAATTCTGGCATTGCCAGAACTTTATGACGTTCAAGGCACTGGCACTGTGTTCAAATGAAGAACAAAGAACTGTACAGCAGAGGAGCAGGCCCTTCAGTCCACCAGGCCTGCACTGACACATGGCACCTTTAGGGTGGCACAGTGGCTCAGAGGTTAGCACTGCTGCTCCACTGCGCCAAGGACCTGTGTTTGATTCCAACCTCAGGCAACAGCCTGTGCAGAGTTTGCACATTCTCCCTGTGTCTGCATGGCTTTCCTACAGGTGCGCTGGTTTCATCTCACAGTCCAAAGATGTGCAGGCTAGGATGCGCTGGCCATGCTGAGTTGCTCACAATGTCCAGGGATGTGCAGGCTAGGTGGGTTAGCCGTGGGAAATGCAGGGTTACAGGGATAGGAAAGCCGGGTGGCTCTGGTCTGATGCTCTTCTGTTGGGGGGAGTCAGTGAGGACTGGATGGGCCAAGTGGGAATTTATGAGTCTTTCTAAATCTAAAGCACAGCTGCGAACCACTTCAGGTATTGCAAGGGAGGAATGGCCCCCACAAGACTGTGATATTCGAGCATGTTCACTGAGGAAATGCTTGGTGCACAGGGGGCCTGGAGGTACTGGTGGGCAGGTGGGCAGTTATTTTTCCTTCTAATCACTGCAAGAGATGACATCAGACACAGTGAATCTGGGCACAGCCAGGCAGCTCTGGTCAGTGCCGTGCCCTGGGGTAAAGGCAGTGTTCAGCAATGCAGGAAGAAGGTCAGTGATCTTCTGTGTGGAGTTCTTTCTGTTAGCTCAAAAACACAACTCCATCTAACTCATTGCATCCATCTTACCAAAGCATATAGACTTCCACTCTCAAATGTTGCATGCATCATTTTCACTCAATGGCTTTGACACACTTCATCCTCCCAAACTGCTGAGCTGTTCTGCCTTCTGCTCTTCCTCCCCAATCACATGCTCCTATATCGCCACTAACTGCTCTTCTATACATTTCCATTGTACTCAGTCCATCCCTTTATCTCATCTCAGGAAAAATTGGCCCAGGCCCAGCTCAGCGAAAGTCTCAACACGCACCACCTGATGTACCTGTTACCCCACACTGGTAGTACCTGATCTGCAGAACTGCCAGTGACCCAACCCTTGCACTGCAAGAACACAGATCTCTGGACTCTATGTAGGACTCAGTACCTCACTGAATGTGACCAATCCTCTGAACTGGAGTCAGTTAGGCCAATTGACTAACAGTGGTGGTACCTACTGACTGAGCATATGTCTCCCTTCACCCCACGAAGGACTTCTCTCTTTTGAGTTTTGGCAGAGTATTAAACACTTCTGAATTAAAGAGTTCTGAACTCGAAATGTTAACTGAGTTTCTTTGTCCATAGATGCTGCTGAGTTTCTCTAGCAATTTCTGTTTTTGCTTCAGATCTCAAGCATCAGCAGTACTTTGTTTTATTATATCAATAAGTTGAGTTAGGCTATTAATAACGTGAAAATGCATGGAAATAAGGCAGTCCCTGCTTAATAGTGAGATTCCGAAGTTTCAATTTAAAGCTTAAGGGGAAAATTGGATAAGTGCTTCTCACTGTTGAGCTATTGGTTTTACCATTGGAAATTTACGTCCATGTACTCTTTTGTCATTAAGGTTGAAATTAATTGGCAGTTGCCTCTGCCACTTTCCCCCTTTCCTACCAGGTCAACTGCCTCTAAATGTTTCCCCTGCCTGAGTCTGGAGCTGGTATTTCCTCTAATTTCTCTCCTATATACACTCATTAAACTTGTCAATTCAGATTCACTTCTTTCTGCCTTGGCTCTATTCCCATTAAATTGATGACAATCTAACTTCCTCTCCTGCCCCCCCAGTATCAATAATATTGGTAAGGATTCTCTTCCCCTCATCTTATCTCCCTCTGTCTCTGGAGACACTGTGCCTTGAAAGGATTGATGATCATGGACTTCCTTGCTAGTCTTCTCTGTAGAAACTTTAATGAATCATCTTCATTGGTGGTACATTCATTCACATTGCAAGGCTATTTACAAAAGGACATTCTTTGTCTGCCTCAAGGCCTTTTACCAATGATTTTTCCTTTCAGCAACAAATTTTCTAAATCATAAGTTTTTATTGTATGTCTGAGAAATCCCAACCTGGGCCTGGTCTCTAGAGTTCTTTTGGTCTCCAATTTTGCCAGCACCTCTCAAGATAAAGATGTGTATAATAAAGTAAAAACTTTATTGTCATTCACAGGCTTTTGTTTTGTTCTCCTGCCCTGGTCATTGGTAGTTTAACATGTCCAAGATATCTCCATGATTCACCTCAAAAACCACAACTCTGCTGCCATAATACAGCACTGCATTGCTCCATTGATCATGTAACCCTCGAGTCCATATGGCAAAATGAGGCAATGTAGCATTCTCGGATTCTGGCTAATTCTGCGTCGATCATTAACTTTTCAATTTTGCAAAATCAATCTTTGGCCACTTCAATCCTTTGTCTTTTTTCTTGGTCACGTATTCTGTCTGATATCAACATATGCCATGGGTAACAAACTTGTCTGTCTGTTTGATCTTTTCATTCTTCACCATGCTTTCATCTTTTACTTTCATATTGGATACTACGAGACAGCCTACTTTGTTAGAATTTATACTCAGCCCTCTTTTCTTACTTTCACTCATTCATCTTATATTCTACCCTCTGTAAAATTCAAACCTTTCAACACTCCCTTCTCCATATTGTACTTAAACCATTTCCCATCACTGATTTCTATTTGTTCTTGGGATGCAAGAGGCAAGGCCAGCATTTATTCTCATCTCTAATTGTCCAATGAAAAAGTGGCCTACCTTCATTTCTAGTTAAGCAGTTCCTCAGTTTTAAAATGCTTCTCCTTGTTTGCAAATTCATTTATGGCCTTGCCCCTTCCTGTCTCCAATTTTCTCCAACCTCATAGAGTCATACAGCACAGAAACAGGCCCTTTGGTCAACCAGTCCATACCAACCATAATCCCAAATTAATCTGGTCCCACTTGCCTGCACTTGGCCCATATCCCCCCAAACGTTTCTTATTCATGTACTTATCTAAATGTCTTCTAAATGTTGTTGACTGTATTCGCATCCACCACTTCCTCTGGAAGTTCATTCCACACACAAATCAATCTCTGTGTATAAAAAGTTGCCCTCATGTCTTTTTAAAATCTTTCTCCTGTCACCTTAAAAATATGTCCCCCAGACATGAAATCCCCCACCCTCGGGAAAGACACCTGTCATTCACCTTACCTATGCCCCTCATGATTTTATAAACCTCCATAAGGTCACTCCTTAACCTCCTACGCCCAGTGAAAAAAGTCCCAGGCTATCCAATCTCTCCTTATAGGCAGGCAAGTATTCTCCAGCATCTGCAGTTCCAATTATCTCCTTACAACTCTCTGAGATAAGACTGCTCCAAATCCAGTCTCTTGAGCATCTCCAATTTTACTCATTCTACCACTGGTAGCTGTTCTTTTAGCTTCCTAGGCCATAAACTCTCAAATTTCCTCACCAATAAGCCTCTTTGTCCCAGTTCCCTTTCCTCCTTTAAGATGCAACTTAAAACCTACCTCTTTGGTTCTTTATCCCAATATCACCTTATTTTACTAGGTGTCAAGTTTTGCTTGATAATTCCCCTGTGAAATGCCTTGCATTGTTTTATTACATTAAAGATGTTTCATAAATGCAAATTGTTAGAAAATTCGCAAGGACTCTGAAACAGTCACCTATCAAGCAGCTTAACCTTACAAAATAAAAACCGAAAGAACTGCGGATGTTGTAAATCAGGAACAACAACAAAGTTGCTGGAAAAGCTCAGCAGGCCTGGCAGCATCTGTGAAGGAAAAAATCAGAGTTAACGTTTCGGGTCCGGTGACCCTTCCTCAGAACACCGGACCTGAAATGTTAACTCTGTTTTCTTCCTTCACAGGTGCTGCCAGGCCTGCTGAGCTTTTCCAGCAACTCTTTTTTTGTAGTTTAACCTTACAGTTTGACTCATCATAGAACATATGTAAATCCATGTATACAGTATGTACATAATACGTTTATGTACCTATATGTATACATTTGAGTTGGGTTACATAATTATATTTTAATCAACATTCATTACAATTGATGACAGCTAATTTATTGTCTTTCATTTAACAGATTGACATCAGAAAATCTGTGTTAATTGAACTTTTTGTTAAAAAGCTAAAATTTCCAAAGGGTCTTTCTGTGGTATATTACAGCTCTGTTGCAAATGTTGCAGCACTGGGACATTACTTGCTAAATTATTGGAGGGTCAGAAGATGGTCATAGAGTCATAGAAACCCTACAGTGTACAGCAGGCCTTTTGGCCCATCGAGTCCACACCGATCCTCCGAAGAGTATCCCACCCAGACCCACCATATCCTATCCCGGCATTTCCCAAGGCTAACCCACCTAACCTACACACCCCTGGACATTATGGGCAATTTAGCATGGCCAATCCACCTAACCTGCACGTCTTTGGATTGTAGGAGGAAACCGGAGCACCTGAAGAAAACCTACACAGACACAGAGAGAATGTCAAAACTCCACACAGACAGTTGCCCGAGGGTGGAATTGAACCCAGGTCCCTGGCGCTGTGAGGCAGCAGTGCCAGCCACTTAAACATTTAAATTTCAGGTTTTGAAAAGGAATCATTTTATAAAGTTGGGCCAGAGTCTGCAAAGCATCAGGGAAATGGGGAAAACTAAAGTCCTAAACATGAAAAAGAGTTTTAGCTAGATATACATTCCCTATCGCATTCTGAGCTTTATCTAATTAAAGATAATATGTACAACACAGAACTTCTTCAAAGTGGAGAGTGAAACCTTCACAAACATTAGTTAACACACTATCAAATTAAAATAAGTAGCACATAAGTCGTTTGGAAATATCAGGTGATCACATTTTAGCTGGTTAAGTCTCTTTTACTGTTATTGTAGTGTACATATTAGCTTACCTATTATTAATATATTGGAAACCACTACTAAAAGAGCAGACAGAATTATTCTGAATACCTGTGAAATCACAAGCAGGAAAAAGCTGCAGTGCATGTTTGGAAAATGTATCAATTTCCTCCTTCATTATGTCAAGGGAGGCTACAAAAGAAAATCTAGCTATAACCAGGCTGTATTGAAGCAACAATCTTTTAATTACTAAGCCCGGACGTTCTCGACTTGCAAAACAGAAAATTTGTTTTGTTTTGCCACTAATATAAATTCCTAATTGATCCCAAATCAACAAATGTGCAAGCTCCTCGGGCCTTTTGCTTTTCTTTATTAGGTCACTAGCCTCTCCTGTTCTTGATCTCAAACTCAACATGGCTTGTTACAGCTTAAATCATCTTCCCCCACCCTGGCACCTCCATCCTCCCACTCCCCCCACCGCAAACACACACCTCGGGGCCAACATCATTTCCAATTGCGAACAAATGCTGTTGATTTCCATTAATTTGCAGACACTAAATTTGCCAATTTTGAGACTTTCTCTGCTGCTCGGAGGCAGGTGGGAGAGTCAATTTGCTTCTCATCTGTGGCAGTTAAATTAAATGGAATCAGCCTGATCATTCAAATCAAGGAATAGGCCATAAAGCAATTAAGGTTTTCTAATTCCTTGCCTCGAAAAAGGGGCAGTGAGCCTCTCAAGATAATTAACTATATATAATGAAAATCCTTTGTTGCCATTTACGGTCTTTTTTTTGTTCCCCTGCCCTGTTCATTTTGTTGTTGGAGCAGCCCTCCTCCCTTCTGTGGCTCAGTCCTGGATGAAAACAGACCTTTAGTTAATAGGCTCTCTGTGGGCAGATGAGGTCTATTAGGAGGTTAATTTAAAAATTAATTTTGGGCAGAACAGCAGGACATCGGGAGAAAGAGGGAGTGTTTTGTGCCTGTTTCCCATTGCACATTCTGTGTCATCCCAGTGGAAAGTCACTAAGGATCTCTCTGGTCCCTTGTGGGACTGTGTGAGGACAGTTTTCAGGGAGGGTATTGTTCAGAAATCACATTTTTCCTTTAACAAGTTTATCATTTTTCTTGGTTGGCATCTCAAATGTCTGTGCCGCAGATTTCTAGGGTGGGAAGGGGAAAGGAATATGTATTGATACTAAATTCTCAAGGCATGGCATTGGGAGGGAGGTGGCATAGCTCCAAAAACTATGCCACCTCTCTACCCCCATTGAAAGGAGACATCTATCACGTGTCAGTGCACACTATGTATATTGATAGTCTTTTAAAAAGCTAGGATACAAATTCGAATTTGAATCTCTCATTATCGAGCCTGCACTCTCCAACTGGCACCAATGCACGATGCCCAGGGGCCCAACACCCAACCCCACCCAACCACCCCTTCACTCTGAATCTAGCTCAGGAGCTCCATTATAGCTCTCTGCCTCTGATTAACCACCTCACACCCACTGGAGTTTGTACCTAGAATCTTTTTGCCCTAAGAACTTCAGGAGCTTGCTGTCAATTAAGGAATTGGTGAACACCTGATCGGCATCCTTATCATTTTATTGTGAAAATTTGTTGCTTTAACGTGTAAAATTCCATAATCATTTATTTTACTCACTATGTTATATCTACAAAGTACTGTTAGACTCAGTCATGAAACATAGAGTCATAGAGCTGTACAGCATGGAAACAAACCCTTCAATCTAACTCGTCCATGCCAACTAGATATCCCAAATTAATCTAGTCCCATTTGCCAGCATTTGGCCCATATATCTCTAAAACCTTCCTATCCATGTACTCGTCCAGATGCCTCTTAAATGTTGTAATTGTACCAGCCTCCATCACTTCCTCTGGCAGCTTGTTCCATACGTGCACCACCATCATGGGGGAGGCAATGGCCTGATGGTATTATCGCTGGACTGTTAATCTAGAGACCCAGATAATGTTCTGGCGACCTGGGTTCAAATCCTGCCATGGCAGATGGTGGAATTTGAATTCAGGGTTAAATGATGACCATGAATCCACTGTCGATTGTTGGAAAAAAACCATCTGGTTCACTAATGTCCTTTAGGGAAGGAAACTGCCACCCTTACCTGGTCTGGCCTACATGTGACTCCAGACCTGCGGCAATGTGGTTGACTCTTAACTGCCCTCTGGGCAATTAGGGATGGGCAATAAATGCTGTCTAGCCAGCGACACCCTCATCCCGTGAATGGATAAAGAAAAAGAAACCCTCTGCATGAAAATGTTGCTCCTTAGGTCCCTTTTAAATCTTTCCCCTCTCACCTTGAACCCAAATCCTCCACTTTTGGGTAAAAGATCTTGGCTGTTCACCCTATCCATGATTTTATAAACCTCTATAAGGTCACGGCTCATTCTCTGATGCCTCAGGGAAAATAGCCCCAGTCTAAAAGGCAAATGCATTTGATCAGAAAGGGTGTAATGAAGTAAACACTAAATTAACATCCCAACATTTCCTTTCCCTTCTCCCAAAGTTGAGTATGTTGTTCAGGAGGCAAGGATTTTACTACTGACCATCTTCACACCAATTTGCACCTTGACTCACTCCTCAGGAGATGCATGTACAAAAATTCTCCAGTATCTCTTTCGCCCCTGCGTCTCTCTTTCGGTTTCCCATTCGGTACCTTTTATAAATAACCTTGTTTCCCTGCTCAGCTCTCTGCTCCAGGTAGGTCAATCTGTACCTCCTCTTGTGAATGGTCCTTTAACATCTGTTTGTGCTTCCATGTGGAATATTCTGGTTTATTCTCACCGCCGACCAAAGTTCCCCAGTTGACCATGTGAGCTTATTGGTTGATACAAGTTGTTAAACTGAATAGACACGTGCCTATTGTGTGATTTGATTGCCTCTGCCTTCTCCTGATGAAAATATTCAGGAAAACACTTCATTCTTTCCCTGAGTTGAAAGGTTATTAATGAGGAGTCACACTTTTACGATGAAAGGCAGGAGGATTAGCAGGCTCTTGACAAAAAAGATTTTACCACCCCTTTGGGGTGTTACGGGTCTCGAATGCACTCCTTGGGGGGAGTGGTTGAGGTGGGTAATCTCAAAACATTTACAAAAGTACTTGGATGAGCACTTGAAGTCTGATAACTTTCAAGGCTATGGATCTAGAGCTGGAACGTGGGACTACAACAGTGTAGATTTTGTGTACTTTTTGGCAGCACAGACTCAATGGGCAGAAGGGTCTCTTCTGGAGAGTATGATTTTACAATTTAATGAGCACTGAATAGACACCTTCTTTGGGATGATGCAGTAACTTCACTAACTGTTCCTTCTTCCCTTCCATCAGCTTCTCCCATTTTATTCAGTGACACCACAATAGGCTTCTCCTGGTGTTGATCATCCAATCCCACTCCATTCAAGTCTCTCTTCCCTTCTATCTTACCATCTAGGGATCGACTTTACTCTTTACTTCCAGACTACCCCCTTCTCCTTCATTACCCCCCACAACATTCCTTCTATTTGCCCTCAACGCGTTTCATCACATAACCATCACGTTTCAATCTCTTCTCAGCTACTTTCTACAATATTTCCACAAACTTCCCATAACTGGTCACCTAATGCATTGTGTCCTGATATTTTTCCTTTTACATTGCTCTAGCCATCGCTGTCAGCCTCAGCCCCTCACTAGTATCCAGTTATTGTTCCTCTTTTCTTGGTGTTGACCAGTTTTCTGCACCTTTTTTTTAAATAGAATCCCTACAGTGTGGAAGCAAACCATTCAGCCCATCAAATCCACACTGACCTTCCAAAGAGCATTCCACCCAGACCCCCATTCCTGTAATCCTGCATTTCCCATGGCTAACTCACCTAACCTGCACATCTTTGGATTGTGGGAGGACACTTGAGCCCCTGGCAGAAACCCACGCAGAGACGGGGAGAATGTACAAACTCCATACAGACTGAGGGTGGAATTGACCCCAGGTTCCTGGGGCTGTGAGGCAGCACTGCTACCCACTGTGCCACCATGCCACCCTAACATATACCAACATCAGTCTCACAACTGGATTGGGCAGTCTTCATCAAGTTCAGAGATACTTTTTAATTACACGGCACTCCACTGCACAGCTTCTAATTACTACAGTTTGAGTTAATTCTTTGCTTAATTTCCATTTCTGAACATAGGTTTTCTGCCACCAATTCGGGAGATGGTTGTGTCATTGGGCTAGTAATCCAGAGGCCTAAACAGTGCATACATACACATTTCACCACAATAGCTGTTGGAGTTTAAATTCAATTTAGAAATCTACGAAACTATTACTGATTGTTGTAAAAACCCATCTGGCTGACCAATGTCACTTAGGGAAAGAAATCTGCTAGCTTTAGCCAATCTTGCCCAAATATGACTCCAGACCCACAACAGCACAGCTGACTCTTAACTGCTTTCTGAAACAGCTGTAGGAAGCCTCTGACTTCAGGAGCAACAAATGCTGGCCTTGCTAATGACATCCACATCGCACAAAAACACTCTTTCAGAATCTCATCCCAAGTGGTTGAGATTACTCACACTCACCTATCTTCAGCCTGAACTTTGGAGATAGCAAGAACTGCAGATGCTGGAGTCAGAGACAACACAGTGTGGAGCTGGAGAAACACAGCAGGCCAGGCAGCATCGAAGGAGCAGGAAAGCTGATGTTTCGGGTCAGGAACCTTCTTCAGAAAAAAGCCTGAACTTTTACATCTTCACACTGATCCTCTTCCCTAAACTCAAACCGACAGCTCATAAACTGGGTCTTATGTCTACTCGTCTTAATGCTTCCACTGTTTTATTCGTCCCTTATACCTGTATTAATGTGATACAGTTTTGAGATAACTTACAAACATTTGCAGTGCAGTCTAAAACTATCATCCCATTAGCCCAGTTAGGAACTGACACTGTTGCTGTACCTTTATTTTGAATTACAATTAGCTTTATTGTCACATCTTAGGTACAAAGATACCTCAGTATAGATTCTGAAGTATAAATTCTTAGGGAAAAAAATTAGAAAAATTGAGAAATAAATAGCTCAGAACAACAATCCTTCCAACCCAGTCCATGCCTGCAGCTGGCCTCCAGTCCACACCAGGCCTTGATTCCAAAATGCGCTAGGTTTCACCTCGAAGCTCTTGAGGCTGGGACACTGCTCTGGAATCAAGGCCATACTGAGGACATACTGGACGACTGAGAAACTGCCACGTCAGCCTGGGAGACTGCCATACCAAGCAGCCGAGAAGCCGAAAATATAATGAAGGTTTATAATAATCTAACGGCATTTCAGGTATGCTGAAATATTTTTTGAAAAAATAAACTAATACATTCTTGAACAAGACAGAGGTCTATGAAAAGGACAAAATGTGATGTGGGGTGACATGCTCTTCCAGGATTGGGTTCTGAAGAAGGGTCACCGGACCAGAAACGTTAACTCTGCTTTATCTACATAGTTGCTTCCAGACCTGTTGAATTTTTCCAGCAATTTCCATTTTTGTTTTTGATTTCTATCATCCTCAGCTCTTTGTTTTTTTCTTATTTTGAGTTGTTGAATAGAAAAATAATCTGGGAGTGAGTTCTAGAGAGTCAAATTCTATTTTTTGTTTGGCTAAGTGTCAGTGACATTCAGTGCTGCATAGTAGGATCTCTCACTGTATTTTATAAACTCACCGATTTTAGTTACCTATCCCACCCCTAAAGCGCCCCTATATCTTACCACACACTGTTCCTAGAACAATTCACTGCTGCCAGGACAACCAGAATTGACCAGCATCCGTTTGCCTGTGCCATCTTGAACAAACAAGCACTGCCAGTCCGAAGCTGTCCAACATGGTTACTGATGTTTGCTGCCATACTGACTGAGAAGGGAAAATTCACACCCAACCTTTCAGGCAGTTTCCTCAAGGTCCTACTGAACAGGATGGTGCAGTGCAAGGAGTCCACTTCTCACCAGGCCATGCCAGCCTGGACGAGATTGCCACCCAGGTCAGTGTAGTCTCAGCTGTCTGGAGGGATGCCCAGATAGCAAGTAGTTTTAAGTCCTTCTCCTATCTGCTAGAGTGCCACCATCTTCTTTCTGATACCTCACTCTGTCTCTGCTGCTGTACCCACCCCCCGCCAATGCTCATGATCTACCACTGTCCTATTGCCTGCAACCTCTTCCCTCACTCACCGTCATTCACCACAAACTTCAACACCACTAACACTGTATGCCCCTGAGTGCTGCCTACTCACTCACTCGGGACACCTTTCCAACTGCACTAACAGGAACGACAGTGCCAAGATACTGGCCTCTGTCTCATTCCAGGGGGAAAACTGCCCACAACAGGGCAGAAAGACTCGGGATGGATGGCAGGCTGCCTGACATTTCGCTCCTTACCCCCTTTGTGTCTGTGCTAACCGGCACAGCAATACAGCAGGTATCTCTGGCTGTGGGAGCAAACTGCAAAAGGGCAAGGCAAGACAGGGGTGCTGTGAGTGTCCAGGTACAGTCAGAGTCAGTGTGGGCTGTAACAGTGAGTGAAGAGTGCAGAGATACAGCCTGATGCAGTCCTTGTGCTGGGTGTGTGTCCCTGACCAGACAGTATCCTTGTCGCAGCATTACAATGACAGTTACGAGGGGCAGCGTTGAAAAGGAGAATTGTCCTGCCAGAGGATTGGAGGGTTGTTAGAGGCACGTGTCAGATGCCAATATACGTGGACATGGGTGTGTGTGATTGGTGCCCATGGAACTGTCCCTGAGATGTTGGTGCCTGGATGAGCAGGCAGTGAGGTGAGCTGGCCAGGTCCTCACTCTAGTTTCCGTGTTGGGAAATTTTGGTGTCTAGCTTGGACTACTCTCATGATTCTGTCACATTTCATGCTGTAACTCCTGTAAGATTCCATCTACCAAACCTCACACAGCACAAAAGGCCATTCAGCCCAATGTACCTGTGCTGTCTCTTCGAAAAAGCTATCCATTTGGTTCCAAAACCTTGCTGTATCCCCATAGTTGCTTCTATTTTCAATTTGTTTCCCTCCTTTCAGGTAGATTATAACTGCTTGCTGCATGCAAGAAAAATCTCCTCAGCTTCCCCTCTGGATCTTTTGCCAATTATCTTACATCTGTGTCCTCTAGTTACCAAACCTCTTGGCAGCGGAAACAGTTACTCCTTATTTACTCTATCAATTTGGATCATTTTGAACAGCTCCATTACATTTCTTTTAACCTCCTCTGCTCTTGGAAGAGCAATCCATTTTCTCCATTTGTCTCTACAATTAAAGATACTTGTCCCTGATACCATTCAAGTTCCCATTGCACCATTGCTACGGTGTGAAAGAAGTTTTGACATAACAGGTCAGGGTAGATGATCCTGATTTATATCACAATGGTATGTTTGCATCTGTGGGTTTACATGTTCTCATGCATGTGTGTGTGTTTATGTTGCATTTGCATGTATCCACATGCTTGTATGCTTCCGCATGTGTGATCGTTTGTACATATCCATGTACTTTCATGTGGATCTGTGCAGGTGAGTATGTTTGTGTCTGTGCATGTGTGTCTTTCTCAGTGTGTTGTTACAACCAGGTGAGAAAGAACAAATCAGCTCCCCTCTTGTTGACCTCCCTGAATAGTTGCATTGACTGTTTATATCTTCTTGGCATAGACAGTACCTTTCTCCAATTAAAATGCAGTTGACTATTTTCTATTGTAGCAGTAAGCAGCCAATTGCAATGTTTTCTTGACCAAAAAAAGAACAGTTTATTACCTGCTAACTGCACGAAAAGGTAGTAATGATGTGATATCAAACATATGCCCACCTTCATACATACAAAGGGAACAGTGTCCAGTACAAAAGGGAGGTAAAGGAATATACAGTTCAGAGACAATAGGATTTTTGAGATGCATTTTCACCTGACTCCTGTGGCTAGGCAATGCCAATGGCCATTTTAAGTAAGCGTTTTTTGGTTTTTCTGTTAAACTCATTTCGTCCACGAATGTCACAGGTGTTAGTTTGGGTTGGAATTCAAAGTCAATAGTCCATATTTGATATTATCGTAACAGTGTGTACATGTTTTGCATGTGTGTGTGTGTGTGTGCAGATGGATGTGTTTGCACACATGAATGCTATGCATGTCAGTGCATGTGCGAATGAATGAAGCTTATTTTCATCACAGCGGAGAGTGAGCAATTCTGGTTCATTTGTCAGTGCATTGTGAATGATTGTACTTTGTGGTATACTAACATGTCTGATATCTACTGTGAGATATGTTTGGTTGGTTTAGAAAACAGTGAGATGCTCGATCAGCTTTTCTTCAAAGGGCACTTCAACCACCTCATTTTGATATAAACTAGTGTGTCACCAGTTCAGAATTCCTTTCCTTGGCACACTGATGCTCCTCTGACTCCAGCCTCATGCATATACCTCATATACCTCTTCCTTTGTTCACCACTACTAGCTGAGCTTCCAGCTTCCAAAGTTACAAGTTCTGACTCTCTGCACCATGTGCTCTCTCCTCTAAGACCCTCTTTAAAGCTTAGAACATTCTCCTCATACTGAAGTATGCATTGAACGCCTTCAATAGTTCTTCATAAGATACTGTATTTTCAAGAGTTGAGGGCGTTACCAACTGCAGCACTATCGAGAA
The DNA here is from genome assembly GCF_021869965.1 of Rhincodon typus. NCBI lineage: Eukaryota > Metazoa > Chordata > Chondrichthyes > Orectolobiformes > Rhincodontidae > Rhincodon > Rhincodon typus. The sequence goes on along the minus strand of NC_063365.1, from coordinate 2,897,051 downwards.
CAGAAGCTCAGAATTTGAGAGTCTGCACTAAACGTTTCAGTGGGGCAGGATATGAAATGTCCAGGCACTGACATTGTAGATTTGAAACAGCAATTAGAAGACCTAAATACATTCCAAATGTTACAAGCTATTGCAGATCCATCCCTGACAGTGATTCATTTTGTCTCCACGACTATTTAAAAACTGGCAATCTGGTAGCACTGTGTTGGGAATCCCTAACAATGGGCCAGTACCTCTGGGCTTGAGTCCCACACCAGAAACAGTTGGCCATGGAGGTCAGTTTGTAATGTGATCAAACAGCGTACACATCCCCTGAGTGGACCTGTGGCAGGTGGCAAGATTAGGGCTCTCCCTTGGTCAGCCAATCTGCAGAAGGCCATGACAAACTATTGCACACCTTAACTTAGAACTGTGGGCTAATCCAATAGAATTCTATGGCTCAATTCTTGCAAAGGAGGACAGACAAACAGTAAGACCTGGGACAGATCACACCAAATTTTGTCAGGTAACTGATCTGTGGGCCTGAGAGCGATGTAATGTGAAGGAAATTCTTAAGTCAGTCCATGAAATGTCCCTGTTGTGTTTTGTTCTGCTGTGAGCAGAGAAAATGAGATGGGAAACTATTTGCGCTCTCTCCAAATCAGATTGGAATTTTACAGCTTTGTCTTTCTGGTGGTTGGTATACACATATTTCTGAGGCCAATAGATTCGGTGAGCTTGAAGTTAACTAGTTGTGGTTTGATTGTTAGGATCTCAAGTCAGATGGATGTGTATTCAAAGCCCCTCTCAAAAGAACTGAGCGTTATCTCCAAGCTAACACTTCTGTCCAGCTAACTGAAAGGGGTACTGCATTGTCTTTCAGATAAGACATTAAACCAAGGTCCTACCTCCCCTTTCAGGAGGACCTAGAATATCCTGTGGCACAGTTACAAAGACGAACAGGTGTATACTTCCTAGAGTCCAAACATGAAAAGAAATGCACTCATCCTGATCTCATTGCTTCCTGTGGAATCTTACTCTGCCATTTTGCTGCCCCTTTTTCCCTACAAAAGTAACAAGCGAATCCAAACCTACTTCATTTTCAGTAAAACACCTTGAGAAGTCTGGGGATAACAAAGTGTGGAGCTGGAGGAACACAGCAGGCCAGGCAGCACCAGAGGAACAGGAAATCTGAAATTTTCTGAAGAAGGGTCCCCACCCGAAACATCAGCTTTCCTGCTCCTCTGATGCTGCCTGGCCTGCTGTGTTCCTCGAGCTCCACACTGTGTTATCTCAGACTCTAGTATCTGCAGTGCTCACTATCTCTTGAGAAGTCTGGAGGTTTTGCAAGTTGCTATGGAAATGCAGATTTGTTTATTCATTCTTCAGGTTGGGGAACTGGGACATGACCTCCTGGATGTCCATACTTCCAGTGTAAGGACCCATGAAGATGGCAGGCACTGGCACTGTGTTACTGCGACTTGTGGAGATTGACAGCTTGGAAGGGTATTACAAAAGGCTAACAGAGGCTAAAAGGTCAGTTGGTAAAAAAGAAGAGCCCAGAGAACACAGAGGCCATCAAATTCTGGAACTTCTCAGCCCACTGCCTTCCTTAGCGATGAGTACAGCAGAAAGTGCCATTCCAGAGTGTGACCCCTGAGGCAGACCACCGGAGCATAAACCAACACTTCATGAGATCGGACAGTGAGAGGTTCATTCCACCATTCCATGACCCACCAGCTCCCTGCCAAATTTGTTGTTCATTCACCTTTTCCAGAGAAGAGCCCAGTTTACACCCTGCTCAGAAATCATCCCAGGCTTGAATTCTCCCATGAACATAAGCCGTGAGTCAAGGTAAGCTATTCGACTTTGGCAGGCATCACCATGTAATGCCCACCCGATTCCCTGATGTGAACCCTTTGAAGGGCAGTTGAAGAGTCCACCTGCTGGTCCACTGTCAGCAACTCAACGGTGGGCCCTGGATCTTTCCTGCCACTTCTAACTTTAGTGCATTAATGCTCCTTCACACAAAAGCATCTCAGGACTCATCTAAACTCGTAGCTTAATTCTGTTGACCCTGAGCCTCCCCAAGGAGACAGAAACCAGCCTGAAAGCAGCCGTCCAGCTGTCGAGGAATGACTCAATCGCACAACACAAACTGACAATGCCATATCCAGCGCAGTGACATATTGGCATGTAGATCGGAGACTGCTTTCTCCATGTCTGTGAGAAAAAGCCCACAGTCATGTGTAACTTGGTGCCTGTTGAAAGTCTGCTATTGATACATCACCCGGGCTGAATTGTCACATAAATAAGATAAGTTTGTTTCTGAAATGCAGCGTTTTCTCCATAAGGTGAGATGACTCGCAAACATCATGAGGAAGCAGCAGGGAGGCAGCCCACCTGTGGGGAGAGAGGGATCTCAGGCTTGGACACAGCCCAAGTCTCTGCCTCTGCCTTCTGTGCTCATCAGACTCTTGGAAGCCTGCTGTAATATTGTGGAACAAATGGGTTTTAATCTGCGCCTGCTGCTCTCCTTACCAGCGCCGCTATTCGAAGCTTGTCTCAAGGTCTGCATAGCTCTAACAATTTCACTTTCCTCGTGCACATGTAGCATTTGGCAGAGTGTGTGGCAGAGGGAAATGTGCAGCAGCACCCTGGAAATTTCAGCACTGGTTCCATTACTACAGGCAATGCACCCCTCAGCGAGTTTGTGGAGACAATCTTACTCAGTCGGTTGGAGGAACGCTGCATATGGAGCCTGTGCTGGGTCTGTCTAACTGGAGGCGCTGCACAGCACACCAATAACACAGGCAGTCACTGATCCAGAAAACAGCTGCTTCCAACCAAACATTTCCGTCCCCCAGTTAACACTCCTTTCAGAAAGCACGCCGTTTGTCTTCATCAATTCTCTCCTCTCACCTCTCTTCTCCTGAATGTATTGACTCAGGTTGGTGATCTTTCCTGAAGCTCCCTGCTTGAATCCCGATTCCCACCCTCTCTGTTTTTAATTTATTAGCAGGTTGAGGGTGTCATTGGCTAGACCAGTATCAATTACCCACAGGACAGTTAAGAGTCAACCACATTGCTCTGGGTCTGGAGTCACATGTTCGCCAGACCAGGTAAGGATGGCAATTTCCTTTCCCAAAGGAAATTAGTGAACCAGGTGGTTTTTTTTCCACAAAAGTCATCAATGGTTTCATGATCATTATTAGATTCTTCACTCCAGATTTTTATTGAATTCACATTCCACCATCTGCCAAAGAGGGATTCAAATCTACGTCCTCAGAACGTTAACTGGGTCTCTGGATTAATAGTGTAGGAATAATAACATGAACCCATCACTACCTCTGTGCTGAAATGCTATACTTATGTCAAAAATTGCATAGTATGTGACTATCTGACTATTCTTCCTTTTCTTTCTCGAAGTGATGTTATATTGGACTTCCTAGTGATAGGATTTGACTACAGGAGCAGAGATGTCTTGTTGTAATTGTACAAGGCATTGGTGAGACCACACCTGGAGTACTGTGTATAATTTTGGTCTCCTTATCTGAGGAAAGAAGCTCTGAGTATGCGGGGAGAACAACAAAGGTTTGCCAGACTGATTCCTGGGATTGAAGGACTGACATATCAAAAGACACTGGATCGATTAGAACTATGTTCAGTGGAGGTTATAAGAACAAGGGGGCGCTGCAATGAAAATTACAACAGGGCAAGACAAGGAAAATGCAGGAAGGATATTCTGGAAGACGGGGAAGTTCAAAACCATGGGTCACAGTCTAAAGATACACAGTAAACCATTTAGAACTGAGATGAGAAATTTCTTCATCCAGAGAGTGGTGAGCCTATGAAATTCTCTGTCGCAGAAAGCAGTTGAGGCCAAAACATTGAATTGGGAGTTAGATATCGTTTTTGGGGCTAACGGAATCAAAAGGTATGGGAAGAAATTGGGAATAGGAGACCGAGTTGAATGATCAGGCATAATCGTATTGAATGGCAGCCCAGGTTTGAGAGCTCAATGGCCTACTCCTGCTCCTATTTTCTATGTTTCTACGAATGCAGCCATTGACGCATCACAACACCTTCGTTTAACAACACTTCACCATTGTGTGTATCGGAAAGGCCCGGACTCACTAGGTTCCATTCTGATGTCTCTAGTTATGGCCAAAAAATTATTTGTGATCGCTTTGCTTACTGTTTCTACTCCATAACCTCCAACGATCCCACCCCAATCCCCCCACCTCCCCAAGAGTGAGTCTTCCGACCTTCCTATTTCTCATCTACATTTTGCTTCTTAATGACAACATCCAAAATTGATGAAAGCCATTTCTACATCATTTTAAGTTCTCTTGATTCCTCCACTGTCTCTAAGTTGCCAGACTGCTTGTCTAACATCAGTACCAGATGAGCATAACTGTGGAAAATTATTTTTCTTGTATCTTTAAAATGTGTGTTGCCTTCCTCTAGCTTATACCTGCATCATTTTAATAACCAACAATGTAAATATTATAATATTTTGATATTGAGATAGAACTTGTCAACATTGATCCAATAAAAAATGCAATACCTGCTACTAATTAGATTTTAAACTGTATTTTCTCCTTTCTGATTGAACATTACATTTACACTCACCCGAAAGCACCTCACAAACACTTAATGAAACATTTTACATGCCTGATGCTGTAAATTGTTAATGAATCCGTCTACTCCTTCAATAGATCAGCCTCGAGCAGTCAGTGAGTAGCTACAACATCACAGATAAGATTGCTGGCCAGTGCAGAGGTAATCTGATCATAGAATTAAAGGGATAGATTTTCATCTTGACAAGCTGGCTTGCTTGGTTTGGATGAGGTGTTAGTGTCTGACAAATCTGTTTACCTCAACTAAACATAGCTACAGACTGCTTTTTTTTTATTGTTGGTGATGGCAGGGGGAAATGATCAAGTAGTGGACCTTCTCACAGGAGGTGGGTTTCAACCTTGACCTCTGGTCAGCTGGGATTCCTAAGTGAGGCTTTAACTCAGCATCAAAATCGGGGAGAAGGTCCGATGGAGTCAGTGGACAAATGTCTACCTCCTTGATCAGGGTGTTTGCCTGGGGAGCCTCCATGATCGTCATCCACCCTCATCCACACCTCCTACCCCATCGATATGCTCAAGGTCCCCAACCTCCCCACCAATCACAAAGTCCCCAACACCCCCTCCTCAGTCTCCAAACGCCAATACCTCTCTACAGCATCCAAGTGCCCTTGACACCCACCACCTCTCGCCCTGAGGCTTTGTGGATCCGTTCCCCCTTCCAACCCCTGCCAGATTAGGTTCACACTTACCACACCACAGGCCCTCCCATCATCTCCTCCAAGAAATGTCAAACCTTGCCTCAAGAGACCGTGTTCATCCAGTCGACAGGGGTTCCCACGTTAATCTCTCAGTCCTCTTCCCACTTGGTTGACAATCCACCCCAATTCAATTTTAAGAGAAAGGGCTTTTGTGATGCAATGGTAGTGTCTTTACCTCCGAGTCAAGAAGATCTGGGTTCAAGTCATCCTACAGCTCCCTGCCTAACTCAGGCCACTATTAGGTGAGGAACCCTTCAGAGGTGTTAAAACACCACTGTATGGGGTGAGTTCCAAGTTATTGGATCATCTCAAATTGTTGACTGACCAGCAATAGGGGAAGCAATGGTTAAGTGGTATTATCACTGGTGTGTTAATCCAGAGACCCAGGCAATGTTCTGGGAACGCAGGTTCAGATCCCACTATGGCAGATGACGGAATCTGAATCCAATAAAAAAAAGTTCTGGAGTTAAGAGTCTAATGATGATCATGAATCCAGTGTTGATTGTCAAACAAATCTGTTTCACAAATGCCCTTTAGGGAAGGAAACTGCCATCCTAACCTGTCCTGTAAGGTGATATGTGACTCCTGATCAGAAATGTGGTTGACTCTTAACTGCTATCTGCGATGACCAATAAATGCTAGATTAGCCATAGACACCCTCATCCCATGAATGAATTTAAAAAAAAACACAAGTCTATAGGATGATACAATATAGGAGACCATTTGATTCATTGAGTCAACTCTGCCAATCAAGGTCTGATTTAATAATCCTCAGCTCCACTTTCCTGTCTTTTTCCTCATGAACCCTAGATCACATTACTGATTAAAAACTCAAGTTCAATATATTTAATGACACAACCTCTCCAGCCCTCTGATTCCACAGATACACCAACATCAGAGATGAAATTCCTCTTCATCTCTGCCTTACTTGGGTGAATCCTTACTCTGACATTACGACCCTAATGTTAGACAAGAGGAAATAACTTCTCTGCATCTAGATAGTCAAGCCCCCTAGAATGTTATATGTTTCGATAAAGCCACCTCTCATTCTTTTAAATGCCAAAGAGTAAAATCAAGCAAGTTGAAATTTCCTCCTTCCACCCAACAGTCTAAGAGCAGGTTAAAGAGGCCATTGGCCCCATGATACTTGCACTGTTTTTTAATATTCCAGTTAGCCCGACTTCCTTTTGTTTGTCCATGTAGCTGTATGCCTCTCCCTGTGAAGGCCATACCCAGTTGCCTTTTGAAAGTTATGATTGAATCTGGTCATCATACAATGGCTGGGCAGTAAACTCCACCCCAGCCAAGAGGAAAAGCTGACAGTGAGTGCAAGGTTCATGGATCTCACACACTCCCACCACCATCCTGTGCTCAAATAGACAACACAGGGAATTACCACTGCTCCTACTGCAAGCTGACGTTCCATCACTTCGGTCAGCAAATTTATTCTTGGTCAGGAGAGTCACAGTTAGGATGTGATTGCACATTTCTTAAAACCAGTATCATTTATTTTTGGCTTGTGCATGTTATTAATAAAAACTGTTCCTTCTGAGGAAGCTTTTGACAGTAGTCCACCTGTTCTTAAAATAATTAGAAATCTTTCTGATGGATTTCGGTGTAATGCTACCTATTATCCCAAATGTACCTCAGTAGTTGAAACAGCAATGTCTGTCGCTAACTTCTGTGCTGCTAATGCCTGTTGTATTCACCATCTTTCTGTCATGTTTTGGGGATTCTTACTTCCAGAGGAGAGAAAGATTCAACAAATCACAATCATAGAATTACCCACTTCGAGATGATTGAATTATAGTTTTCAAATTAAGTGGAGTGTATTGCTGAGCTTTCTTCTAGCCAGGCTACTTTTGGTCTAAATTTTCTCAAAACCAACTGATTTACTAGGATGCTACTTGGAGTAGAAGGTTTGAGTTATAAGGAGGGGCTGGATACGCTGGGACTTCTTTCCGGGAGCTCAAGAAACTGAGGGGTGACCTTATAGAAGTACGGAAAATCATGAGAGCCATAAATAAGATATCTATCAACAAACACATTGAATTAGGCCCTGTGTACAAACCACTGAGGAAGAGGACCGGAAGTAATGCCAACCACCCCAGCAAACCGAGGCATATAAATAACAAGTGGGACAGAACACCGACGCTTCACCGGAGGCGCACTGATGATGTTACCTAGCAGGGGGATGAAACGTCTACAACCAACCCCACTGCCTCAGTGAGCATATCTACAACCTCATCCACAACCCGAGCTACAAATCTTCTTGAAAACTTCAGATAAGGTAAATAGCCAACAGCATTTCCCCAGGGCAGGGGAGTCTAAAACTAGGGGGCAAACGTTTAACGCGAGAGGGGAGAGATGCAAAAGGATTCAGAGCGGCAATTTTTTTCACCGAGAGTGGTGAGTGTTTGGAACAGGCTGCCAGAGCTAATGGTGAAGTCAAATACAACTTTGACATTTAAGAAACATTTAGACAGGTACATGGATGGGATAGATATGGAGGGATATGTACCAAAGTCATGAAAATGGGACTAGTTTAATTGCTTGGCATGGACAAGTTGGGCTGAGGGGCCTGTTTCCATGCTGTAAACCTCTATGACTCTATGATTTTAATATGGTTTAAGAGAAAGGGCTTTTGTCATGCAATGTTAGTGTCATTACCTCTAAGTCAAGATGATTTAGGTTTAAGTCCCACCTTTCCCAGAAATGTGTAATGATATATCTGCGCAGGTTGATTTAAAAAAAGATTGTTTTAAGATCATTAGACACAGAGGTTCAGAAGCAAGAGTCCATCATTCAATAAAATCATGAGTAATCTGATTGTGTTTTCCTGTCTGGTCTCTATAGCCCTTAATCCCCTTTTTGGTCAAATATCTATCCAACTCAGCCTTGAATAAGTTCAATGGCTCAGCCTTCACTGCTCATGGAAGAAAGACAATTCCACAAACAAGCGACGCTCAAAGAGGAGGATTCTCCCCATCTTTCCCTTTAAAGGGAGAATTGTTATTTTTAGACGATGTCCACTATTTCCCCAACAAGAAGTAACAGTGTCTGCCCTGTCGAAACTCCTCAGTATCTTCAAGATTTCAATAAAGTTAATTCTTATTCTTCAAACCTCAATGAGCAAAGGTCCAACCTGTCCTAAGATGAGCCTTTCAATTTAAGAAGCAAGTAATAGAAGAAGTGATGGGACAATATCGTATAGGAAAAGAGTACTGCATAATGGGTAAATAAAGCACTTACAAAGTTGTAAACAAAGTGCAGGGTATTTGTTACCAAAAGGCCTGATGGGCAGAATGGACTCTTCACTGAATCACAGAATCATAGAATTGTTATGGTGCAGAAGGAGGCCATTCAGCCCATCATGCCTGCACTGACTCTTCAAGTGAACATTATTACCTAGTGCCAATCTCCTGCTTTCTCCCCACACCTGCGTACATTGTTTCTGACCAAATAATCATCCAATGCCCTCTTGAACTCTTCTCAGTTGAGTCCATCTCCAACACATTTCCAGGCAATGCATTCAAAACATTTTCTCACATCAGCCTTGCACATTGCTTTGAATCTATGCCATCTTGTTCTTGTCCCTTTTACGGGGAAGAAGCAAGATTTGCTTCTCCCTATCTACTCTGTCCAGCCCACTCTAGATTTTTAAAATCTCTATCAGATCTCCTCTCAGCCTTCTCCTTTTCAATCAATTTCTTCAATCTATCCTCATCACTGAAGTTTCTCATTCCTGGAACCATTCTTGAAAATCACTTCTGTACTCTCTCCAATGCGTTCACATCTTTCCCATAATGCGATACCCAGAATTATGCACAATACAGCAGCTGAAGTTTAACAAATTTCTTTTACAAGTTCAACTTTTCCTCCTTGCTCTTGTACACTGTGCCCCTGTTAATAAAGCTGAGGATATGGTATGCTTTATTATCAACTGCTGTCTCCACTTGTCCTGCCACCTTCGATGATCTGTGCACATATGAGCTTGTCACTCCTTCCCTGCACTCTCTTTTAGAATTCTTTTTGCTGTATTTTTCTCTGGCTCAGATGAAAAGTAGGTAACTCTGAATGACATATACAGAGAAGCGCCTTTGGACCATGAACTGCAGGTAAACACAGTGATCCTGAATTTTAGCGAAGCTGTCAGCCTGCCCTTGAACATCTTCTTGTAATTTTAGTGGAAGTCTGGGGAAATAGCCAGACAGTGTAAGTGACAGTCTATAATCACAAATATCTCACAACAGAGAATTCCTCTGAAACACCAGACAATCAATTTTATTCACTTTATTTCTTTGCCCCTTTTGGTTCCTGAAGCAATGTGGTTAACCACCCACATTTCGGACAAAAAACATCAGAAGATCATTCGCAATCAATGCAGGAGTAGGCCATTTGGCCCATTGAGCCAACTCTGCCATTCAATAAAATGGTGGTTGATTTGATGTAGCCTTATCTCCAATTATCTGTTGCACCCCATGACACTCATCGAATCATACTGCATGGAAACAGACCCTTCGGTCTAACCCATCCAAGTTTCCCAAACTAACTCAACTGCAGCTTGAATATATTAGTTTCTATTTTTACAGTTCTATTTGTTTTGCCATTTCCCCTTTTCTTTTCCCCTCCACTGGTCTCTGGGAAATACACCAACAAGCCACCTTCTGAAAAAGGGAATTCCTCCTCATCAGCATCTTAAATGGGAAACCTTTTACCTTACTGCGCTCATTCTAGATTTCCCCATGCGAGGAAGCATTCTCTCCGCTATCGCCCTTCCTTATCCCCTCAGAATCCTCTATGTTTAAATAACATCATTTTTCATTCTTCTGAATTCCAATGGGCATAGCACCAACCTGCTCAGCCTCTTCTCTTAAGATAAACCCCTTCATCCCAGAAACCAGCTGAGTGATATTTTGGTGCAAGAGGGCAGCATGTGGAACTAAAAGAAGAAAAGTTAAATCCAGGTAAACCACAGATAGAGTTGGCTATAATCCAGTTGCAGATGAAACAATTTGAATTAAAGTTCCAAATATTTCCAAAGAAATAAAAATGAGAAACTAGGTTGAACTTAAAAGGGAGGGAAAGTAAAGGGAAAAGTGTAAAAAATGTTTTCCTCCTCACTGTTTTAATTTTTAGGCAGAGACTCTGCTTGTTCTAGATTCGCCAACTATTAGGAACATCCATTCCAGATTCACTCTTCAAGTCCCCTCATGTTGGTAGTTTTCAAATCAAGCCACGTCTTCATTTCCAAACTCAAAAGTTCACATATCCAACCAATGTTCATAAGCCAACCCTGTCATTAGCCTAGTAAATGTTTTCTGAATGGCCTCCAGTGCATTTGCATGCTTCCTTAAGTAATGTGGTGAATGTTTCACACTGTATTCCACAAATAGTTTCACAAGTGTCCTTTAAGGTTAACGCATAACCTCCTGACTTTTATATTCAAATGACCTCACAATAAATAACATTCCATTGGCTTTCCTAATTAATCGCTGTACTTACATGCTATACTTTTACAATTCATGCACCTATAAACCTAGATCCCTTGACATCTCAGAGCTGTGCAATCTGACCATTTTATTCTTTCAGCCAAAATGGATAATTTCATATTTTCCCACAATTTACTCCATTTTCCACATCTTGCCCTTTCACCTAATTTGTCTATATCCCCCTGTAGCATTCTTGTGTCTTCTTCACAATTTACATTCTTACCTATTTTTCTATCATCAGCAAATTCAGCAACTATAACTTCAAACCCTTCACCCAAATCATTTACCTAGAACATAGAACAGTACAGCACAGGAAAGGGCCCTTTGGCCCAAGATGTTGTGCCAAACATGATGCCACATTAAACTAATCCTTTCTCCCTGCCGTTGGTCCACATCCCTCCATTCCTTACATACTCATGTGCTTACCTAAAAGTCCCTTAAATGCCCTAATCGTACCTGCCTCCACCACCACCCCTGGCAGCGTGTTCCAGACTCCTACCACTCTCTGTGTAAAAACCTTTCTTTTACGTCTGCTTTGTCCTTCAAGTCTGCTTTGAACTTGCCCCCTCTCACCTTAAATACATGCTCCCTAGTTTTAGACATTTCAATTCTGGGAAAATGATTCTGACCATCAGCCCTATCTATGCATCTCATAATTTTATAGACTTCTATCAAGTCTCCCCTCAGCCTCCGCTGCTCCAGAGAAAACAACTCGAGTGTTTCTAGCCTTTCCTTATAGCTCATAAACTCTAATCCAGGTAGCATCCTGGTAAACCTCTTCTGCACCCTCTCCAAAGCCTCCACATCCTTCCTGTAATGAGGCGACCAGAATTGAATGCAATACGTAACGTGTGGCCTAACCAAAGTCTTATAAAGCCGCAATATGGCATCCTGACTCTTGTACTCAATTCCCTGACCAATAAAGGCAAGAATGCCATATGCCTCCTTTACCATCCTGTCTACTTGCGTGGCCATTTTCAGGGAGTTATGGACTTGAACCCCAAGATCCTTTAACTGTATGCTTCTCCTTAACATTTTATCTCCCAAAATGTAGCACCTCACACTTACCCGGATTAAACTTCATCTGCCATTTCTCTGCCCATATCTGCAACTGATCTGTATCCCGCTGTATCCTTTGACGACCTTCTACAGTATTCACAACTCCACCAAGCTTTGTATTGTCTGCAAACTTAATAACCACCCATCTGCATTTTCATCCACGTCATTTACGTATACATCACAAACAGCAGAGATTTCAATCTGGATCCCTGAGAAACACCACTCGTCACCACTGTATAAATTACTGCGAATTGAGGCCCCAGTACTGAACTTGTGGCAAACCACTCATTGCATTTTGCCAACCGGAAAAAAACAACTTTATTCCTACCCTCTGGTTCTGATTAGTTAGTCAGTTTTGTTTCCATGTTGACGTGTTATCTCCTATGGCATGAGCTGTCTTTTTCTGCAATTGTCTTTGATATGGCACCTTATCAAATTCCTTCTGGAAATCTAAGGACAGTATATTCACTGGTTCGCCTTTACCATTTTACATGTTACTTATTCAAAAAACAAATGAGTACAGTGAAGCTTAACTATGTGTAAACCTTAGAGTTTGATAACTGGGGAGTTTTATGAAAGGGTGAAAGATGTATTTGTTTCATTTTGCTTTTAGATTTCTACCCCTCTCTCCCTGTCACAATTGGTTCTTGCTTTACTTAAAGAGAAAGGAGCTTATGGTTTGGTGAGTGTCTGGTAAATGGTTAAAATTTGTTCTATTCTTATGTTTCAAAATACCACACAAATCAATGTTAAAGTTAATAAAATGCATCATAAATAAGAATAAAATCCAGTTAATTAATTAAATAATTAATAAATTAGAACTCATTAAGGATGGCAAGACAGGTGATGTGTCATGGCTGAAGCATGTGGGAACTTCTGGATACCATTATAATCCAGGATAAACACATCCACAGTAAGCATTTGAAGTTGAATCGGCTCTGGCTTAGAATTTATGAGCTAGTGGATGAACTACATATATTGGTACACATCAGGAAGGGAGAAAGTCACCTGGATCCTTTGTACCAGGAAGCAGTGACAGTATTTAGCAGACAGGTTTCTGATTTCTGACAGGAGGGAGGACTGTGAGTGATACAGTTCAGGAGGTGCAGAGGGCAGGAGCACAGAAGTGTTAGCTTCTGCAATTTTCCAGTCGATCTTGAGGTCTAAGCCTATTTGGATGAGATACAGACTTCAGGGTGGATGAGATAAATGACCATGGGACCATGGTATAGAGTGCTGGGGGAGCAACGAGAAACATTATGATAGTAGGAGATGGTATAGTGAGGCAATTGAGATTGTTCTCTACAGCAATGAATAAGAATCCTGAGGGCTGTTTTGTCTGCCTGGTACCAAGATATGAGATATCAGCTTAGGGCTGGAGAGGAACTTACAGTGAGAGAAAAAGGATGCAGTGGTCATGGTTTATGTAAATGCCAACAAACTAGGTAGAAATAGGGAAGTCATTTTATTGAGAGAATGTAAGGAGTTAAGCACTAAATGTAAAAGCAGAACCTCAAAGATTATGACCTCCAGATTATTACCTGAGTCAAATACAAAATAGCGCAGGAAGCATAAAATTAGAGAAATGAATGTATAGCTCAAAGATTGGTGTGGAAGTTTTGGGTTCCATTTTGTGAGGCACTGGTACTGGTATTGGGGAAATGCGTGTTATAGCACTGGGGTGGTCTACACCTTAACCATGCTGGAGCCACTGTTCATGCAAATCACGTACCTGGGGAAGAGAAAATGTTTTAAACTAAGTAGTGGAAGCTGTGTGTAATGCTATGGTATATCAGGAGTACAGACATTTAAAAGATGAAAATAGTAATTTGGGAGATAAGCATCAGACAATGGCAGGAAGGGGCAGAGAAAAAAAATTAGGAATGTACCAACAATCAAAGCTTGTTTTTACAAGGATAACAAGTAGGGAAAATGCAACAGCTCTCAATAAGAAGGTGCGTAGCGTTCATAACAAAGTAGACAAATTAATAGTGTAATAAATAAAACACAGAACTATAGATGCTGAAGATCTGAAGTAAAAACAGAAATTGACGGAGAAACTCAGCAGGTCTGGCAACATCTGTGGAGGAAAGGCAGAGTTGACATTTCAAATCCAGTGACCCTTCTTCAGAACAGAATGTTCAGGAAATGTTAACTCTGCTTTCTCTCCACAGATGCTGCAGACTTGCTGAGTTTCTCCATCAGTTTCTGTTTTTGTAATTGATAGTGCGCATTTAAATAAATAAATATAATCTGACAATCCTTAGAAAATGTGGCCACAGGATGAAAATGATCAGCTCTTGAATATTGAGTGGCCTATGGAATTCAAGAAGAAGGGGAAACCACATAAAGGTGAGGTGTAGTGCTGTTAATCAAGGATAGAATTTACACAATACAGAAAAAAATTGATCCTGGCTCAGGAGATCAGGATGTAGGATTCATTTGGGTGCAGACAAGGAATATTAGTGCAAAGAAGTTTTTATTTGTGAGTGCATTGTGTGTAGGAGCTGGGATGTCATGTTGTTGCTATACAGGGTATTGGCGAAGCCACTTTCAGAATACTACATACATTTCTGGTTGTCCTACTATAGGAAAGGTGTTGTTAAACTTGCAAGGGTGCAGAAAAGATCTACAAAGATGTTTTCTGATGAAGGGTCTAGGCCCGAAACGTCAGCCTCTCTGCTCCTATGATGCTGCTTGGCCTGCTGTGTTCATCCAGCCTTGCACCTTGTTGTCTCGGATTCTCCAGCATCTGCAGTTCCTACTATCTCTGATTCGATTTTAACCCCACTGCGAAGCCTCTTCTAAGGATGCCTAACCTGAAGAAGTTACCCTCCTCCCTCCGGACAAACCTCAAGGGATCTCTCTCCCACTGCAACTCTCTCGTAATCTCTTCGGCCCTGAAACTGCTCGATCACGTCCTGAAGCAAACCAGGTACTACAGCCACATCACCTTCCTTAGCACCTGCCTACGGAACCAGATCATCCCCAATGGACTACAATCCACATTCAAGCCTTCCCAATTTGGCCCCAACCGTGATAATATCTACACTCATGGTGTTGAGATCCTTCAGAAGCGTTTCTCCCTGCGACTCCTGAAACATACACTTGCAGCAATGCGCCGGCATCTCCAGACACTACAATCAAGCCTACCCCAGCTCAGAGCCTCCCTCTCCCAGACCTGCAAAGGACCTCTCCTGTTTTTTATTCTACGTCCTTTTTCTGATGAAGGGTCTAGGCCCGAAACGTCAGCCTCTCTGCTCCTATGATGCTGCTTGGCCTGCTGTGTTCATCCAGCCTTGCACCTTGTTGTCTTACAAAGATGTTGCCAGGGTTGGAGGTTTTGAGCTATAGGGAGAGGCTGAATAGGCTGGGGCTATTTACCCCGGGGTATCAGAGGTTGAGGGTGACCTTATAGAGGTTTATAAAATCATAAGGAGCATGGAAAAGGGTAAATAGTCAAGGTCTTTTCCCCAGGGTAGGGGAATCCAAAACTAGAGGGTATAGTTTTAAGGTGAGGGAGGGAATACATAAAAGGGACCTAAGGGATAACTTTTTCACACAGAGGGTGGTGTGTAAATGGAATACGCTGCCAGAAGATGTGGTGGAGGCTGGTACAATTAAAATATTTTAAAAACATCTGGATGGGTACATGGAAAGGAAGGGATATGGGCTAAGTGCTGGCAAATGGGACTAGATTAATTTAGGATATCTGGTCAGCATGGACTAGTTGGACCGAACAATTTGTTTCCATGCTGTACAGATCTTTGAGTCTACTCCTTTGTGAGAGTAGTCTGCAGTCCCCTGATAGTAACCACAGTGTGGAACAAAGTTCACAAGGAGAAATATTTGGCTTGAGGTAAAGGAATAGAAAAAATATAACTGACTTCAATCTACGCATAATGTGGAAAAATCTGCCTGCAGTGTCCTGGATGAGAAGTTCATAGACTGCATCATTGATAGTTTCTTAAAGCAGCACATTCTAGAACCGACTACACAGCAGTTCTATTAGACTTGATACTGAACTAATTAATGGCCTCAGTATAAGGGCACCCCTAGGTAGCAACAATATAATTTTACATTCCGTTTGAAACAGAGAAGGTTGATCTAAAACTTATATATTCAACTTAAATAAGGACAACTATGTGGACATGAAAGCTGAATTAGCTGAAGTAAGCCACCATACTAGCCTAGGTGACAGATCAATACAAGCAGACTGGCAGACATTTAAGGAATATTTCAAAACACTCAGAGTAAGTATATTCCTATTATAAATAAAATATTATAAGGGGAGGGCCCACCATCCACACTTAACTAAGAAGTTAGGGAAAATACCAAACTTAATAACTAATCAGAAGGAAGAAATTATTGTTTGAGAGGAAACTACACAGAAATGTCAAAATATACAAAAAAGACTTTCTCAAGGTGGTTAAAAAGGAAAACAGCAAGCAAGGTGGGTGTGGGCCCTTTGGGGAGTGAGAAAGGGGTGCTAACAGTGGATACTTAGGAAATGGTGGATGAAATGAACAAATATTTTGCTTCTATCTTTACAATAGACAATCAAAAAAAATTCCAGTCCTAGCAATAAATAAAGAACTGAAAGGGAGAGGGAAATTTGGAGAAATTACAATCACAAGGGAATTGATACTAAGCAACCAGATGAAGCTGTAGCTGACCACTTTCCAGGTCCAGTTGACTTCATCCTATGGTCTCAGAAGAGCTTGTTAATGATTTGTAAGTAGATGCATTGGTGTTAATCTTCCAAAGTTGCCTAGGTTCAGCAAAAAATTCACGAAAAGTAGCAAAGATAACCCCTCTATTCAAGAAGGGAGGGAGGCAGAAAAGGGGAAGCTTGTTGTCTATCATGTAGAAAGTGTTCAATTTGATCATTAAAGAGATTGCAGCAGCCACCATAGAAAATCTCCAGGTAATCGGAATGAGTCAGGATGGTTTTGTGAAAGCAAAGTCATATTTAACTGATTTATTCGACATTTTGAAGAAGTAAAGTGCTGTAGATTCAGGGATGGGAGGGAGCAGTAGACGTACTGTACCTGGGTTTTCAGAAGGCATTTGAAACACTTGCACATCGAATGTCATTTCCAAGAATAAGAGTTCATAGTGTAAAGATAATGTATTAGAATTGACAGAATAGCAGCTGTTTGGAAGTAATCAAAGTCTGTGTAAATATTTCTGTCTGATATGCAGGATGCGACAGTGTTGCAAGGATCGGTGCTGGGGCATCAACCTTTTACAGCTTGCGTCAATTATTTAGCTGAGGGGAGTGGACTCATGGTAGCTAAACTCACAGACAACTCAAGGAAAGAGCAGGTCCAGCAGATACATCGGAACACTGCCATCTAAAAGTTTGCCTTCAAGTCATTCATCGTCCTAACTTGGAAATACGCTGTCATTTCTTTACTACAGTAGAGTCAAAATCCTGGAATCTCCTCCCCACACCAAATGGACTGCAGCAGTTTTTGAAGACAGCTCACCACCACCTTCTCAAAGGCAATTAGAGAATTAAAAATATTTTTCCACAGAGGGAGTGTCCTTAGTTTGGAATGCATTACCTGTAAGTGTGGTATAGGCAAATTCAGTTGAGGCATTCAAGAAGTTGCTGACTTAATCAGAAATGACTCGCAGGGTTAGGATTAGGGAAAAGGTAGGAGCTTGGTATTAAGTCAAAATGCTCAGAAAACCACTTTAGAATGATAGGATGAATGGCATTCCTCTACAGGGTAACAATTCTGTGGTTTCCTGGTTCTTGATGAGATTAGGGATGAGCGATATATGCTGGCCCAACCAAGGAAGTCCACTTCCCCTAAAGGGATGGAACCCATTTGTGAGAATTGCAGATGGATGCAGATAGATGGAATGAGTTTTTTCTTATTTATCTATTTTTCTAACCAACTTGTTCAGAGATGTTTAGTTCAGCTAGGCAAAAACTAAGCTGCTCAATAGCGCCACCATTACACTCAAGCAGGAACTGATAACAAGCTACCAGCAGTGGCCGCTAAAGGTACTGCAGTGCAGGGCAATGTTAACCCTAAATTAGCTGGAAAAAGCTTGGGAATAGCTGTTTAAAAGCACGAAATAGTATTTAAAATCCTGCAAAAAAATTAGAAAGCAGCCACAATATTCCCACCATTTTATTTGACAATGACAGACCTCTGACCTGAATTTATTTTGTTCCAACTTTGCATCAAACTGCACTTTCTGACTCAATATTTCTGAGCCAGATAAATGAGCTTTTAAAACTAAAAATTTCTGTAGTTACTGAAAGCCTCCATAGGCTGACCATGTGAGGTGTGTCTGACAATCATCTGAAGAATCCAGAAAAAAAATATGACTATCAATTGAAGACCAATCACATGTGAAGACCAACTTAGAGTCATCATTTGGAATTCATGCTCTTAAGCAATGAAGGAGAGACAGACTATTGATTTATTCTTAAGCAGATGTAGATAAAAGAGGCATCATTGCTACTTCACAGTAGCACTGCTAGCTGACAGAATAATTGAGCTCGTGGTAGCATCCACCCAAAATGGAAGCATTCCAAAAAGACGTCTTCGATTTTCACTGTGGAAGTAGTCCTTCGAAGAGATAGTTTGAAGCCATACTACTAGATAGACAGAGTCTACAGACCATGTGTAATTCATCCACTATTGGCCAATGCAAGCCTACTAGGGAGTAATGCAAGTAATGCTGTTTCCCCCTACCCTACACGCTAGACCTGTTATCAGACAACAAGGTATAGAGCTGGATGAATACAGCAGGTCAGGCAGCATCAGAGGAACAGGAAAGCTGACGTTTCGGGTCTGGACCCTTCTTCAGAAAATGTTATCCTTGTTATCGCATAGCCTGCCATTACACACTACCTATTGTTAGCCACTGATAGTCTCCATTAACAGCTATTCATTCTCCTAGCCAGATTGTTATCCACTCCTTTGTTTATCCAACTGTTCTCTCTCTTTGGGCTCCATCCTTACCTATCGTTTACTCCTTACCCCTCCCATCGCCCTATCTTCTGCATATAAACCAACATTTTCCTAGCTACCATCAGTTCTGTGGAAGGGTCACCAGGCCCAAAACATTAACTCTGATTTCTCTTCACAGATGTTGCCAGACCTGCTGAGCTTTTCCAGCAACTTCTATTTTTGTTCCTGATTTACAGCATCTGCAGTTCTTTCGGTTTTTATCACAGGCCTATCATTGTGCAAGGACATGTCCTTGGCCACCATCCATAGAACTGTCAAGATAATGTCAAGGATCACAGACCACAGGAAGCATCATCGGAAATCCTGTGCATACAGTGGAGAAGATCCCTCTCAACTGTGTAACACAGATCATCAGCCAACAGACTGTACACACCATGTTGAATTGAATACATATACTCATGCTAAACTTGTAAATGTGGAACCAACCTATCGGCAGACAAAGCTGCCTCAATACTTCTAGGAATACATGATGCCTTGATTGACAGAATGGGAATGATGAAAGCTGTCCAGCAATGCATTACCCAACATGACCGTCAGACAAAAAGTTCGAGTACGACACCCAATTGATGGCACTGATAGAATCTAGCAGGAATCATCAGCGTATGCCCAGTCCAAAGGTCATATCAAGCACAAACACCCAATCGCTATTCAGATGCTACATTAGAGCAATACCTGAGTGAGAAACATGGAGTAACATTACCGTGACTCAAATTTGGTCAAAGACACAATGCAAAGGACACTGAACCAGCATTCAGAAAACATGCAGGAGGAAGGGTCACCGGACTGGAAACATTAACTCTGTTTTTGTTTCTTCACCTGATGAGCTTTTCCAGCGACTTTGCTTTTGTTCAGAAAACATGCAGCACCTTCCAGAAAATACCATTATGACTATTTCTTGGGATAGGCAAAGTGCTGACGTATTTCAGAGACCTATAAACCTATTCCTTTATTTTAAAGTAGATGAAAGTTTGTTTTATTTTGTTGTCATGAAAATAGTTTTATTTTATTTAGAGAAAAAAAGGGGGATGTTGTGAACTGATGAAATGTGTGGGGTGTCTTAAAACTGCTGTCAATCATTCCAAATCTCAACAGGGTATGGCTTGTTGATCCCATGGTTTGTTGGCAATCCATTAACAGCAGTGATAGGAATAAGAAGTATTATACTTCTCTCCCAGTGAACATTATCTGTACATGGTCTCATCTTATAGAGTCAATGAGTCATTCAGCACGGAAACAGACCCTTTGGTCCAACCAGTCCATGCTGAACATAATCCCCAATTAAACTAGTCCCACCTGCCTGCTCCTGATCTATATCCCTCCAAAGCTTTCCTGTTGATGTACGTATCTAAGTGCCTTTTAAACATTGTGACTGTGCCTACATTCACCACTTCCACAGGAAGTTCATTCCACACACAAACCACCGTCTGTGTAAAAAATTTGCTCCTCATGTCTCTCTTAAATCTCTCTCCTCTCACCTTAAAACTAAGTCCCTAGTCTTGTAATTCCCCCACCCTAGGGGAAAGACATCTACCACGAATCTTATCTGTACCCGTCATGATTTCACTAATTCAATAATGTCAACTACACTCCCGTGAAAAATGTCCCAGCCAATCCAGCTTTTCATTTATGACTTAAAACTTCCATACCTGGCAACAAAAACAAAGTTGATGGAAAAGCCCAGCAGGTCTGGCAGCATCTGTGAAGGAAAAAACAGAATTAACGTTTCGGGCAACATCCTGGCTAATCTGTTCTGAACCCTTTCTAGCTTAATGATATCCTTCCTATCCAGGTTTTTAGTTCACCAATCCTTGTATGTAATATACCCAGTACTTCCACAAACTGAAGCAGAACCAATGAGAAGATTTCATCAACTGACCTTAAATTTGTTCATCATCCATTTAAATGTCATTGGTGGAGCAAGGGGAGGTGTCTTCCTTTATGCTGCTGAACACATGTTCAAGGGAAAGTACTGACTAGAGCAGAGGGCAAAAAGTGTCAGGTCAGGCATCAAATCATTCTTACTCACTGACATTACAATCTGAATATTCGTATTTCCAACACAGCATCCTGATGCCCATACTCTCAGTAAAGTGTAGTTCAGTGTGGGCTGCACTGCAGGTAGATGTGTAGATGTCATTTCTTTTTTGTTCCAAAATTGTAACATCAAATCTACAGGTGTTCTGGAGCAAAATGCTTCAGCATCAACGTCTCTCACTTGTAGTCTACCTGAGCAGTTTTCATGTATAACTCGTCCCTTATGTCCTTGCATATACATATTCTCAGTTATCCTTCCAGAAAATAGGGTCTAGCAATTCTGTCCTCTCTTTTGGCATTCATAAATTTAATCAAATTCTGCTTTCTGAGCAGTCGAGGAATTAACTGAGGGGATAGTCAGAATTAACTAAACTGGAAGGAGTCAGAGTTAACTAAGGACAGGGAGTGATGTGATATAGTGATGTCACAGAGACTTTCAGGATTATTGGTAATGTGGAGCTCCCATGTGAAGAATCAGGCATCCAGCTCCAAGCTCCTGCTCTGTAGCTCTGGGAATTGGTGGCTGGGGTTGTGATGGGGAAAGATATTGGAATTGCAGCCTGAGATAAAACGAATATGCCTGTCCTGCAAATAGAGGTGTGTGGTCACCGTTAGGAATCTGTTTAAACAGGAATAACCATTTTGTGCCAAGCTAACCCCATTGCTCATACTAGCTCTTAATTTTATGCATTTGTGAGATGCATACTTAAGAAGGAGCAGCTGGATCATTGAAAGGAAACGAGATGATACTATTTATTATGACTGTTCCAAATCAGCACAGTGTAAGTGACTGACTCCCATTTGAGGACTCTTTGGTATTAATCTTAATGTGTCACTTTTATAGGGCGATTTGTAGAGGTGTATCAGGGCACAAATGCATTTTGTCCCTTTTGAGTTCCTATAATTATTGTATTTTGATCTTTTTAACTGTGTCTTATTACAGCAAGCTGACAATGAGAGTGTGATCGCAGCCAGAAGCAGTGGAGAGCAGATGGTTAGAAAGGGGCATCAGCACTCAAATTGATTTCTTGATATCTGCGCCACTCATCTCCATTGTCCTCCTAAACAACTCATCTAGAAATTCATTTCTTCTGAGTCAGACACTGATAAAAATCACTTTCAGGCTCTTGTTTTATAGAGTGATTCATCTAAGCTGATTCTGCTCCCAATCTATATGTTTAAAAACTTCACATGTCCTGAAAGGATCTGTCAATTATCAGGACGCATTCAGGTGGAGTGGGTACATAATGCTACAAAGAAAAATAAAATTTCAATCCTGATTCTTTCAAGAGTGGGTATACGGAGGGAAGGTAGTGAGCAAGTGGAGAAAAGAGACTGAGGATCAATGTGGAATGATCTTGTTATGTCCAAATAAACTTGCAAGGTGATAATATTCAGATGCTTTTATTTTCTAGATCTTCTAGAATATTCCAGTCAAAGGATAGTAAAAGAGGTTGAGGAGTGCCTTTGTTAAAATGTGTATATTGCAGAGAAGGAACCATCTTGTGTTCAAATAGCAATATGTAAGTATATATCAGGATATATCGTAATTCTAGCATCGTAACACAGTGAACAACTGCATTATAATGAGTGTTGCTGAAAGAAAGCTAAGGGTCATCAGTCGGGCTCACTTTGTGGCACACTTACTTGGACTGGAAGCTACATGTCTGAACACACTAAATTTTGTTTTTTGCAGGCTGAAGGAAGATGTACACACACCGTGACTGAGAAAAACACATGGCAACCATTTGCTGGTTCATTTCTAAGGGCAATGCATCGACTAATCAGAGCTAAACTTGTTGGTTTAAATTTAAAATTTAAACAAAGCTTGGCAGTAGACGATCAACCACGATTAATTCATGATTTCTACATGGCAAACTCTTCTATCAATTGGAGTCAATTTACCAACCAGTCAGCATTATCCTCTTACACATTATATATGTTTGCTTTCTTTTTAAGTTAGTATTCTTGCAAATGGTCCTGAAGAATACACAATGAAAGCTTTGACAAACTGTGTCTTTTCTCAGCAATAGTAAAAAGCCTGTGATAACAAATGATTGAGTGTTAAAATAGCCACAAAATTATCTCCAAGCGTCGTTATTATAAGTACATTGTTATCAGATGAAAACTAGCTCAACAAATTCCAGTGTGACCTGGAATTACCTGTGTGTGCTGAAAATATGCAGTTTTTGATCTTGTCACCAACCAGCATTGAATATTTGGCACAAGAGTTGCCATTTTCAACCTTGCTGGTCAAGTTAACTCCCTTTATTAATGTGTTCAACTGCTGAGGGATTTCCCCACCTGCATTCTTTGAAGGGATCCATCCAATTTGCAGATTTCCTGCTTTTTCCTATCTTTGGTCAATTGCTAATTTCATCAGAGTTTGTAAATCATAGACACTTAGACAATTACAGAACAAGAGGAGGTAATTTGCCCCATCATGTCCATATCAGTCAACAAAAATCTGATTACACGAGTCCCATTTGTCAATTCTTGGCCTGTAGCCCTGGAGACTATGGCAATGCAAGTGAATATCTAAATACTGTTCAAATTTTACAAGGGTTTCTGATTCAACAATGCTTTCAAGCACACGGTACTAGACTCTTATGACCATCTCATGAAATAATTTCTCAATTTGCCTCTTAGACTTTTATTTCTTACCTTAAATCTCTGCCCCCAATTATTGATTCCTCTACTAATGGAAAAAGTGTCTTGCTATCCATCCTATTTATGCCCCTCATAATCTTATACATCTTTATCAGGTCTCCTCTCAACCTCTCTGCTCCAAAGAAAATGATTGCAGTCTATACAATCTTTCCTGGTAACTCAGACCCTTCAGCCCAGGCAGCATCCTAGTCAATTTCCTGTACACCCTCTCTAGTGCAATCACATCCTTCCTATAATGTGGGGACCAGGCCTGTACACAATACTCCAGTTGTGGCCTAATCAGTGTTTTATACATAAACTCCCATCTGTTGTATGCTGTGCCTCGGCTAATGAAGACAAGCATCCCATAGGCCTTCTTAACCACTGGGTGTTGGAAATGTTGTCAAGTCAACAAGCATCGACTGCCATTGGGACTCGTCTGGGGTCACCACCTGCTCTCAGTTCATGTTGGAGGGTGGTGGGGTGTCCTGCAGCATGAGATGGAACAGAGACAGCACAGAAGACAAGTTACTCACAGAGGCAAGAGGAAGGAATCGGGCTTCACTTCCCCAAACTGTACAGAAAACAAGAACGGCGAATTTGTTGAGTGCATTTTACCAAGGGCGTGGTCACACAACTGTGCCAGCTCTTGTTAATGGACGTGAAGCCTCAGACCAGGGCAGTTATTGCCAGTGGAAATTAAGGTTGATGGAGCCCTGAATATTCTCACCAGCAGATTCACTCAGGCCAGAACATAACACAGTATCAGGAGGGTAAACAAGAGAAAGGATTCCCTTGTTATCCCTTTAAAGAGAGTAGCGGGCAAATGATTTGAACAGGATTGCATACAAACTACCATCAACTGTTCAGATACGGCTATACACGCACTGTATCACAATGGCAAGGTGAATCAGACTGATAAAAGGTAGTCTTAAAATTTCTTGATCAGATTCACTGCTATCATCCTTCTTGCTGGTATTAGATATGATATGGATGCTCACCTGATGAAGGAGCAGCGCTCTGAAAGCTTGTGGCTTCAAAGAAACCCGCTCCTGGAGTTGTGTGACTTTGGATTTGGTATTAGATACCCTATACCTTAGGCAAAAGATAGGCTCAATCTTGATGAGCAGTAAATTGGTTTCCTTTATTTCTGAAGAAGGGTCCCGACCCGAAACGTCAACTTTCCTGCTCCTCTGATGCTGCCTGGCCTGCTGTGTTCCTCCAGCTCCACATTGTGTTATCTCTTACTTTACAGCTAATCACTTTGTTTCAAAGATACAAGGTTGTGTCTGGTGAGACATAAGCTCAATTTAAGAGTAAGCTCATATTATAGCTACTGAAAACATTCTTAAACAACACTGATAATATGCATAGAAGTCTAACCACGCAAAAACTAGCTTGTTCCTCCAAGGAACGGTCCATTATGGATATTTTCTAGTCAACTTGTTGAGAGATGTTATGACATATCTCTGGAGCAAGTCGGTCTTGAATCTGGGCATTCCGACACAGAGGTAGGGACACTACCACTGCATCAAAAGAGTCCTTTATATCCTGATAGGCATAGCCTGTCTCATGATGTCAGTTAGCCTTCCAAGGCCTAAGACAACAGGTATCACTTAATGAATGTGAGGTTAGTAAGTGACCATGCCCAACATAACATTGCTGAATATATTGTCAATAGTCCTGATGCCTTCGTCCTGCATGACTTGACTGGATCAGTTATCATAATGTTGAATCCAAGGGTCACTGCTCAGAGATGGGACTATAGCTCTACCCTTTGCTGATGGGGCCCCTCAACCATTTGGCCATCTTGAAGGCCTAGTCCTTGCTGTCACAGGCTCAGTTCAGGAAGAGGAGGAGAAAAAAGGGACGCAGTTAGCACATCCATGTTCTTGATGAGCTGTTTGCAATGATCTCGCTAGATGCCAGTTATCCTGAATAAAATCAAGATCCCTATTAGCAACAGTTCACTACCTTCCCCCCGACCCCAATCAAAAAACAAAGTCTACTTTGCTACAATCGTGAGGTAAAAGACAGGACAAAATAATCAGTACATACAAACACAGATCTAATTCTCCAAAGATAGTAGGAACTGCAGATGCTGGAGAATCTGAGATAACAAGGTGTAGAGCTGGATGAACACAGCAGGCCAAGCAGCATCAGAGGAACAGGAAAGCTGATGTTTCGGGTCTAGACCCTTTTCTGAAGAAGGGCCTAGGCCTGAAACATCAGCTTTCCTGCTCCTCTGATGCTGCTTGGCCTGCTGTGTTCATCCAGCTCTACACCTTGTTATCTAATTCTCCAAACAAGCCCAAGCTTCGCACCCTTGCATACTCCCTTAGGATTTGTCTTGTGGGTGCCCTTTCTCATCATAGTGCTCTAGCTTAGTGTTGCCCCAGTGACTGCAGGGTAACTTTCAGAGGGTGTGCCTGCAGATGGCCTAGAAGGAAGCCCATGAGTAGTGCTGATCATTAAGGGTCTAGCTTTAGACTGCACTGTCTTGATATGGGTGGCAGCAACCTAGGCTAGCTGATTGACTGGCAGAGTAGCTTCAACAGGCAGAAAGAGAGCTGTGTTACAACTATGAAGTTTACAGGAGTTACCGTCAAGAAAGCTAATATACATTTTTACCTGGAAGCAAGGCCTTTGTGAGCCACGTGTAAGTCTAGCCTGGGATTATAAAATAATGCAGAAGATCCCAAGGTACTATTTGAAGAAAATCATTAAAATTATCCCTGGTGCCCTGGCCAATATTTGTCCTTTGATCAACGTTATAAAAACACATTATGTAGACATTATCACATTGCTGATTGTGAGAGCTCGCCGTACACTGATTATCTGCCATGTTTCCTGCATTACAACAGAGGCTACACTACTGAATTAATGCATTGACTTGAAACACTTTAGGGCATCTAGTGGTTCTGAAAACTGCTACATAAATGTATGTTTTTTGTTCTTTTATATAAATGTTATCTGCAGAGATACATATACCAAGCTCCTAAGCCAACCACTTGACTTTCAGTCTGTTCCTATTTGTAGGAACCCAAGTGCTCCCCCAGTTGATAACCATCACCTACAATTAATATATAATTAACATCATTTAGTGCGGTATAATACACTCTAGAACCAGAGGTCACAGTTTAAGCATACAAGGTTGGCCATTTAGAACTGAAATGAGGAGAACTTCTTTCGCCCACAGAGTTGTAAACCTGTGGAATTCTTTGCCACAGAAAGCAGTTGAGACCAAAACATTGAATGTTTCAAAGAAAGAGTTAGATAAAATTCTTAGAGCTAAAGGGATCAAAGGATATAGGGACATAACAGGAACAGGGGGCTGATTTGGATTATCAGCCAGCCATGATTATGTTGAATCGGAGCAGGCTCAAGAGGCTAATTGGCCTATACTTGCTACTATTTTCTACATTTGTATGACCTGCTGAGTTTCACCAGCATTTTCTGGGCTTGTTGTATGCTGTAGCATCCATGTGCTACACCACAGTGCCATGTTTCAGATATTATTTGCTCACCCTCTGTAAAGAGCACCCACATTCTGCCCTCTGTTAGTACAAGCCCTGCTTGCATCCCGACACTCACCAGGACCTTTGCTTCTACTGATGGCAGGAATGAGATTGCCTTCATCACCCCTTCCTACTCCCCACTCCCCCAAGCACTGCCTCAAACTATTATATTAAGCTTCTGCGCTTTCATATCTCAAGCTATCACAAGGCCAATACGCAAGCCACACCTTACACCTTGTTAACTTGTCACTCATCAGATCTTCATCATGGATGAAATAAAATGTTTCATTCTGTTCTAACTAGCTACTGTAATAAGTTGTGCAGTTTTCTGTTTCCCTGAATGATATACTTGCATGCTGACTTTGCAGTGACACAGACCTCAGAGAAATTATAACTCACCATCATACTGAAAAGACAAACTTTAGCTGCAGGAAGGGATTGACTTATGAAATGGAAAGCTCAGAGGGTGTTTATGAAATTGTATTATTCATCTGTCATTGTCAGTTTCTTCCCAATCCTGTGTGGCCGAAGCACTCATTCGGTTTCAACAAAAATGAAGCCGAATCCATTTCTGAAATTCACATGGCAGATTTGGGAATGCAGCAAAAATACAAGGTGGGGCCTCTGGGACACAGGTGACACACAGCGAGAGAGAACAGAATTGAAAATTGCCATCCTGTAATTCTTAGCCTGGCCCATCAGCAATGTTGGGTATTGCCCAGGCTGGGGAGTAACTCGATTTGTGAGGCATCTTTCCTTTATGTGAGCTTTATTTTCGCCTTTTGCTCTGAAGAACTTTCCTATTAAGATGTCCTGAAGTGTTTTAAAACTGATGAGGATTTTTTTGAAGTGTGCTCACTGCTGTACCATGGAGAAACAGAGCAGTCAATTTTCACACAGCAAGATCCCATTGTATAAGTAGCAACATTGAATTTCCAGTTAGGTTAGCCGCAAGTAAAAGATACCACAGCAAATTACCCTGATCTTCTTTCAGAACTTCCTTGTACTTTGTTTTTCTTTTATATTCATCTGAGAGGCCAGGCAACATTTTAGTTTAACATCTCATTTATGCCAGGGCAGGGTAGTCAAAGACTCAAAGGAACTCAGGAAGCAACGAAAAACAGCACAAGTTGTAAGTAATGTACAATTCTGGTCACCCCACTGTAGGAAAGATGTTGTTAGACTAGAAAGGGTGCAGAAATAATTTACAAGGTTGTTGTGGGGACTGGAGAGTTTAAGGTTTAAGGAGATGTTGGATCGGCTATGACTTTTTTCTCTGGAGCATCAGAGGCTGAGGCGTGACCTTATAAAGATTTACAAAATCATGAGGGCATGGATAGGGTGAATAGCCATGGTCTTTTTCCCAGGGTAAGGGAAAACTAGAGGGCATAGGTTTAAGGCAAGAGGGGAAAGATTTAAAAAGCACCTAAGGTGCAACTTTTTCACACAGAGGGTGGTACATATTATGGAATGAGCTGCCAGAGGAAGTGGTGGAGTTAGATACAATTGCAAAATTTAAAAAAAAAACATTTGGACAGGGACATGGATAGGAAAGGTTTAGAGGGGAATGGGTCAAGTGCAGGTAAATGGGACTAGCTCATTTTAGGAAACCTGGTCGGCATGGACGAGTTGGGCCGAAGGGCCTGTTTCCATGCTGTATGAATATGACTCCAGCTGCAGAGTGTTTTTTAAAGTCTTCGATTCACTTCTTAAGTCTTTAAATGTTAAAGTTTATTTCTGTTAAGTTTAGTTAGTAATAATTATAGGTATATCTCCACTCCCTCTTCCCATTATCTGCATCCTGTTCCATGCGAGAATTGTAGGATCCTACAAGCATCCAGACCAAATCACATGCGCCGGATGAGATTAAGCTCTGGGTTTCAGAGCTTCAGCAGCAGCTGGAATTAATGCCTTGCATTTGGGAGGCTGAAACAGCACGAATGGCACAGTTCTAGATGCAGGGACAACAGGCAGAATGCTGGCTGCCAGACAATTAACGAGGACCAGGCAAATGATAGAGGAGTTCCTTTAATGCATCTTGCTCCCAAATGACACTCAGTCCTGCATTCTTAACTAGTGTAGACATGTTGGGCTGAATGGTCTCCTTTTACTGCAGTTCTACAATCCTGGTAAAGGAAACTGGTCCCTCAGGGGTACAGCCAGTGTCCAGTTCACCGCACAAGTAAAAGTAAAGTCACCATTGTCTTACCAAACCGTAGCACTACTCTCCCATTCGAGAGAAATGACTGGTGGTCGTGGTGGTGGGTCATCAGGCCTCAGATAAAGGGAGAGGTTAAGAAGGGAAGTCCTTCACAGTGACCTCAGCTGATGCAGGAATTGAACCCACAATGATGGCATCACTCTGATGCTAGCTCTGTATGTCACCCTGCATTGCAAACCAGCTGTCAAGGCAACTGTGCTAAACCACAGCACTAAGTACAAAGGACAACATGACTGTACAGGAAGGAGCAGGACAAATGGGAAAACAATAGGGAATTCTATTGTTAGGGAATTAGATTGGCACTTTGCCAGTCCCAGATTAGTTTCAGGATGATATGCCTCCCTCTTGCTAGGGTTCCAGATGTTGCTGAGCAGCTGCAGCAGATCCTGAGGAGGAAAGGTTAACAGCCAAAGGGTGTGGTTCATCTCCTCACCAACAGCAAGGGTTAAAAGAGGGTTGAGGTTCAGTGAGCAAGTTTTAGGAAGGAAGGGAAAAGCAGGAGCTCATCTCCAGATTGGCCCCCACTGCCATGTGATTGTGAATGTGGAAATAGGAGGAGGCAAATGAGTGCACGGCTAGAGAGATGGTTAAAGTCAGATGACTTTAATTCCTGGGAACAGTTCTGTTTCAGCATTATCTGGAGCCCTGCCTTTGAGGAACAGTATGAAAGCTTAAGTGAAGATGCAGAAAAGGAAATGGGAGAATGTAAAAACCGAAAGAACTGCAGATGCTGGAAATCAGAAACAAAAACAGAAATTGCTGAAAAAAACCAGCAAGCCTGGCAACATCTGTGCAAAGAAATCAGAGTTAACGTTTAGGGTCCAGTGACCCTTCCTCAGAACGGGTGGTAATTAGCTACTGATGGTGGGAGACAACTCCTTTGTCTGTCCAACTCTTCCCTCTCTTTGAGCTCTATCCCTACCTATCGCTTACACCTTACCCTCGCCACCAATGCCCTCTTCTGCATAGAGACCAATATTTTCCTAGCTTCCATCAGTTATGAAGATGGGTCACTGGACCCGAAATGTTAACTCTGATTTCTCTCCACCAATACTACCAGACCTGCTGAGATTTTCCAGCAATTTTTGTTTTTGTGTGGAAGATTATAAACTAGGGATAAGTCACTTTATTGATAGTCTGGAGAAGATGGAGTAGATTCCCTTGGAACAAAGAGAATGACTGGAGGCAAAAATCAAAGATAAAGGAGAGAGAGATAGAGATTTTTCCCATTGGATGATGGGTCAATATCAGATGGCACTTGGCAAAAGAACCTAGCCTGCCCTGTCTTTTCCTTAGCAATTTGGTCTGATCTGAAATTTACTGCCAAGTGGATAGTGGAGGCAGAATCAATTAGGACTTTAAAGATAGTATTGAAAACTCAGCTGAAAGGAAGAGGGGATTAGGACTTAGCAAATTGCTCATGCATAGGGCCAACATGGATTCAAAGGACATAATGGCCTCCTTCTTTGCTGTAGCCATTTTATGACAAGTATTTTAAACTGTAACCAATAGTACTGCATTGAAATTTTACCAAGTGTCTATAGTGGAGCTCAAAATCATCACCCCCCCCCCCAATAATAATAAGAGACTAAAGTGTTAACATGGGGTCAGTAATAACGTGCTGCATATGTAAGCTTTGGCCCATTATGTCACATGAGGAGCCTCTCAGGCCAGAGGTCTTGAGGGAAGAGATTGCTGAGGAGATCTTTGACTCTGATGTACAGTTATCACAAGGCATGCTGGACCTTGGGATTCTGATCTCCAAAGAAGACCAGAAAACCCTTGGACTGTTGGACAAGCCTTCAACCTTTTTTTTTATTCATTAACTGGATGAGGGCATTGCTAGCTAGGCAGCATTTATTGCCAATCCCTAATTGTCCAGAAGGCAGTTCAGAGTCAACCACATTACTGTCTCCTGATTCAATTTTCCATTACCAAGGCCCCACCTTACCTGGAAAAAGAATAATACAATACCTCAGATTCACAAGGAGGATGGTTAGAAATAAGTTTGAATTTAGCTGGCTGTGCAGATATCTACAGACTTTGCTTATTGTGGATGGCTGGTTCAACATCATAGTCTTAAAAGAAACCTGGTTGAGGGGCAGTGGCAACTTTTTTTTCTTAATGAAGCCTCCCTGTCATTACATCTTTCACCATTTGCCCCATTGAGACTGTTGTGGTAGAGGTGTGATACTTAGTATTAGACATGCCTTGTTCGGAACCCCCACTCCTCTGGCACTTTCTCCTTTGAGCATGTAACCCGCTTCCAAACCGCTTGTCTCTCTTGCACCAATTGCTGTCATTTACTTCCCAACTATGAAAAAATATTTTCTCACCAAGGTATCTGTACTTTTTCCCCCCTCAGCCTCTGCAATAAACAACTCCTTACTCTCAAAGATTTCAGCCTCCATCTTACCTCACTGTGTTCTCTCCTCTTCTCAGTTTACTGTTTTTCTTGTCCATAAAACCGGTATTAAAATTGATATCTAACATGCACCATGGTTAGCAGAAGTCTACTCACTGACAGGCAATAGGTGAGCCTAAACATACGTAATCTTAGAATTGGAAACAATGATGATCCACTGCAGATCATAATCACTCTCCCAATCTCAAATTTACTCAACTTATAAGTTTCTTGTTCACAATTTCTAAACTATGTTTTGTTTCTCAATATTTCACTATTCCTTTAGATACCATTTGTATCTTTATAACTGACTGTGGCTTTTACTTTCTGTTGCTTCCTCCAAAAATTCTCCAACTAATGAGTTAGGATAGTTGTGGGTTCCAAACCCAGTCCAGAGATTTAACCATTTAGAATTAGAATTAGAATTAAGTTTTATTATCACGTGTACTCAAGTACGAGGATACAGGAGTGCAGTGAAAAGTCTACAATATTGCCATTCACTGTGCTATCTTAGGTACAAGATACCTAGGTACAAAATCTCAAAAGCAGAAAAATAAAGAAATAAGTTAAAATTTCAACATTACAGTTCTCATCATTATACAGTAGTAAATAAGAAATAAAGTTTGAAGTTCCAAAGCAAAGTCCTTCTTTAGTCTTGGGCCTGAAGTTGCTCCATGCTGGATTTCTCCATGAGGGCTTAATCTTTCTCTCCCACGTTGGGCTCGATCTCTCCCCCATGCTGGGCCTGACCTCTTGCTGCCTGCGCCTCCACGCTGCCGTCTCGTTGCCGATTGCCATCCGGGTTCACCAGCTACCTCACCACACGTCACAAGAGTCCTGCTCTGGTGCTGCTCCAGGCCCCCTGGCTGTTTCCAGATGTCTCCGACCATCAGAGTTCTGCCCGAGCACACACCAACTGTCCTGTTGCCAACCAGTAAAGTACCTGCTCTGGGCCCACAGTCACTGCCATCACCCCCCCGCCTCCATGACCAAGCACCCTCCAGAAGGTAAGTGGAGAAAAAAAAGTAAAAAAAAGAAAAAAAGTGAGAAAAGAAGAAAGAAAAGCGTTCAGAGCCGACAAGCATTGCTCAGGAGACCTCTTCTACCATCTTGGATTCAATTTAGGCTGATGCTGAAATACAGTAGTGAGGAAGCTCTCGCTCCACTTTTGGACATACCATCATTTTGGAGGAGATGTTGATCCGAGTCTCTTTCCTCCTTCTCAGCTGGGCATCATAATTCCCATTGCACGCTAAGAAAAAGAATAGAAGAGATTGCCCAGTGTCCCAGGTCAATATTTTTCTCTCAACTATATCAATAAAAAAGTCGATTCCATGATCCATTTTATATTGCTGTTTGTGGGTGCTTACTGCTGCCATATTTTCCTAATTTTAGCTGTTGTGGTTCTGTGTAAACTTACACAAAATTACCAATTGCACACCGGGAGTGGTAAATGGATGTAGGCTCTGTTTGTTTGAAGATTCATTGCAAGTTGCTGGTCAGGTAGATTTGTTAATGAATCTCAACGACACTCCCTTACAGTATATAATGCAGGCTAGACTGACAATGGCTGTTAGTCACATGTTCTACATTCTGGTCATTTGCTTGTTAGCATGCTCCCTCTTAAAGTGAAATTGCAAAAATAAGGATCTTCAAAAGTACTTCACTGGCTGTGAAACACTATAGAATGTTAAAAGGTTGGGAAAATGGCAATATAAGTGAAAATCTTTTATTGGTACTTCACATAAAATTGATTCAATTGTCTTGATTAAGATTCTTAAAGGTAACGGGGCAGGTTAGTAATGTAGTTAAGAAGGCATGCTTTCCTTTATTAGCCAGGGCACAAGACCAGAGCCGTTATGCTAGAATTGTACGTCAACATTAATAGATCACAGCTTGAGGACTGTGTAGAGTTCTAGTTACCACATTACAGAAAAGATGTGATTGCTCTGGTGAGTGTTCAGAAGAGGTCTGTGAGGATGTTGCCAGGACTGGAAAATTTTGGCTATGAGAAAAAATGTTTGATTGGCTCATGCTCTTTGGAAGATAACTTAATTAAGGTGTATAAAAGAATGAGGGGGCTGAAATAGAGTAAATAGGGATGATCAATTTACTAGGAGCAGAGAGATCAAAAAACCTTGGGGCACAGGTTTTAAAATAAATGTGCAAGGGTTAGAGCAGAGTTGAAGAGACAGTTTCACCTGACAGTCAGGAGGAATTTGGAAACCACTGCTTGAAAGTGGCAAAAGCTCTTGCCATGATAAAAGAAAGTACTTGGGTGCCCATTGAAGATCCGTGACTTCTAGGGCAATTGACCAAATATAGGAAGATGGGATTAGATTACATTGATTCACAGGCATGATGGACTGATTGATGTCCTTCTATACCATAAATACTCATAAATCACAGAACTTTTACAGTGCAGAAGGAAGGCATTCAGCCCATCATGTCTGCCCTGGCTCTCTCAATGATCAGGATAGCTATTCTCCTGCTTTCTTGGTTGTTCCTTTTCAGATAACACTCTAATTCCCTTTTGAAAGCCTCAACGAAACCCACCTCCATCACACTGTCTAGCAGTGCATTCTAGACCCTAACTATTACTTATGTAAAAGATTCCCTCTTTTTACTTTTGCTTCTAGACTTGCGTTGCTCATTCTCTATCCTGTCCAGAGTGGATTCTCTGATCAATCTTCATAACTAAGCTTCACATCCTTGGAACCATTCTAGCAAACCTTTTTTGCAGTCTCTCTAATACCTTTACAATACAATACACAGAATTAATACCTCTGAGGAGCGTTCTCATAGGAACCAATACGATTCTAACAGGAATGGATGAGTTAGCCATGGAAAGGATGTCCCTGATGGGGAGTCTAGAACCAAGGATCATGTTCTAAGGATGTAGGGTAGGCTGTTTAGTACTGAGATGAGGAGAAATTTTCTGCACCCAGAGATTTATGAGCCTGTGGAATTCTCTGCCACAGAAAATGGTTGAGGTCAAAACGTTGAATCTTTTCAAGAAGAAGGTGGATATAGTTCTTAGAGTTAAAGAGGTCAAAGGGTATGGACAGAAAGTGGGAACAAGGTACTGAGTTTACAGCCATGTTATTATCGACCAGCAAAGCAAGCTCAAAGGGCCCAATGGCCTACGTTGCTCCAATTTTCTCTGTTGCTATTTTCAATGGTGTATTCTCACTTCGTAAGAAATTCTTCAGTCTTTGGATCTTGATAGAACACATTGTGTGCTGGCTATGTTAAATCTCATAGCAAATATCATCAAGACTGTGTCTTTTTAGTTTTGAGCTTTGTAAGACTGTGGAGCGAAATGAGTGACAACTGTTTTGAAACCCAAAGATTTACAATGTTGGCTCATTTGTAAACAAATAATTTGATACCTATTTAAAGCCTGTTTGTGTAGCTGTGGGTTTCAGCAATGTGCAGGCAAACTGGAGCCAAGGGTACAAGTGAAACCAACTGGTTTGTGGGCCTAAGATCAATCATCAATGACAAAGTTTCTCTGTCTGCTAACAACTATGTGATTGTTTATCAGTTTGCTAAACAGCTTGGGCTGTGAGCAAGGAAGAGAGAAGCTTTGTCAGACTGGAAGAGAAGCTAGCAGATCTGGGCAGCGTGGTGGCACTGTTGTTAGCACGGCCATCTCACAGTGCCAGGGACCCGGGTTTGATTCCAGCCTTGGGCAATTGTCTGTATAGAGTTTGGATGTTCTCCCTGTGTCTGTGTGGGTTACCTCTGGTTTCCAAGATATGCAGATTAGGTGGATTACCCATGCTAAAAATTGACCTGTAATGTCCAGGGATGGGCAGTTTAGGTGAGTTATCATAAAAATCACATGTGGAGTTATAAGGTAGAGATGGATCAGGAAGGTCAATGGGCCGAATGGCCTCTTTTTGCACTGTAGGAATTCTATTCTGTTCAAAAACTCTCTCTCTGCAGTAAGCCGCTTTAAACCTGAAGAAAACCAGATTATCTTATGAACAATTCTTGTTAGGTACACAAGATTTTTCAATGTTCTCTATCTACCTGAGTCTGAAAATCAGATAGTTTGTGGATTTTGTTGCATTTCTTTTAAAATTCTTTAAGTTTTATGATAAATCCAGAAATAATGGGGCTTGATTTCGAGCATGCTACCCCAGTGAGGTGTAATTAAGGTCTTTATGAATTACTCATGCAATTTGCATTGAAACCTGTGGTTTCAAGTTAATGCAGCTACATTAGACAGATTAAAACATTGCTCTATGAAACAATCATGCAAACCCGTTACTGGATGGAGGACTTGAAGTTAATTGAAAACATTCATTTTGAGATAGTGTTGTACAAAGACATGAGCTGAGGGATAGGAGGGAAAGAGGATTGTTAATGCACCAGGAAAGTCCTGAAGTCTCCAGAAAATTAAAAGTAATCTCCAGATCACTGCAATGCCTAAAAAAATCACAGCTGGCACCAAAATATTTGCATTGTTTTGTTTCTCTTGAACATTTTCACTTAGGTAAACTATTTGTTGGACAGTGAAAAATCATCAACTGGATGACAAAGGGCCAGATTTTGCACCCTGACACCTGGTTGAGTGCTCCATTACTCAGACAACATTATTCCCAAACATCAAATTCCTGATTGGGCAGGAGATTGGACTATTGTCACATTGGTGGCACAAAGCCCCTCCAAGGAGGTGGCAGTTGTGAGGTGCAGGAGGCTGCAATATTGGGGCCTGCTGTGGCTTTGCTGAATGGAACAGGCAGCGTTTCAGAAGGCCTGAAGTTTAACACAAAGGAAAGTGGACCAAGCCCACAGAGGGAAGGAGAAGTGCACTCTAAAGAGAATGGATACAATGACTTGGTTCATTGTAATTTGCAACTGGTCTTTCAATGTGAGAACGATCTGGTGCATATTTTGCACAAAAAAACAAAGAAACTTTCTGATCTCCCCTCCAATGATCCCAGGAACTGTGCACTCATACACCAGATAGTTCGGGTTAGCCAATTTCCAATTTGAGAATGTCACCCACATTATTCCAGGTTCATAAGGAGGTTACTAAGGTGTCATTAGTCAGTGTTGAGAATGTTTCTGCTTCCTTTGCCGTCCTTTGCACTTCAGAGGCATCAGAATCTTAAAATATCTGGGAGCATAATTTTAAAATCCAGCCTGCATCAGGTCCTGAACGCACTGACATTTAAAACTCTGGCCAGGACTCTGTTGAATTTCTGATTGGCCAATGGCAGGTGCATGGAAGTGGAAATTTGGACATAGGAGAGGCTGAGGATGGAATCTCCAGACTTTCATGTCCAACCCTAAAGAAATTAGGCACAGTGATTTGATTCACTGTCATTTTCAACTCCTCTTTCAATGTGACAGCATAACCTGTAGGAGCAGGAGAGAGCCATTCAGCCTATCAAGTCTGCTTCCGTATTCAATGAGATCATGGCTGATTTGATAATCCTCAACTAATGATCTCCTACAATCTCTTTCGTCAGGCAGAAGGTACAAGCAGCTTCAGGAACAGCTTCTTCCCGGCCATTATCAGTCTGAATGGACTCTCTAGCCTCAAGTAACGCTGATCTTGCGAACGTTGATCTGGCCTGGCACATGCCCTGTGCAATGTAACCTGTATGCCTCTGCCTAAGTCTTTTTGATCTGTACATCCTTTGCTTACTATGATCTGCCTGTACCGCTCGTAAACAAAGCTTTTCACCGGTATTTTGGTAGATGTGACAATAAATCAATCAATCAATCAATCAATCTCTACTTTCCTGCATTTTCCGCTTAACCCTTGATTCCCCTCCTGATTAAAAATCTGTTCATCTCAGCCTTGAATATTCTTAATGACCCAGCCTCAACAGCCCTCTGAGGTGAAGAATTCCACAATGATTCACAAAGCTCTGAGAGAAGAAATTCCTCCTCAGCTCTGTCTTCAATGTGATTTGTGAAATCAACTTCAAAAGGATCGACACTGTATCTAAATGGCCGAAAAGCATCTCGCCTGCGAAATCCTGTTTTCCCAACTCTAGCTGGTATGATGTACTATACAAGGTTTATATTTTTAATGACAATCTAAGTAATAATACTCAGAATCAGAAAATGATAAATGTATTTTAGATTGGTATGCACCTTTGATCATGACAGATGTAAATACTTACTATTCCATTGATGCACATAAAATTTACAGGCCAGTCAGCCTTTCTGGTCTGTGCTAGTATTTATGCTTTCCACAAACCTCCATCTACTTTATTTCACCAAAACCTATTCCTTCCTCCATTGTGTTTTTACCCTCAATGTGCCCATGTTATGGTAAATGGAGAAAGCATGTGCAATCCTCAGGATTGTGCATCTATTAAGACTGGTGAAAAATACCAGCTGATCACTGGCTATGGACCTGACGTTCCCACACAATACTTTGCCCACTGCGCGCACATGAATTTGATGGAAATGGCAGTCCCACAGAACGGAATAGAGTAAATGCCACATTGTCAACAGAGCGCAAGAATCCATGACAATAACCAGCTCCCCAGTTCCTGGCAGTGACCCACCTGAAAAGGGATGGTGGAAGAACACGAATATGGAGGGGGACTGATGTCACTTACAGAAGGTTGGCTCATCTATGTGCGAGCCCAAATCTCAGCTTCATAAATCTGAGAAATTCACTAATAGATCAAATATGGAATTCAGGAGAAATTTCATCACTAGGAAAGTGGTGCTTGCAATTTGATGGGATGGCTGCAGTAAATAGCATGAACGCATTGAAGTGGAAGCTAGATTAGCTCAAGACAGAGAAAGGGAGGGAGGGTGAGATGAAGAGGGATGGGAGGTGGCTCGTGTGGAACGTAAATATCAATACAAACCAGTCACACTAAATTGCCTGTTTCTGCGCTGCCAATTGGACCTAATTCATCATTATCATACTCTGCTTCATCTTCATCCTTCTGAAGGCAGGCAGAGAGATGTCAGCAGGCACAGAAGGAGTTAACATGTGTCTGTTCCACAGCAGAGGCTAATCAAGCCTTCTCATCCAAAGCTTGTTATAAACACGGCCAGAAGCAGCCACACAGGGGCTGATTCCTGCCTTTCCTCTGGGACTCTTCAATGGACTTCAGAGGCCAAATGAGGTGTAAGTCTATTAAAATTAAAGCATTTGTGCACAGATCACTGTCCCACTGAGTATTACTGCACTGCACGTGCCACTCAGGTATAGTTAATTTCTCACTGACAAACAACGGCCAGGCTTGATAGCAAACACACGCAGCAGATTCCCTGTCAAGGCTGTAATGGTGCAGTTAACTCAGTCTGTGGACCGTTCTTCCTTTATAGACAGCACTAGGAGTAGTCAGGCACTCACTGAGAACGTCAACTGCTCCCGCCATAGGAAACCCTTGCCTTACAGTAGAAAACCCTCATTTTAACCTAATCTGCCTAGGGGGAATGAGCTTTGAGTTTACACCTTTTCTGATGTTAATTTCCACTCAAGTCAATTCACTCAATGCATCTTTACCAAACATGGTGTCATGTGTAACATTCATTGGCAATGGCCACAGTGAGAAAGAAATAATCGTTTTGCGGCCTGTTTTGAGAAGTGGTTGTGACAGGCAAGGCTGGCATTCGGTTTACCTCCCTGGTTGGCCCTAATTAAGCAAGTTAGCCATGTCGGTGTTGGACTGGAGTCACATACCAGAACAGAGCAGGTATAAAGATAACATGTGTCCTGACTAAAATAACTTTTATGAACTTCATGTGTTTTTATGGCAATCCAACGACAACTTCATTGTCACTTTTTCATATCTTTCATAATCTAAACTTAAATCCGCAAACTGCTATGGTGGGATTGGAATGTATATTGTGAGCTGGGTTATGAGCTCAGGACCATCGGGTTTCCAGAATTACTGAATTGTTTACGGCACAGAATGAGGCCACTTGGCCCGTCAAGCCTATGCTAACATTCTGTATGAACAATTTAGCTAAACATACTCTCCCACCTTCTCCCCATAACTCTGAACATTATATTTTCATAAAATTGATTGCCTTTTTCCATGGTTGAATTTGACTCCACCACCCTCTCTATCCCTTTCAGGGAATGAATTGGATTTCATAAACATTCTCTGCTTGAAAATGTCCTCATGTTGCTGGTAGCTCTTTTGACAGTCACCTGTCAAATTGCCTCTTGACTTTTCACAAAACCTCATAATAATTAGGCCACCATTGCACATATGGCGCAGGAAGTGACCTAAGACCATAAGACATAGGACCTGAACTAGGCCTTTCAATTTGTTGACACTGCTCTGCCATTCAACGAGATCACACCTGACTTGATAAACCTCAACTCCACTTTCTTGCCTTTTTGCACATAACCCTTGATTCCCTTACTGATTAAAAGTCTGCCTATCTCAGCCTTGAAGATACTTAACAATCCAGCCTCGATAGTCCTATGTGTTAAAGGATTCCACAGATTCTCTACCCTTTCAGAGAAGAAATTCCTCCTCATCTCTGTCTTCAATCGGTGATTCTGAAATTATGTCCTCTCCCACAAGGGGAAACAACCTTCTTGTATCTCCCTAAAAATTTTGTATGCTTCAATAAGGTTACCTCTCAATCCTCTAAACTCCAATCAATTAAGGCACAGACTACTCAAACTGCCCTCAGAGGAAAATTCCTCAATAACTGGTATGAACCTTCTCCAGACTGCCTTCAATGCCAACATATCTTTCCATGGATAAAGGGGCCACAACTTTTCACAGTATTCTAGTTGTGATCTAACTAGTGACTTATATTGTTTTAGCAAGACTTCCCTTGCCAACATTCCATTTGCCTTCCCTATTATACACTTTTTGTAATTCATGTATGAGGAAACACAAAACTCTCTTGCAGCTTTCCACAGTCTTGCTCCATTTAAATAATATTCACCTCTTCTATTCTTCCTTTAAAAGTGCATGCCCCCACATTTTCCCATGTTATATTTCATCTGCCACTCAACTAACCTATCTTGATCTCTCTGTAGACTCTTCGTGTTATCCTCATCACTTGCCTTCCCACCTATTTTTGACATTGAAGTAAGGTATGTATGAAGGAAGATTCATTCATTCATTGACAGTCCCTCTTCCACTCTCAGGATGAGTCCATAGGTGGCTGTACACACTGTTGCGGCTACCACAGACCCTGCTACTCTTGGGCAGAAGGTGATCGGGGAAGGGGTGGGTTGGACATTGGTGTGGCAGCATGCTCCTAATGCTCTTTTCACCTGGCTTCCACTTTCTCCTAACTGTAAGTTTCAAGGTATTCCACTTATTCCCGGAAGCTCCTCCTCCACATTGGACCATCTTGGGACAAAGATTCCCAGGTGCCTGTGGGAATGTCACACTTTGCCAGTGAGGCCTTAATTCACTGAAGCGCTTCCTCTGTCCACCTGGGGCTTGCCTGCTTTTTCAAAGATGGGAGTAGAGCACTTGCTTGTGGACTCTCGTATCAGTCATGTGGACAACATGGTCCAGCCCATTGTAGCTAGAACAAAAGAACAAAAGAGAAGTACAGCACAGGAACAGGCCCTTCAGCCCTCCAAGCCTGTGCCGATCATCATGCCCTGACTAAACTAAAAAACAAACCTTCTGCCCTAATTCGGTCCGTATCCCTCTATTTCCTCCCTATTCATGTAACCATCCAGACCCCTCTTAAATGTCACTAACATGCCTGCTTCCACCACCTCCTCTGGCAGTGCATTCCAGGCTTCTACCACTCTCTGCATGAAAATCTTTCCTCGCACATCTCCTTAAACTTTTGCCCTCTCACCTTGAACCTGTGTCCCCTTGTAATTGAAACTTCAACCCTGGGAAAAAGCCTCTAACTATCCACCTTATCTATGACTCTCATGATTTTGTAGACCTCTATCAGGTCTCCTCTCAGCCGCTGTTTTTCCAGTGAAAACAATCATAGTCTTTTTGACCTTTCTTTATAGACAATACTCTCGTCACTGTGCAACATCCTGGTGAACTTTCTCTGCACTCTGTCCAACACTTTCACATTCTTCTGGTAATGTGGCAACCAAAACTGCAAGAAATACTCCAAATGAGGCCTAACAAGGATTTTATATAGCTGCAACATGATTTGCCAACTCTTGTACTCCATGTCCCGGCCGATGAAGGCCATGTTGCCAGGAAGGGATTAATGGTGGAGAAATTTAAAAAGCTACATTAAAGATGGGCAGTGCAGTGGCTCAGTGTTTAGCACTGCTGCCTCACAGCACCAGGGACCCAGGTTCAATTCCACCCTCGGGCAACTGTCTGTGTGGAGTTTGTACATTCTCCCCATGTCTGCGTGGGTTTCCTCTGGGTGCTCTGGTTTCCTCCCACAGTCCAAAGATGTGCAGGTTAGGGTGGATTGGCCATGCTAAGTTGTCCATAGTGTTCAGGGATGTGTAGCTTAGGGGGCATGGATCTGGGTGGGATGCTCCAAGGGTTGGTGTGGACTCGTTGGACCGAAGGCCCTGTTTCCACACTGTAGGGATTCTATGATTCTATGCCTTCTTAATCACTTTGGCCACCTATGTTGCCACTTTTAGGGAACTGTGGACCTGCACGCCCAGATCTGTCTGCATGTTAATGTTTCTAAAGGTTCTGCCTTTAACAGTATAATTCACACCTAAATTTGATCCTCCAAAATGCATCACCTTGCTAATCCATCCGCATCCTGTTGTACCCTTTCACAATCGTCAGCACTATCAGCAACTCCACCAATCTTTGTGTCATCCACAAACTTACTAATCAAACCACCCACAATTTCCTCCAGATCATTTACATATACTACACACAGCAGAGGGCCTAAGACTGATCCCTGTGGAACACCTCTAGTTACCGGTCTCCATTCTGAAAAACACCCTTTCACCGCTACCCTCTGTCTTCTATGACGAAGACAGCTTTGTATCCATCTAGTCAGCCCACCTTGAATCCCATGGGATGTTAGTTTTTGTACCAATCTGCCATTTGGGACTTTATCAAATGCCTTACTAAAGTCCATATAAACAGCTCTTCACTTATCAATTATCTTTGTCACCTCTTCAAAAAATTTGATTAGGTTGGTGAGACATGACATTCCTTCTATGAAACCAAGCCTGTCGCTAACTAGTCCATTTTCTTCCAAATGTGCATATATCCTGTTCCTCAGTATCTTCTCCAAGTGCTTCCCCAGCACAGATGTCAGCCTATAATTTTCTGGATTATCCCTGCTTCCTTTCTTAAACAAGGGAACAATATTGGCTAATCTCCAGTCCTCTGGAACTTCACCTGTGGTCAAGGAGGATGTGAATATATCTGCTAATGCCCCAGCTATTTCTTCGCTTGCCCCTTGCAGTAACTTAGGATAGATCCCAGCCGATCAAAGGTGGTCAGTGCCTCAATGTTGGGGATGTTGGCCTGGTTGACGATGCTGGTGTTGGTGTGTCTTTCTTCCCAGCGGATTTGCAGGATCTTGCATAGCCAGTGTTGGTGATACTGCTCCAACACCTTGAGATGTCTGCAGTAGACAGTCCACGTCTCAGAGCCATATAGGAAGGTAAGCAAAGGGTGACTGTCTCAAAGCCCAGAAATGGCTGGGTTGATGGAGATTAATACTGATATGCACTTTAAATGGATCAGTGCTGCAAGCATTTCACCAGTTGGGGCCTTCATAATCAGAACTCAAAGGTTTCCCAGTACTTGTTCTAGCTATAAGAACATAAGAACTAGGAGCAGGAGTAAGCCGTCCGGCCCTTCGAGCCTGCCCCGCCATTCAATAATATCATGGCTGATCTTTTTGTGGACTCAGATCCACTTACCCGCGTTCTCACCGTATCCCTTAATTCCTTTATTGTTCAAAAAAAATCACCTTATCTTTAAAAACGTTTACTGAAGTAGCGTCAACTACTTCACTGGGCAAGGAATTCCATAGAATAACAACCCTCTGGGTGAAGAAGTTACTTCTCAATTCAGTCCTAAATCTGCTCCCTCTAATCTTGAGGCTATGCCTTCTTGTCCTAACTTCACCTGCCAGTGGAAACATCCTCTCTACTTCTATCTTATCGATTCCCTTCATAATTTTATATGTTTCTATAAGATCCCCGCTCAATCTTCTGAATTCCAATGAATGTAATCCC
Source organism: Rhincodon typus (assembly GCF_021869965.1). Taxonomy (NCBI): domain Eukaryota; kingdom Metazoa; phylum Chordata; class Chondrichthyes; order Orectolobiformes; family Rhincodontidae; genus Rhincodon; species Rhincodon typus. Next base: position 2,853,235 of record NC_063365.1, on the reverse strand, counting down.
AGTCTACTCAGTCTCTCCTCATAAGCCAACCCCCTCAACCTAGTGAACCTCCTTTGCACCCCCCCAGTGCCAGTACATCCTTTCTCAAGCTATTTTGGCTTTCACAACAGTTACTCAACAAATCAGCCTCCTCTCTGGTCATTTCCTCAATTGATTTACACCTCCTGCAACCTGCCAATCAGTAACCTAACTACAATGGGGCAGAGACAGTAGGAACTGCAGATACTGGAGAGTTAGGTAACAAGGTGTAGGGCTGGATGAACACAGCAGGCCAAGCAGCATCAGAGGAGCAGGAAGACTGACATTTCGGGCCTAGACCCTTCTTCAGAAATGGGGGAGGGGAAGGGGATTCTGAAATAAATAGGGAGAGAGGGGGAGGCGGATAGAAGATGGTTAGAGGAGAAGATAGGTGGAGAGGAGACAGACCCGTCAAAGAGGCAGGGATGGAACCAGTAAAGGTGAGTGTAGGTGCGGAGGTAGGGAGGAGATAGGTCAGTCCAGGGAGGACGGACAGGTCAAGGGGGCGGGATGAGGTTAGTAGGTAGGAGATAGGGGTGGGGCTTGAGGTGGGAGCAGGGGATAGGTGGGAGGAAGGACAGGTTAGGGAGGCAGGGACGAGCTGGACTGGTTTTGGGATGCGGTAGGGGGAGGGGAGATTTTGAAGCTTGTGAAGTCCACATTGATACCATTGGGCTGCAGGGTTCCCAAGCGGAATATGAGTTACTGTTCCTGCAACCTTCAGGTAGCAACGTTGTGGCACTGCAGGAGGCCCAGGATGGACAACTTGTCTGCGGAATGAGAGGGGGAGTTGAAATGGTTTGCGACTGGGAGGTGCAGTTGTTTAGTGCGAACCAAGCATGGGTGTTCTGCAAAGCGGTCCCCAAGCCTCCGCTTGGTTTCCCCGATGTAGAGGAGGCCACAATGGGTACAGCAGATGCAGTATACCACATTAGCAGATGTACAGGTGAACATCTGCTTGATATGGAAAGTCTTCTTGGGGCCTGGGATGGGGGTGAGGGGGGAGGTGTAGGGGCTGGTGTAGCACTTCCTGCGGTTGCAGGGAAAAGTGCCGGGGGTGGTGGGGCTGGAGGGGAATGTAGAGCGGACAAGGGAGTCACGGAGAGAGTGGTCCCTCTGGAAGGCAGATAAGGATGGGGAGGGAATAATGTCTTTGGTGGTGGGGTCGGATTAAGGGTTTAGGCCCGAAAAGTCAGCCTTCCTGCTCCTCTGATGCTGCTTGGCCTGCTGTGTTCATCCAGCTCTACACTTTGTTATCTACAATGGGGCAGTTCCACACTAGTTCAGATAAGTTTAGTGCCAGAGGCATTTGCCTGGGAGGGAGTTTATTTTCTGATCCTCTGGAAAATCCATGCATTTTAGCTCCCTGGTGATTTGCCATGCTTTGGGAAGCCTTGTTTTGTTTGCCTGCAGGAAGAAGACACAGAGGGAATGATTTGTTAGCTGAGCAATAAAGCAAGGCTGATAAATATTTTGACATGTTGAACACTGTTTATTGAACTAGAGGGGGGATGTCGGAGGAAGGGATGTGCTTAAGGATCAGAAAAAGAGAGAGAGGGAGAGGGTGAAGCGATGGTTGAGTGAGTGTGAATTAGAATCCACAGCATACATTGATTGAACTGAGAGGAGGCTGAATTTAACACTGTTATAGCTGTCAGTACAATCTAAGGAGACAGCTTTTCACTCGTTTTAATGTCAAGAAGAGAAACTCTTTGAGTGTCTTCAATCGGCTTTTTTTCACACTGGGGGTAATAGGACACTAAAGAGGTCAGCGGTGCAGCAGTGATTTCTGACCCTTAATCTCCTTGAGTGACATTTGCCAGTCAACCTAAGCTGTTTTGTGATAATAGTTTATTGACTTGGCTGCCACTCTCACACCTCAGGCACTTTCAGGTCGACAAGCTGTGTCATTCCACCGTGTTTCAGGCAAGGAAGGAGTAGGAGTGGTAATGGTTAGAACCTTCTGGAATGACCAGCGCTGTGGTCTTATGTTTGTGGGATCTTTTCTCTCCCTCACTCTATCCCTTTTCTCCCTTTGCTTTGCAAAAGTTCTGTTTGAAGTTGGTCAAACAAGAGCATTAATGGCAGCAACGCTCTGACAGCTTATTGGCATGGTGTGAGAGTTTACTTAGTGAGTACCTCAGTCATTTAGCTGTGTTGCATTTGTGTATCTGTGTTTGTATATGTTTGTCTGCATGTGATTGTGAAAAGTATAGTGAATCTATGTATGTGAGTGTTCTGTACCTGTGTGTGTGTGTGTGTGTCTGTATGTGTGTGTGTGTGTGTGTCTGTGTGTGTGTGTGTGATAGGGTGAATCTGTACGAATGTGTGTTGTACCATCTGGGTCTGCCATATGTCTGTATGTATGTGTCTGAGAGTGCATCTGTACATGTGCAAGCATGTTTATGTCTGAACATGGATGGTGTCTGTTTGCATGTGTATGCCACATCGGTATTTGTGGTCTGTGTCTGTAAGTACAAATATATGGAATTGAACCAAGGTGCCCGGTGTGTTAAGGCAGCAGTGCTAACCACTAAACCACAACGCTGTCTCTTTTTGTAGAAGCAGGCCATTTGGCGCACTGAGTCCACATTGACCCTCCAAAGAGCATCCTATACCCCACTCCTGCAACCCCGCATTTCCCATGGCTTAACCCACCTAGCCTGCACATTATGGGCAATTTAGCATGGCCAATCCACCTAATATGCGCATCTTTGGAATGTGGGAGAAAACGGGAGCACCCGGAAGAAATCTACACAGATGTGGCAAAAATGTGCAAACTCTACACAGTCACCTGAGGGACAGTTGGTCAGTGGTCAGCACTGCTGCCTCACAGTGCCAGGGACCCAGGTTCAATTCCAGCCAAGGTCAACTGTCTGTGTGGAGTTTGCATATTCTCCCTGTGACTGTGTGGGTTTCCTCCAGTTTCCTCCCACAGTCCAAAGATGTGCAAGTTACAGTGGATTGGTCATGCTAAATTGCCCCAGTGTGTCCAGGGATGTGTAGGTTAGGTGGATTAGCCATGGGAAATACGGGGTTATAGGGATAGGATAGGGGGGTGAGTCTGGGAGGGATGTTCTTTGGAGAGTTAGTGAGGACTTGTTGGGCCAAATGACCTGTTTCCAAACTGTAGGGATTCTATGAAAACATATGTACCTATGGTATGTGGATGAGTGTCATATGTGTAAGTGCATTAATTTTGTGCGTATGTAGTCTATGTCTGCAAGTGTATGAATGTGGTTTTTGACTGTAAGTATGTAACTGCGCATATGTGTGTCTGTGTGTCTCCATGTGTATGTATGTGTATCAGAATGAGTGTGATATGTGTCTATATGGATGTATGTGTATGTGTATGTGTATGTCAGTATGTTCCCGGTGTATGAATGCAGTGTGGTATCTCAGTTCCCTCTAATGCTTCCTGCTGCTGTGAAGTTCTGTACATCAGTGTAGACCCTCCAAGCACAAACACACAGCTTAGAGGGAACATTGGGTGGTATGACCTTTATGTATATGGGAGTGACATGGGTCTGTGCGTGTGGTGTTGCCTATCACTCTGAAATAACTGTCATCCCAAATTCTTTATGGTCCTAATTTTAATTCCCCCCCGACTGGTGGTGGTGCCTTCAGTTTCCCAGGCACTAAACTCTGAAATCCCCTTTCAAGCTCTCAGTCTTCCTTACCTTCAGTTAGATGGTCCTTAAGACTCTTTGACCAGCTAAAACTGCTCTAAAATCTGCTTATGGTGCTCAACGTCAAAATTTATGTGAGACGTTCTGTCTAAAAAACTGAATTGCTGCCGTGCATCTTGCAGATGCTATATGCTATCCGTGGGATAATTTATATCTACTGTAGGACAGAGGCATAATGATGACAACTTCTACACGAGTGGAAACAGCACGACCACGGGATGTTAAGTGGTAATGTGAAAGACGATGTTGTAATGTTCAAAGTGTTGGTACAAGTGGTATCACAGAGGAAAGCAGGGATGAGGAGCAAAAGTTATATGGAGTCATTACAAAAACACTCATTGTATTTAGGTTGGTGACTGGAAGTTGTTGGCGGAGGAAGACAATTCTACTGTTCTGTCACACCTGCACAGGAAAATTAAGCCAATGCATCTTACTTGGATATGTAGAAAGGATCCAAGAGATTTTTGATCTACAAGCGATTCAATGTTATTGGGGAGCAGGTGCCTCAATGAAGTTAAGGCCATGATCAGATCAGTCTCAATCTTATTTAAAAATAAAAAGAACTGCGGATGCTGTAAATCAGGAACAAAAATAGAAGTTGCTGGAAAAGCTCACAGGTCTGGCAGCATCTGTGAAGAAAACTAGGTTAACGTTTCAGCTCCGGTGACCCTTCCTCCTGTTTAATATTGGAGCAGATTCAAAGGGCCAAATGACCTATGCCTGCTCCTATTTCTTATGTTCTTAGTTAGTTGTAAAGGTTAAGTAGAAATTTAATTGATGCCTTTACAACAGTAAGGGACTTGAACATATATACGAACATATGGAATAGGAGCAAGAGCAGGATATTTGACCCTCAAGCCTGCTCAGTCATTCAATGAAATTGTGACTGATGGGTTTGCATTCTCAATCCCACGTTCCCACCTACTCCCAATATCCCAGTGACTCCTGTTATTCGGTCATGGAGTCACAGAGGCCTACAGCAGGTAAAGGTCTTTTGCCCAACTTGCCCATGCTGCCCATTTTTCACAATTTAAACTTATCCCACTTGTTTGCGCTTGGTCCGTATCCCTACATACCTATCCCATCCATGTACCTGCCGAAATGTTTTTTAAATGACAAAATTGTACTTACTTCCACCACTGCCCCGAGAACCCATTCCAGACACTCACCATCCTGAGTGTGGAAAAAGTACCCCTCTGGACCCTTTTGTATCTCTGTCCTCACCTTAAACTTCTGCCCTCTTGTTTTAGACTCCCCTACCTTTATTGGCTATCTGCCTTATCGATGCCTGTCGTGATTATAGTCAAGAATCTAACTAGCTGTGCTTAACGAGGCATTTCCTAGTCTTTTTGGTTCAGAGGCAAGGAAATGAGCCAAAGTGCCACAAGACCTCTTAAGAAATAGTAGATCAGCCATTATGTTTATATTAAAGGGTTTATATTAAAGACCACAAGAGTCGGAGGAAATGGAATAACAAATTTGTAGGCAGATTGCAGATAGATAAAGGAACTGCAGAGTAGTGATGATGGAGTACTTCCATTTCCCTAGCTGCATGAAAAGAGACGGTAAAAGAATAGATTACTTGCTAGTATAAGTGGTCTTGCAGCCCTTGATCACCCAGAGTGCGCCATTATTAATGTTATTATACTGAATAGGCTTTTTGTAAGGCTGAAAAAATAATATCTATGATTCTCTCCATGTCCATAAGCAGCTTCTGATTTCTGGATGTTAAATTCTTTGGAATGATGCCACACACTGTTAATTTGTTTCACCCTGCTTCAAGCAGAAAACCAATGTTAACATTTTCTCTTTGCAGTTCAATCAAAGTGTTCACATTTTCTTCTTTGGGAGGTGGGACTGACTACAGTTACTCACTTCTTGGTCTAACTTCTCATTTCTGACATCAGTCTCCAAAGTTTTGTTTTGTACCTTCTCCAGCATCAGCTTATCCTTAAGGGATTCCGAAAGGACTAGATAATGTAGACAATGTTAATTAGTTTTGCCTATCCCAAAGCACTAGAACCCGAAGGCTGTGCTTGAAGAGAGGTACATTTAGTGCTATTCTGGGCAAACATTGGCCTAGGTGTTTTGGATAGTTTTTTGCAAAGCAGGTCAGAGGCTAGAAATCCTGCAGTGAGTAACTCACCTCCTGACTCTGCAAAGACTGTCCATCATCTACAAGATGCAAGTCAGGAGTCTGATGGAATATTCCCCACTTGCCTGGATGAGTGCAGGTCCAACAATAGTCAAGAAGCTTGACACAATCCAAAATAAAGCAACCTACTTGATTAGCACCACATCTACAATTATCCGCTCTCTCCACCACCGATGCTCAGTAGTAGCAGTGTGTACTATCTACAAGATGCGCTGCAGAAATTCACCAAAGATCCTCAGACAGCACATTCCAAACCCATGACCACTTTCATCTAGAAGGACGGGCAACAGATACATGGGGACACCACCATCTGCAAGATCCCCTCCAAGCTGCTCACATATCACTGTTCCTTCAGTGTCACTGGATCAAAATCCTTGAACTACCTCCCTCAGGGCATTGTGGGTAAACCCACAGCAAATGAATAGCAGTGGTTCATGAAAGCAGTTGACCACCACCTTCTCAAGGACAATTAGGAACAAAGATTAGTTGAATTAGTTCTACGCTTACTGGTGGACAAATGAGGTTATAATAGATCTGCAGCCTGCTATACACATGATACTAAACTGCATTTTGATTTCGGTCACATATAATGGATAGCTATATGCTATCATCTGCTTTCCTGCTGAAATGGGAATTCAGGCCTTGCAAGTTCAATTCACAGGAATGCAGCTTGAAATGAAACCTCAGAATCTGAGTGCGTTCCTGATATAGATAGTGCACTTGTTCATGAGCAGTCCTAGAGTACTCAGTCGCCATCACTGGCCTACCAATTCCCACCCATTTTTTTCAATGGCCTGAATAATTCAGAGACGAAGCGGCAATGTTTTCTTAATCACGCACGGTCTTGGGCGAGCTCAAGTGCTGTGTGAGTAGGTAAAAGGGTGGGAACAACTCAGCCAGTACCCCCCACCTTCTTCCTTTTTTTTAAAGTAAGTAGAGCTTGGTTCAAAATGATTGGCCACATCCCAACATGATTAGAAATTTATTGACTTCATGTCCACCTCATGCTTCTTTGTGCATTAGGTTTGTCTCACGTTGCTCTTGCCAGTTTTCTCCTCCCCTTTCTGAAGAAGGGGGACTCGAAAAATTAACCCTGCTTTTTCTCTGCAGCTGTTGCCAGACTTGCCAACAATTTCTGTTTTTGTTTCAGATATTCTGCTGCCCTTTATTATATTTTACCTCTTCCCCTTTGCCTCCTTCAACTCCTTTTGCAAAAGTTGGCAACTGCTTAAAAACTAATTTCGTTTTTAGTACCTACCTAACTATTCATCGAAGAACGGACCAGCTTCCTGTGGTAGATGAAATCCTTACAGGGAGATCTGAGTCATTATTTCACTGAAAAGGCCAATGTGATTGTGGGCCTAATATTTGTCCAGAGCTCTGGACTCTCTGATACTGCAATGTCCATATATCTGCATTAATGCGTCCTGAAAGCAATAGACTATGATTGTGGACAGGGCTTAATGACCACTGTGGCGTTGCAGAAGAATTGTTGCCTTGTGAGACTCAGTGACCTTTGTTACTTCCTAAGAGGAGGAACAACAAAGGACCATTTGCCTAGTGCATCAAATAGGATTAAGCTGGGACCTGCTTTGATCAGTGTTTAGAAGGAAGGTGTTACTCGATCACAGGGTTACCAGAGCTGAAGCTTTGCAGTTTTCAAGTGGCCTGGATCCTGATTGGATCTTGCCTTACAGAAGGCGGACTGCTTTGAGCTAGAATGTGCATTACACAGAGACAAAAAGGTGCAATAAATAGAGAGTCACTCTAGAGCATCATTAAGGAAAAGGAAGAAAAACACTGAAATCAGCACAATCTAGATCTTTAAGAGGGAAATAGTTGGTGGAACTGAGTGCAAAGAATTGAAGGGCTCAAATCAGCTCTCCTAAATTGGAAAATCAACTACCTCATTGTTCAGGTTATCAGTTTACCCTGATGTTGTTCTTAACCCCATGCAACAATCCTCATATCAGAAGATTTTAAGTTGAAAACCGCTTGCTAATTTTGGCAGATAAACACTTAAGCTATTGGTTTAACATTGGGCCCTCCTGAAATTTAAATTGTAAATTGACAGTGTTGCTGCCGAGAATTATCCGACATGCCACATTACTGCTAACTTACTGTTACAAGTCTGCCACTTGTGGTGGTCAGAGGAGTAATTGAGGTGGTCAAATAAAAACAACACTGGAGAATCATAGAATCCCTACAATGTGGAAGCAGGCCATTTAGCCCATCGAGTCCACACTGACCCTCTGAAGATCATCCCACCCAGGCCCACCTCCACTACCGTATAATTCTGCATTTCCCATGGTTAGCTCACCTAGTCTGTACATCCCTGGACACTATGGGCAATCTAGCATGGCCAATCCACCTGACCTGCACATCTTTGGACTGAGGGAGGAAACTGGAGCACCTGGAGGAAACCCACATAGACACAGGGAGATGTGCAAACTCCACACAGCAGTCACCCAAGGCTGGAATCAAACCCAGGTCCCTGGCACTATGAGTCAGCAGTGCTAACCACTGAGCCACCCTAAGCATTCTGGACATCTTGCAATCTCAGTTTTTGCAGTCCAAGCAGCTCTGACATTATCTGCCCTTCTTTTCATATTTGTGGGAATGTTCCTTTTCAATATTCCAGCCATCTCTTCTTTAAAGGCAAAGGGAAAATTCGGAGGATGCCAGAAATCTGAAATCACACTGGCCAATACTGGGATAGAAACAGCTGATTTTTGGATGAGCTGGAGTTTAATGAAGGCAGAGGATTGGAGGTGTCTGCTATTAAGTCTCCCATTCTTTGTAAACCTATTTGAACTTTTGTTATGAACAAAAACAGAAGTTGCTGGAAAAGCTCAGCAAGTCTGACAGCATCTGTGATGAAAAAAATCAGAGTCAACGTTTCAGGTCCAGTGACCCTTCCTCAGAACTTTTGTTATAACTGTAAATCAGAATTGGTTGAAACATTGAGTTTCTGGCCATTTCAAAGTACAATAATCTGGGGGTGGTTAATTTTCAATCGGTGTGGTGTCAACTGCTGGTTGCTGTTATGGTGGAATTGGAGATTTACGTCAGGAACTAGAATTCCCTCTTTGGTTTGAGGTCCATGATTTGTGTCAAAGATTTGGCTAACTATTCTTTTCTGCTTTATACAGTGATCCCATAAATAGATCTCTAATGCTTCTGCGTTTACAGATTTTAAATGTACTCTGGACTAGGTACAGGAGGACCATCCCAAGGAAGTAGGCCTGTTTGATTATTATTTGAGCAAGATTGTTACTGTTTAGACTTAACTTACTGTTGTAGATGAAATTCAATGTGAGGAAGTGTGAGGTTGACCAGCTTAGAGTGAGGAAGATCATTGTGTTATCTAAAAGATGAGAAGAAACATGGAGAAATAGAAATAGTTTGGAGTTCATAAATGGAATGCTTGCATGCAAGTGCATAGTTTCAAAATAAAATCAAAAAGTCTAATCAAATGCTGACCATGATAAGGCCATTTCAGATCAATGGTGTTTAACAGAATTGGGAAACAGAAAGTAACGTAGTAAACACAATAAATTTAAGAAGAACTTCCTGTTATAAAGAAGCAGGCAGCCTGTTCAATGTGGATATTCCTCGAAGAAAGATGTTAGTGAATTAAAAGTGTGACAAGAGCAAAATACTTTCGATGTGATAGGCAGATGAGTCTTTAGTTATTAAATTAAAACAATGGAACTGTATACATTAATAGTGTCTCTGTTCAGATCCTGCCCATGGAGTTCTCAAAGAGCTCATTACACTGCTGCCAACAACAACAGATACTTTCTACTCCATATTGCTTCTTGTTCTTTTCCATAACAAACCCAAAGCTTGTAAAGTTATGATCACTCTTCCCTAAATGTTCACTGACTGATATTTAATGTCATTGGTGTTTCCCAGAATCAGATCCAGCAATGATGATGTCCTTGTTGAAATAGAGACATACTTCTTGAGAAAGAATTCCTGAACACACTTCAGACGCTCTTCTCTCTTTTTGCCCTTCAAATAACTACTGTCCCAATTTACATTAGGGTAATTATCATTACAACTATCCATGATCATTACTATATGTTTTTTTTTACACTTCTTTGTAATTTCCTTGCAAATTTGCTCTTCTATATCATTCCCAGCTTGTGATATTTCACTTTGTCAGAGTTGTTACTTAATTTCTTTTATTTATTTGTGGGATGTGGGCGTCGCTGGCTGGGCCAGTATTTCTTGTCCATCCCTAGTTGCCCTTGAGAAGAGGTGGTGAGCTGCCTTCTTGAACTGCTGCAGTCCTCCTGCTGTGGGTTGACCCACAATGCCATTAGGGAGGGAATTCCAGCATTTTGACCCAGCAACAGTGATGGAATGGTGATATATTTCCAAGTCAGGATGCTGCTACTGAGCATCGGTGGTGGAGGGAGTGGATGCTTGTGGATGTAGGGCCAATCAAGTGGGTTGCTTTGTCCTGAATGGTGTCAAGCTTCTTGAGTGTTGTTGGGGCTGCACCCATCCAGGCAAGTGGGGAGTATTCCATCACACTCCTGACTTGTGTCTTGTTGATGGTGGACAGACTTTGAGGAGTCAGGAGGTGCTAGTTGTGGTTATAAGAACGTATGTCTGATGAAAAAGTTTGACTACCTGTTGGGTGGGGAATTCCCTGCTGGAAGAGTGGTGCAGTTGAGCCACCACTGGTGATGAAGGCAAGAGCTGAGACTACATTTAACAAATGATTGCTTTTGAGTGGCTGCCTCTGGCTATTGGGCTGGAATTTAAGGGTAGGGAAGTCTTACTGCAATTGTTCAAGTTGCTGGTGAGACAAGATCTGGAGTATTGTGATCAGCTTTGGTCCCCTTATTTAAGGAAATACACCATTTCATTGGAGTCAGTTCAGAGAAAGTTCGTTAAGATGATCCCTGGTTTGGAGGGAGTGTTGTATGAGCAAAGGCTAAATAGGTCAGGACTGTACTCACTGGAGTTTAGAAGAATGAAAGGTGATCATGTTAAAACATGTAGGATTCTTAAGGGCTTTACAGGGTAAATGCTGAGATGATGTTTCTGCTCAAGGGAGAGTCTATGACCTGAGGGCATAGTCTCAGAATAAAGGGGCACCAATTTAAGATGAGGAGGAGTTTCTTCTCTCAAGGGGTTGTGAGTCTTTGGAACTCCTTGTCAGAGAGAGCTGTGGGGGCAGAGTCCTTGTGTAGTTGAGGTCAAGATAGATCAGTTGGGAATCAAGGTTATGGGGAAACGGTAGGGAAATGGATATAAGGAATGTTAGATCAGCCATGATCCTAGTGAATGGCGGTGCAGACTTAAGGGGCTGAATGGCCTAATCCTGTTTCTTTTTCTTATGATCTTATTCGTGTTATTAAAGTCATGCCCACAATAACTGATCAAAGTTCCAGAAGCAGTGGCCACAACAGGGACTGAAACAGGAGGAAGTGTTAAAACATGGAACATAGAACATTACAGCGCAGTACAGGCCCTTCGGCCCTCAACGTTGCACCTATCTGTGAAACCAATCTGAAGCCCATCAACCTACACTATTCCATTTTCATCCACATGTTTATCCAATGATCATTTAAATCCCCTTAAAGTTGGCAAATCTACTACTGTTACAGGCAGGGCATTCCACGCCCTTACTACTCTCTGAGTAAAGAACCTACCTCTGACATCTGTCCTATATCTATCACCCCTCAACTTAAAGCTATGTCCCCTCGTGCTAGCCATCACCATCCGAGGAAAAAGGCTCCCAATGTCCACCCTATCTAATCCTCTGATCATCTTGTACGTCTCTATTAAGTCAACTCTTAACCTTCTTCTCTCTAATGGAAACAGCCTCAAGTCCCTCAGCCTTTCCTCATAAGACCTTCCCTCCATACCAGGCAACATCCTGGTAAATCTCCTCTGCATCCTTTCCAGTATTCCCACATCCTTCCTATAACGCGGCAACCAGAACTGTACGCAATACTCCAAGAGCGGCCGCACCAGAGTTTTGTACAGCTGCAACATGACCTCATGGCTCCGAAACACAATCCCTCTACCAATAAAACCCAACACACCGTATGCCTTCTTAACAACCCTAGCAACCTGGGTGGCAACTTTCAGTGATCTATGCACATGGACACAGAGATCTCTCTGCTCATCCACACTACCAAGAATCTTACCATTAGCCCAGTTCTCAGCGATGCACATGCCACTCATAACCAGGAGTATCCTGTATTGACCATGGCTCAGTTGGTGCCACTTTTGGCTCAGAGGTACAATGTTCCAAGTTCAATTTCCAGTCCGGGACCTCAGCATAGCGAAGCCCAACACAAGCTGGAGGAACAACACCTCATTTTCCGCTTGGGGACCCTACAGCCCTCCAGACTCAATATTGAGTTCAATAATTTTAGGGCCTAAACTCTCCCATGTCCCAGCCCCCTACCCCACACACCAGGCCTTGTTACCACATAGCCTGCCATTGCACATCCCCTGTTGTTAATCACCATTAACAACTATTCACCCTCCCAGCCTGATCGTTAGCAACTCCTTTGTCTGTCCAATTGTCTTTCTCTCTCTTTGGACTCTATTCTATCATTTACTCCCTACCCCACCCACCTCCCTATTTTCTGCATATAAACTGACATTTTCCCAGCCACTATCAGTTCTGAGGAAGGGTCACTGGACCCAAAACGTTAACTCTGTTTTCTCCTTCACAGATGCTGCCAGACCTGCTGAGCTTTTCCAGCAACTTTGTTTTTGTTCCAGGACCTCAGCATGTTCAACATGGTTGACACACCAATGCTGCACAGTTGGAGACACTATCTCTTATGATCCGATTAAAGAATGACAACTTTAAAAAAATGGATACATTTCCAGAATGACCAACAGAAATAACCTAGAGACAAGATTTCATGTTTTAAGACTTTTATTGTCACAAACAAATTTAAACAAATGTTACATAACCAATGTATGAAATTATTGAAAAGGAACTTTTCTAATAACTAATACAATTGAGATATTCTTACAAGCCCATCCCACTTCTATGTATCCTTGTATGTTTCTCCCCACTCCCTGCAGAATCAATCTACCCTTTGACTTCTGGTCAGAATGACTGGTGTCCTTTGAAAGCTACTTTACTCAGCCTGGGTCTTCCAGAACCTACTTTGACTAGCAAGGCACATCTTGGCAACGTTTCTGTTCTCTAAATCCTCCAACCTTCCATCAGTTCAATTTCCTTTCTTTTGAAGAGGAAAGGAAAGCAACTCTCACAAGCATTCTGCTGGATTACCAACCCAAAACTTTATTTCTGTGCTCTTCATGGCAATTTCTCTTTTGTTTTGCCGCAGAAAACGGTTAAAGCTAAAACACTGGATGCTTTCAAGAAGGAGTTAAATGCAGCTCTTTGGGCTAAAAGAATCAAAGGGTATGGGGAGAAAGCTGGAACAGGTTGGATGATCAGCCATGACCATACTGAATGAGGTGGCACCGTGGCTCAGTGGTTAGCACTTCTGCCTCACAGCACCAGGGACCTGGGTTCAATTCCACTCTTGGGTGACTCTCTGTGTGGAGTTTGCATGTTCTCCCCATGTCTGTGTGGGTTTCCCATGGGTGCTCCAATTTCCTCCCACAGTCCAAAGACGTGCAGGTTAGTGGATTGGCCATGGTAAATTGCCCATAGTGTTCAGGGATGAGTAGCTTAGGTGGGTTATATGGGGACGGGTCTGGGTGGGTGCTCTGAGGGTCGATGTGGACTTGTTGGGCTGAAGGGCCTGTTTCCACACTGTAGGGATTCTATGAACTTCTATGAAAATGTTTACGAATGGCGAAGCAGGCTCAAAGGGCTGAATGAACAGTTTCTGCTCCTATTTCTATGTACCTATAATTCTCTCAGTCTGTATCTCATGAAAACAGCTGTCTCGTTCCTCTAACTTGCTGTGGAAAGGTGTAAAAAACTGTCACTTGATTTCAGTAGACTTCTGTTTGAGTTTCAGCCCCCTGGAGACCAAACCACATAGTCCAGTCTCCAAGTTAAAGTACTTCTGAAATCCTCAGTTCTACCTTAAGTTAAAGGTGACATTTAAAAACATAGACAACAAGGTGCAGGGCTGGATGAACACAGCAGGCCAAGCAGCATCATAGGAGCAGAGAGGCTGACGTTTCGGGCCTAGACCCTTCATCAGAAAAGGGGGAGGGGAAGGGGGTTTTGAAATAAATAGGGAGAGAGTGGGAGGCGGATAGAGGAGGGATAGAGGAGAGGATAGGTGGAGAAGAAACAAACAGGTCGAAGAGGCGGGGATGGGGCCAGGAAAGGTGAGTGTAGGTAGGGAGTTAGGAAGGGGATAGGTCAGTCCAGGGAGGACGGACAGGTCAAGGGGGCGGGATGAGGTTGGTCGGTAGGAGATGGAGGTGCGGCTTGAGGTGGGAGGAGGGGATAGGTGGGAGGAAGAACAGGAGACTCGGGGACCGCTTTGCAGAACACCTACGCTCGGTTCGCAACAAACAACTGCACCTCCCAGTCGTAAACCATTTCAACTCCCCCTCCCATTCCTCAGACGACATGTCCATCCTGGGCCTCCTGCAGTGCCACAACGATGCCACCCGAAGGTTGCAGGAACAGCAACTCATATTCCGCTTGGGAACCCTGCAGCCCAATGGTATCAATGTGGATTTCACAAGTTTCAAAATCTCCCCTCCCCCCACCGCATCCCAAAACCAGTCCAACTCGTCCCTGCCTCCCTAACCTGTTCTTCCTCCCACCTATCCCCTCCTCCCACCCCAAGCCGCACCTCCATCTCCTACCGACCAACCTCATCCCACCCCCTTGACCTGTCCGTCCTCCCTGGACTGACCTATCCCCTTCCTAACTCCCTACCTACACTCACCTTTCCTGGCCCCATCCCCGCCTCTTCGACCTGTTTGTTTCCTCTCCACCTATCCTCTCCTCTATCCCTCTTCTATCCGCCTCCCACTCTCTCCCTATTTATTTCAAAACCCCCTTCCCCTCCCCCTTTTCTGATGAAGGGTCTAGGCCCGAAACGTCAGCCTCTCTGCTCCTATGATGCTGCTTGGCCTGCTGTGTTCATCCAGCCCTGCACCTTGTTGTCTCGGATTCTCCAGCATCTGCAGTTCCTACTATCTCTAATACATTGGTATTTTCCATTTTCCCCTTGTGAAGGGTGCTAGCTGATTTCCTGTGGCTGAGTTCACTGGAAACATGATACAATCTTGTAGTGGCTCTGTCACTGGATTAGTAAACAAGGGGCCTGCATTACATAGCAAGTGCAATGGCTTGTACTCCCACCGCTGAGTCCGAATTCAACTCAAAAGATCTGAAAACAAATATTTGAGTCTTGGTAAAAGTGGCCATGGGAGCTGTTGAATTGTGGTTAAACACCCAACTCCTTTATTGATGTCTTAAGACAGACTGTTGTCACCTGGTCCAGTCAATATTGAGTTCCAGTTCCAAAATGACTGTACTTGATTCTTCACTCCACTCTGCGTGGCCAAGTAAATCCTCCAGATGGGCCAACTTGCTACTTAGGGATGGATAGTGGGGAAGTGTTATTTTTGACCACAGCTGTCAATGAAGGAGAAAGGGTTTATATCTCACTCAAAAGTAATTTTCAATAGGCAGACTGGCTCCTTTACTGCTATCACTGCTCTGATACAATCACAGGAACAGGATGAGACCTCCAGTCTATTCCATCACTGAATTCACACCATAGAATGCCTATAGTGTGGAAGCAGGCCATTTGGTCCATCAAGTCTACATCAATCCTTCAAAGAGCATCCTACTCAGACCCACTCTGTAGCCCTGTAACCCTGCATTTCCTATGGCTAATTCACCTAGCCTGCACATCTTCACACTGTGGGAGAATGTGCAAACTCCACATAGACAGTCGCATGAGGATGCGATCAAACTGAGATCCCTGGTGCTGTGAGGCAGCAGTGTTAACAACTAAGCCACTGTGCCACCCCAAATGAGACCAGAAATAATCTGTATATAACCTTCACTCGTTCACCTTTCATCCATGTCCCTAGATTTGTAAATTCGCATCCTAGTTTTCAAATCCCTCCATGGCCTCACTCTATCCAAACTCTGTCATCTCCTCCAGGCCCTTAACCCTCTTAACATCCCCAGTTAAAATTGCACTACCATTGGCGGCCATGCCTTCAGTTTCCTAGCTTTGGAGCCCCATCCTTGCACTCTTCTCTGTAACAATTCTGAGAGATTTTATTCCATTAAGGGTGCTATATTAATATAAGCTGTTGTTGTTGCTCATACTGCCAAACCATCAAAAATCTATTCACCCCAATTTGGAAATTTTAAATTGAAACTGCATTTTGGATGAAAATGCATGATTATTTTTTAATAGTCTGCCTTTAAGTTTAAGATTGTGTACTGTTGTTCTATATTTCCCACTGGAGGAAGTAATTTTGTTGTATTTCTCTCATTCATCCCCCTAATCATTTTAACAGTTCAATTCAATCATTCTTCGACCTTCCAAACTCAGAACAATATAAGGGTAGGTGTGACATAATTTAAGGGTTGTAATTTAAGCTTGCAAGACCTATTATCATTTCACTGAAATGCCTTTGAGACCAATACCTTTCTAAGATGCTCTGACCGCAACAGAACCTGTTCATCCAGTTGTGGCCTGATTAAAGCTCAATATAACGGGAAGTACAATTTTGCTACTTTTATAATGTGGACACAGAATATAGAACAGTAGAGCACAGGAATAGGCCCTTCAGCCTACCATATGTGTGCCAATCACAGTGTCATTCTCAATTAATCTCATCTGCCTATGTATGCTGCATATCCCTCTATTCTCTGCCTGTTCATGTGTCTGTCTAAACGCCTATAAAACATTGCTAACATATCTGTGTCTACCGCCTCATGTAGCAAAATGTTCCAGACACCTACCACCCTCTTTGTAAAAAACTTCCTTGTACATCCTACCTTAAAGCTCTTCCCCCTCGTATTTGACATTTCCACCCTAGAAAAAAAGATTCGGAGTATCCACCCAATCCATGTCTCTCATAATTTTATATATTTCTATCAGATCGCCCCTCAGCCTCTGACGCTCTAGTGAAAACAATCCAACCTCTCCTTATAGCTAATACATTCCAATCCATCTTGGAATCCTTGACCTCAAAGCCTGTATAACATCTCGAGGGCACAACTCAGGAGTGTGATGGGATACCCTCCACTTCCCAAGAAGATCAAATTCACCCAGAAGAAAGCATCCTACTTGATCATCACCCACTTTTTACACCGTCAACATTTACTCTCTCCACCAATGCTCAGCAGCAAGTGTGTACCAGCTACAAATTGTACTGTAGAAATCATCATAGCTCCTTAGACTGCACCTCCCAAACCCAGAATCACTACCAGCTGGAAGAACAAGGGCAGCAGATCCATGGAAACATCACTAGCTACATGGTGAGATAGTAAAAACTGCCGATGCTGGAGTCTGAGATAACACAGTGTGGAGCTGGAGGAACACAGCAGGCCTGGCAGCACCAGAGGAGCAGGAATGTTGACATTTCGGGTCGGGACCCTTCTTCAGAAAATAAGTGATACATAACTTGAACATGATGGTATTCCTATGACATTTCTGCAATTGTCCTTCTCAGCAGTGGAGTTTGAAGGGCTGCTCATGCATTTGAAGTAATCTTGAAGAAGCGTCCCGACCCGAAACGTCAGCTTTCCTGCTCCTCTGATGCTGCCTGGCCTGCTGTGTTACTCCAGCTCCACACTAGCTACATGCTCCTCTCCAAGCCAATCACCATTCTGAGTGGGAACTAAGTCACTGTTCCTTTTGAGTCATGGGTCAAAATCCTGGAGCTTCCTCTCATACAGCACTGTGGGTGTACCTACCTCTGATGGACTGTAGCAGTTCAAGAAGACAGTCCACCATCACTTTCTCAAGGGCAATTAGGTATAATCAATAAATTCTGGCCTAGCCAGTGATGGCTACATCCCCTGAATGAATTAAATAAAAACCTTAAGAGACTTCTCACTGTTCAGAATGCTTGATTCAGATGTCTCTGCCACTGGACTCAGCATCTATACCTTCTAAAGCATTGTGTACAATTCTCAAGCAGCATTTCAGCAACGCACCAAGATTACTTCAAATGCATGAGCAGTCCTTCAAACTCCACTGCTGAGAAGGACAATTGCAGAGATGTCATAGGAATACCATCATGTTCAAGTTATGTATCACTTATATAGTGCCCACTTATTATCAATGAATCAAGGTCCTGTAACTCCCTACCTAACATCGTGATGGGAACACCATCAGCACAAGATTGCAGAGGCTCAAGCAGAAGACATGCAGCCATCACCTTCTCAGGGCCGCCAGTTTCGACAATAAATATCAACCTTACAATTGTCACCCACAATGGAGCATTTTTAAAAAATTGACATGAACAACTATTATTTTTTATCCTTTTTAACCTGTCTGCCACTACTGACACTTATAACCACACCATCTTCCTCTAATGCCTCTTCTTCATGGTTAAGTAGAGTGAGATTTCCTTGGTTCCACTTTTGCCTTTCCAATCATAGCAACAGTATCTTCAGGGATGGCTTCTCTTTCCATCTTTGAGTTCTCCCCCAGGATCTATTCCTGACATCTGTTTTCTGCTATCCCTCAGTGTTGTCATCCAAAGACAAACCTCAATCCATCTTATCTTTCCACATTCTCTGAATCAAGGTGTTGCTCTTTCTATTGCCCTGTTACAAATTTCCCATTCTTTCTCTTCCTATCATTCAATCTTCAAATGACTGGGCCTTCACCCTTGTCACCTCCTCCACTTCTTTTAAGACCCTCCTCTACCTCTAATCAACCATTTAGTCGTCTGTATCTCCTTTGGCCTGGTCAATCTTCACTTGATAATACTTCACTATAGCATTTTGGATATATTGAAAGGAGCTTTATAAACACAAGCCTTGTCATTTAACTGTTTCTGAAACTTCCTTTATCGTCACTTCTATATTTTTCTAGTAACTTCCAGGAAACACCAAATCATCTAAAAATGATTGAACTTGAATCATGGTTTTTGAGGAGGGATTGGGAATGAGGGTGTGATTGGCAGGGCATGTGTGGTGTGTACGCATAGATGGTCCAAACAGGTGATTTTGGCACTTCTGGGCATTTTTCAGTCATGTTGCTTTCCTTGCTGGTGCTGGGATATCCCAAGTGTAAAACCCAGTTTGAAGACATAAGGTGCCTGCATGATTTTAATGGTCCCTGGGTCAACTACCTTTAAACATCCGAAGATAAACTTAGAACAGTCACGTGATTAATCGCAGCCACAACAAAACATCTAAGTGACACATATCGTACCCAAAAAACCACAGCAAAGTTTGAAATCACATAAATCCTGCATTCCATCTTTGCATTAAAGCCACTGACTGCCTTTAAAATATTTTTTCCCTCTGGTTTAAAAATTGCCGAGCACAGACAGCTCACAGCAGGGGGTAAATGAGAACTCAGCAATGAATTATCATACCATCAAAAAGCCCATACTGTGACAAAGTGAAGGAGATCAAAATGGTGCAATCATCAGGGGCAATCTGAGTGCATTACGGCACAGTCAAAAGTTTTTCTTCTGTGCTGCAAAATAGTTGGTGTTTTACCTGCCATCCTTTTCATGCAGATCTGTCAAAAGTTTCAAAGCTTTTCCCTTTATATTACTGCCTGTATCCCCAGTGCCAAGCCTGTGCTCTTTTATCACTGCTTGCAATGATTAAAGTGCCAGATTGTAAATGCAATCTAAGAGGTTCATTTGGCTATGCGACCATATGGGTTCACAAGCGGAATCGGCAGCTAGACGATTAAATCAAGTATGTCGACAAGATGTTATGAACTGACATCATGCGTATATGATTTTGTGCCATTTGCTGCCATCTGTTTTGACAGCACTGAATAGACTTTGCTCACTTGCATTGCGTTCTCCGCTGAGTTGTGTTCTCTACAAAAGTGCGTAAGGCTCAGGAGAATGGATCTGCGCCGTGTTTGATGTGCTTGACATGGAGTCAGATCGGAAAACAGAAGCCGTTGCAACTTACAATCTTACTGTGGGCTGCTATGGAAACTCATACATGGGCCATCCTGCACTGATGAGCCAGGAGTTTCAGAGACTACAGTGGTGCCTGACCCACATCCTCCACAGATTATTGAAACAGCTTTCGTGGAGCGAAGGGAAATGTAGTTAGTTACAAGAGGATTGTGTTGCTAAAGATTCCCATTCAATACCTGTGTATTTTAAGAAATATGTTTGTTTAAACATTCATTGCATAATTGAGTCGTCTTTAATTTTTATGAAAACATATTTCAGGGCAAGTTCAAATGACTTTGGAAAACACGCGATACAGTTTTCAAAGTATATATAGGTAAACCAGTGGCCTGAACAGTAGAAAAAGAGTAATAGAACATAGGAATCCTGAATGGATAACTGGTAGAAACACAAAGGGTACACGCAATGCTCATATTTATCCCATTTAACTCAATTACTTTCCATTCATAAACAGTGCCTTGGGTCCACTTTAAATTAAACATAATGCTGTAAGATTTTCAAGAAGCTCAGTACTGTCTGATTGTAAACCACATGGTGACATCCAGCAGATTCCAAATGACTAATATCAATAATAATAATCACTAATTATTAACAGATGCTATTAGGTCTCAGCTAAAACTATTCCACTTGTGATTGTTTCCTTGAGTCCCATCTAAGTTTGAAGTTGGAAAGGGATGGAATGTTTTTAAACTTTTGAGTTAAGGTCAAACTTGTATCTCTTTTACAGTCTTGTCCAAAGAAATTCAGCATAAGGCTCATGGCGGTTAATTTCACATCATCCAATAACTTCACGGAACATTATTGCAGTTTTTTGACAAAGCTTAATAAGCCAATCTGGTCTCCTCCAAACCAGCGTCTTCAGTGGAGTTGAGGAAATTAGAGATAAATTGTTGCTGTCCAGTATATTGATGGGGTCATTAATTTATGAGCTTAAGTCAACTGGCTGTTTTGAACATGGATTCCAGTCTGCTACTTTGCAAAGTCCAATGAGATATTACTGAACAACATTTCTGCGTGTGCACATGTGTGTGTAAATATAAGTTATCATTTCATATACCTTAATACAACTGTGCATTAAACCACATCATACTACTATACGACTTTGGGTGGATAGGCGTAGTTGTAACTCAATGGGTGTGATTGCTACATCAGAGCCAGAAGACTCATGTGTTTAAGTCTCGTGGAGCACAAAGTCCTGTTCAACACTTCAAAGCAGCACAGAGGGAGTGCAGCATTACTTCAGGAGCCTTCTTTCAACTGAGATATTAATGTCAAATCTGCCTTCTCAAGTGGATGCACATGATCCCATGATTTGCAGAATAGCAGGGGTGCTAGCTAGCTGGTATTCTGACCAATACGAAAACTTCAACCAATTTACAAAACAAATGGTGGTCTGGTCATTGTTATTTGTGGCAGCTTGTTATTACTTGAATCACTTTTGGCATTTCAGTAGACACCCTTCTATCAATGACAGAAGGCATGCAACAGCAACAAAGGAAAGAATATATTAAACACTGCTGTTTCCAGAACACGCCCTATTTCAGTCTACTGTGGCTCTCAAGGATTTCCAATGTTTTCTTGTCAAATCTGACCTTACACTTCGTGTTCCCTTGGGAAACAAAGATCACATTGAGTTGTTTTAGCCACTGTGATATATTTCACTGTCAGTGTGTCTTTCAGAAACAGGCTCATGATATTATCATGGTATCAAAGCATGTGGCCTGAGGTTATAAATATTGCATACTCCATCTTATCTCACATGAAGCATGATACTCTAATGGAAGCATGTTCTTTTGTTGTAACCCAGACACCTATGCGTCTAAAGAATGTGATGCTTGTTCATAATGGTTAGTAGTAATAAATGTCTCTTGGATTCTTCAATACCATAATATCTACAGCCAGTTTGCTATATTATGGGAGGTAATATAAACATCGTTTCAGGAAAGCACTCTATCGGAGGCAAACTTATACCAATTTCCCCTGCAGTTCAGTTAGACTATCTCTGCTCCCATGGTTGATGCTTCAGTGAGACTGAGGAACGGAGTGTACAGTAATCTCCTTTGGTCACAGCATTTCTCTTGCAGCTGCAGGACTGAACAGTCATGTCGATTATAAATCTCTTGTTCTAAAACTACACTGGGATTCAGAAAGGACCTGAAGTCTGACAAGGGCAACATAAGCAGGGACATTTCTCACAATTCCTGAATGGATGCATCACAGAAAGACTTCAGCACATGTCTTTCACAAAATGGAAATCCTATTGTCCTTGGTCAGAAAGCCTTGTCATTTGCACAAGCTGACTATTCCAAAATAGAGAGCGAGATATCTGGTATTTGCCGATATATAGTTTCACACATAATTACCTGACAAGAAATTCACCATTAAAACAGACTGCAAGTTATGAATAAAAATCTACCACAAACTGCTAATAAGTGGACCATCACTTTCACAAGGTCGACTCACCAAGGTGCAAGGTTTTGAACTAAGATGTAAGACACCAGGATGATTACCCGCTGAAGAGATTACACAACTTGTTTGTTCCTCCTGTAAAGCATTCCTTAAAAACCTATGGGTTTGATTAATCTTTTGGTCAACTCCCCTGATATCTCTTTATGTGACCCAATAACAAATTTTGCCTCACAGCGCTCCTGTAAAGTGCAATGCAATGTTATGTTACATGAAAGGTGCTATAGAAATGCAAGTTACTGTTGAATATTCCCTGCAATCTGATGTTCTTCACAGAGCATTCTTTAAATTTCCTTCTATTTAAATTTTTATCCCCTTTGTTCTTGGATGCCTAAATCACAAGCACATCCCTTCATGATGGTATCCAATTCCATTCTCTTATCAGATGGTATGAATCATTTCAGCACATCTTTAACGCTGGCAATGGGTTTAATTTTAACCCTACCCAGAAACTGAGCAATTAGAAGGGTCAAATTGCCAGAGGCATATTTTTCTGGAGTGGTTGCAAGCTGATTTGAGCTTGTTTTCCTAAACAAGCAGCAAGGACACTCCACAGAGGTCCTCAATGGACATTTGTGTGTGGACAGTGCACATCAGATGTAACTATAGTTTTTACTAGGAGGCCTCAACAATAAGAAACTACAATGAGGTTCAGGAATGGGGCCGAAAAGGCAACATTTTTCCTTTTCTTCCTTTGTATTCTTCAAGAATATTTAGAGGACATCATGTTGAGGTTGTAAGAACATTAATGAGTTCTCTTCTGGAGTGCTGTGGATAGTTCTGATTGCCCTGTTATAGGAAGGATATTATTAAACTCGAGTGGATTCAAAAAGATTTACCTGGATGTTGCTGGGAATGGAGAGTTTGAGGTATAAAAATAGGCTGGGACTTTTTTCACGTGAGTGTAGGAGGTTGAGGGGTGACCATACTGAAGTTTACAAGATCATGAGGGACATAGATAAAGTGAGTGACAAGTGGGGGGAGTTCAAAACTAGGCGACATATTTTTAAAGTAAGAGGAGAAAGTTTTAAAAAGGACGTGAGGCGCAACGTTTTTACACAGGGAGTGGTTTGTGTGAGGAATGAACTTCCAGAAGAAGTGGTGGATGTGGGTACAGTTACAATGTTTAAAAGCAATTTGGATAGGTTCATGGATAAGGAGTGTTTGAAGGGATATGGGCCAAGTGCAGGCAGGTGAGACTAGTTTGGTTTGGGAACATGGACTGGTTTGGACTGAAGGGTCTGTTTCCAGACCGTACGACTCTATGACTCTATGATTCTAAGTATTACATACTAATGTATGAATGAGGAAGAGCAGAGGTAATCATCTGGAACCCCACAAGGAAAACCTAGACTTTTGCCCTCACAAACGCCCACACTAGCATCCCCCACACTCCCCTCCTCCTACTCCCCATCCCACCAGCACTCCCTCCGATCTCTTATTTGATTGATCATGAGAATCTACGCAACAGCCAGGCAACGGCTCCCACCATTTGCCAGTGTCCAAGCCGTGTGATCTTTTTCACTACTTTCCAGTGCTTTCCCATCTTAAACCAGCAGGAAGCCAATCAGGCTGCTTTAACTGAAGCTCAGGAGTTAAACAATCCCAGGTCTCATTTCTAGAGCAGTGGTTGGGTGTTTTTTAAATTAAATCCCTGCTCACCCATCACAGATGGATACTGAGGCATGTTTACCTACATGGGTAAAATGAGCTTGTTCTCTCTGGAGTGCAGAAGAATGCAAGAAGCCCTTTTTGATTTTTTTTGTGCCATAAGTATCATTTAATTCTGGAAGATGTTCACACAGAGACAGGCACAGACCATTCAACCCCTTAAATTGATTCCAACATCAGCTTACACATTGGCTGATCTCCCCAACTCCATTTGCTCACTGTTTTTATCCATATCTCTCACTCACCTCTCTTAGTACAAACCTGGTGATCTGAACCTTGACCATTTTGATTGTTCCCAGCATTCACAGCTTTCTGAGGAGGGACCTCCAAATTAGGATGAAAACCTGCTTTCACACGTGAAATAAGCCCCACTCAAATTCAAAGGTTGTGCGCATGCAATCTACCATCTCCCTCCAGAGAGGGCATCTGCCCTCTTGAATACCCTTCAGGTTTGCTAACCCACATTGTGTAAATGGTAGCACCTTTTGACCGACTGCAGTTCCCCTGTATACTGCTAAGGACAGCTCTCCTTTCACTTTCACACATCGCCATTTGCTTGTGCCATGTGAGCAACTGGCATATACTGCAGGGATGACAATGAGTTGGCCTGGTGCCACACAATAATATGGGCACCTGACTGATCGACTCGGTGTTCCCCAACACCACAAGCAGCATCTGTACTAAAAAACAATGCAACCCACAGAGGCTGGTAGCCTGTAAGTCAGTCTGACATCAGTGTGTATTAAGAAAGCAATGTGAAGGGGAAAGAAACTGTCAGTCTCTAATTCAATGCAAAGTGAGTGAGAACCAGAAAGCAAGCTAAGAGTTGTGAGATGCTCATTCAGTAGATGCATGAAATGTATATTTCCCTGCGCTGGTAGAAACATGCAAATCATAGGTGTCTCTGAGCTCTAAGATAAAGTTTTGAAGAGGACTGGGAGTTGGTCTGAGAGCAGGCAGGATGACATGGCAAAGCTGGTGGTTTACCAAAACAGACTTTTGTGGACAAAGGGTCCGGGAGGATGTTGCCTCTGGGCCACATGGAGGCAGTTAGATGATGTTTGGGAGAGGCATTCAGAGAGGTGCAGCCACACCAGGTACCAGCTGGCAATTTGCATTGGCCAGTTTCTCAGCGAAGCAGAGAATTGGAAGTGGTATATAAATCAGGCAAGTTGTGGTTTTAATGAGATGCAACTGCATGAAAATAATCTCGACACTAATTGATGTCAACATTCTGAAGTTGCCATTCAAGGATTGAGGGAAATATCATGAAAATATTTTGAGATGTTGAGAATCTGATTTTTAAATCCTTATCTTGTTTTCTCACCTTCTCACCATTACTCACTTCGCATCAAGAAGGAGAAATTGCACCCTCTATGTTCTTTCCTGAGGTGCAGAATCTAGGACTGGATACAATGCTCCAGATAAGGTCTGACCAGGTTTCTTCATGGATGGAACATAACATCCTCCCTTTATATTTCAGGCCCCAGAGAGCTGAAGGCCAATTTTCCACTTACTTGATAAATGCAAGTCCTTTCTACACACTTCTACATCTTCTGCTTCAAAAATCCTACTAGTCTCTCCATGATGCAACTTCTATCTCTTCTCAGTATCTGGTATGTAGCTCTTACAGCTCTTTCTCCATTGTTTTGTTTGAATGTTTGGATGTAGAAGATCATGACCTTTGAGACCATTCTCTGATGGTCTATAGCAAAGCCTTGTGAAAATGTGGGTTTTCACTGACACTTTATGTCATGATCAAAAGTCAGGAAGATGACCTCATTTATTCTTATTCTGCTTGCGTTGGTGGAACCCCAAATGCTTTCCACTGTGTTAAACCAAAACTATAAAATGAAGAAGGACAACCATTTTTATGGCATTTTTCAAAATCTCTTGGCAGCTCAATATACTTCACAACTAAACAATTAAGCGCTTTACAAATGCTAGAATGAGGAGAACTGAGGCAGCCAGGATATGCACAGCAATGTCACACAAACATCAGTTTTTGCGTGGGATTGACTGAGAGATACATATTAGCCAGAACAACAACTTGCTCTTCATCAAAGGGATAGACACGTTTTAACATCTTATTCAAACAACAGCACTTCTTTCAATGTCATTGGCATGCCATAATAATGGGGTTCCACAGGACTATAAGCACTACCAGTATGATGTGGTACGAATATAGCCCTATAAGCTAGCTCACACAACATATGCCTAGGTTCTTGTTGAGACAGAGGTCATGAAGTTTATTAACAACATGAGATAGTTACGTTGCTATAAGATCACAGACCAGCCAGTCAGAATCTTTTTTTTCCCAGAGTTGAAATGTCTAATACTAGGGGGCAGGAATTTAAGGTGAAAGGAAGAAAGTCCAAAGGAGATGTGATGGGCACATTTTTTTACATAGAGAGTGGTAGGTGTCTGGAATGCGCTGCCAGGGGTGATGGTGGAGGTAGAAGTGATAAGGGCATTTTAAGAGACTTTTAGATAAGCACATGAGTATGCAAGAAGTAGAGAGATGTGGACTAAGAGCAGGCAGAAGGGAATAGTTTAATTTGGCAGCATGTTCAGCACAACATCGTGGGCTGAAGGGCCTGTTCCTGTGCTATATTGTACTATGCTCAATGTTCTAGTACATAGCTTGGGTTCTATACTGACTGGTATGACAGTATATTATAAATACATAACTGGCCAACTGAACACAATGATTGACTACAGTGCATTGAGAGAGTGACTGAAGTAGAAGTGGGTAACTTTATATCAGGATGTCACGTGTTGTAATGTCATGTAATTACTTTAAATGTACGCTGTCTGTCTGGTCTAAAACCTATGCAATAATACAGGAGCTGCAATCCAAAGTTTCAGACTAGACTTTGTGCTCAAGTCTCTTGAACACACGAACCATGTGATTCAAAATCAATCACTGGGTCCACCATACAAAGCTGCCTTCGTTCCAACCTCTTGTGCATAGACCATTTTGCAGGTATTGTATCAGTAGGTGACTTTCTTTTCAAAGCTGAACTTATTCAAGTACCTCAAGTGTTAACACTCAGGAGTTCAGTGCAAATGGCAGGGTAACAAAGAGTAGTTATCACTTCATCAGTAAGGAGTGGGGAAGCAGTTATTCAAATTTTTGGTTGTAATTAAATTTGATTCAACGTGTGCCAAATTTTACTTAAACCTGGATTTCAATAAATCAATCACACTTTAATCTTGCCATGTTTTGGACTGGATCAAATGCAGGTATTCCACAAAGATTATATCACGTCACATGAATGCAGAGTTGGGCTGAGAACTATTTCACTAAAAGGCAAAGAGGAAAGTGATGAGAATTCAAATGATATGATTGAAAAAAATATTTTGCAAGTCTCAAATACTGACTTTCTTTAATCTCCAGACATTTGTCATAGTTTTGGTAAATTGTCCATGAGCCTGGCTTTTTGTCTCATTGACTGGAGTTGGAAAGCTTGTGCATGGAATTTGGTCCAAAGGGACAGATGGTCGCCTCAAGGGATATCAAAAATCTCTGATTTAATTGATTGCCACTTACTGCCCTATGTTACTGTAGTCCAGAAATCCTGTAGTGCAAAACAACACTTAAAACTATGCTAAGTACTTTGAGAGGAGTTTTATTTGGCTAATTTCACTCCAAAGTAATTAATCTATGAAGAAAGGCTGAACAAACTCAATTTTCTTTGGAATAGATGTTGTACACAGCCCACAATAATTAGAGAGGTAGTCATTGGGTAGTACAGAACTTGAATATTGAATAAAAAGAATACGCGTCGTTGAAATTTTTGCCTTGTACACATCAAGACATTTCTCAAGATTGAAAATTCAAGGGGAAAACTTGTACTACACTCTCCTCTCATTCAAAGTTGCTCTTGAATTTGGTTCTACCATCAGTTCATTTCAGAAACAGTTCAATGCTTTTAAAACTTGTTTTCCTATCTAGTTCATTTTCTTATAACTGCACCCTCTCATTACCAGCCTCCCTACCAGTAGATGCTATTTCTCCATGTCTAATTCAGCAAAGTCTCCCCAAAATTTAAACGTCATGTTTCATTGTTCTCAGGAGACCAACCCCAGCTTCGCTAGTCTTTCTGTGTGACTGAAATGTTCTATGGCTGGAACTATTCTGATCAATCTCCTCAGCATCCTTTTACATGCTAGCTGTAAAGTTTTCTCACCTTCTCAATCTCAACAGTGCACAGTGCCATCCAATCACTTACAATATCATTTTACAAAGCAGGCGCTTTTACTTCTTCAGATATAGTAAGAACTGCTGATGCTGGAGTCAGAGATAACACAGTGTACAGCTGGAGGAACACAGCAGGCCAAGCAGCATCAGAGGAGCAGGAAAGCTGACGTTTCGGGTTGGGATCCTTCTTCAGTAATTTCAGAGATTTCTGAAGAAGGGTCCCGACCTGAAACATCAGTTTTCCTGCTCCTCTGATGCTGCCTGGCCTGCTGTGTTCCTCAAGCTCCACACTGTGTTATCAGCTTTTACTTCTTCATCTCCTTGAGTTCTTTGTTGAAAGATAGGTCCAACCCACAATGTTGTGAACTTCATTGTAGGCAAGGAAAGGGGAAATGTCCCAAATCCACCCTAACCAGAACATGGATTAAACCCTGTGTTGTTGTCATCAATCTGATCCACTTTGGCTGTGAAGCCAGCTGAACCAACTGACCCTCCGAAGGGGTTCACCTTGCCCTGGCAACATACATGATTATGTGTATGTTGCAATCTGGAGCTATGGATAATGATGGTGCAGGTTGCAATTTCCAAAACGTATACACTTAATGGTAGTGTCCTGGGGAGAGTTGCCGAACAAAGAGACCTTGGGGTACAGATTCATAGTTCCTTGAAAGTGGAATTGCAGGAAGGCAAGGTAGTGAAGAAGGCATTTAGTATGCTTGCCTTTTTTGTTCAGTACATTGAGTATAGGAGGTGGGGTGGCATGTTGAGACTATACATTGGTTAGGGCACTTTTGGCATTTAGTCTGATCCCCCTGCTTTGGGAAAGATGTTGTTCAACTTGAAAGGCTTCAGAAAAGATTTACAAGGAAGTTGGAGGGTTTGAGCAATAGGGACATGCTGAATAGGCTGGGGCTATTTTCCCTGGAGCGTCAGAGGCTGAATAATGACCTTATAGAGGTTTATAAAAATCATGAGGGGCATGGATAGGGTGAATTGCCAAGGTCTTTTTCCTAGAGCAGGGGAGTCCAAAACTAGAGGGCATAGATTTGAGTTGGGAGGGTAAAGATTGGAAAGGGTCGCAAGGGGCAACTTTTACACACAGAGGCTGGTGCGTGTACAGAATGAGCTGCCAGAGGTAGTGGTGGAGACTGGTACAATTACAAAATTTAAAAGGCATCTGGATGGGTACATGAATAGGAAGCGTTTAGAGGGATATGGGCCAAATGCTGGCAAATGGGGCTAGACTAATTTACAATATCTGGTTGGCATAGACAAGTTGGACTGAAGGATCTGTTTCCGTGCTGTACAGCTCTACAACTCCATGCTATGGTTGCCCAAGAATCTCTCTCACTCTGACCGCGCACCATTGTCATTGTTGATTAACACCTCTTTGACCATGTCATGAGCATGCCTTCCCTGGCCATCAAGTCCCAGAACAGAACTCAAACCCAGAGCTTCTGCCTGAGCATCAAGATGTCTACCCCCTGCTCTGCCACACTTTCAACTTTACTCATAGGAAGATGAATTCAAAGTTTCAACTAAATCTACTCTTTAAAATTTTGACAGAAAGTGCATCTACTTTCTTTTCCACACTGGTGTACAATAACAGGTTTAATCTTGTGAATGATGTTTCTTATTTGTCATTATTACAAATTTGCTTATTGATCGCACTGAGCATAATTTGTTGCCATTTTATTCCAAGTTTCAATGAAAAGGGAAACGTTCATGACAAATTGGAAAGGAGTGTAAGATAATTTAGTAAGAGCATCAATATTTCGGAGTGGATGTAAACAGGATTTCCCAAATTAATCAAAGGTTGAGGAATGCTAATTATATGGAGAAACTGGAAAAACATGGAAAAACTAGGCGGCATGGTGGCTCAGTGGTTGACATTGCTGCTTCACAATGCCAGGGGCCGAGGTTCAAACCCACCCTCGGGCAACTGCCAGTTTGTACGTTCTCCCTGTGTCTGCGTGGGTTTCCTCCAGCTGCTCTGGTTTCCTCCCACAGTCCAAAGATGTACAGGTTAAGTGGAGTTTCATGGGAAATATAGGGTTACAGGGTTTGGAGGAGAGGGGAAGAGGTGTGGATGAGATGCTCTTCAAAGGGTTAGTGTGGACTTGATGGGCCGAATGGCCTTCTTTCTCACTGTAGGTATTCTATGAAATTGAGATGCAGTCTTTCGAACAGAGAAGTTCAGAAGGAAATGTAATACTGGTCAAAATTGTTGGGATTTGGCAGGGAAAAACATTACTTCCTCTTGAACAGTACTTACAAAGTGTGCAAAAAAAAACGACTGTATGTGAATTAGGCGTAAAAGTAGGCAATTTGGCCCAGCTAAGCCTGCTCCACCAGTCAATAAAATCATGATTGATATTTGAGTCTTGAATTCTATAATCCCATCCATCACCGTTAATCTTTGAATCAATTGCTGTAAAGGAATTTATCCACCTTCACCTTAAAAATATTCAATGAGTTGCACAACTCTCTGGAAGAAAAATAATCCTCATTTTCATGATGAAATTGTGTCCACTACCACAAGAGGGAACATCCTTTCCAATGTCTACCTTGTCAAGACCATTCTGGCTTTAACATCAAACTTTTCAACCATTCCACATAAGGCAGCACACTCATTCCATGTGTCAATCTTGTAAACCTCCTCAAACTTCAATTGATTTACTTAAATAAGGAGAGTAAAAACCACCACACATAGTGTTTGATATGCGTTTATATCAATACCCTATAAAATTGAAGTATAACAGCTTTATGTTTAAGTACAATTCCTCTCGTAACAAAGGAGAGCATTCCATTAGCTTCTTAATCACTTGCTGTATCTGCATACTAACTTTTTGTAAGTTACACACTAGAACACCTAGATCCTCTGCACCTCGGAATTCTGCAGCTAGCATGCCTTCAATCTCCTCATCTAACTCATTGATGTAAATTGTAAAAAATTGAGGACCCAGCACAGACTGCCGCAGGACTCCACTTGCCATAATAAATTAACAATCCATTTGTGTATACCCTGTTTTCTGTCAGCCAATAGGGGAGGTGATGGCCTTGTGGTATTATTGCTGGACTCTTAATCTAGAGACCCTGGTAATGTTCTGGGGTTCTAATCCTCCTATGGAAGATGGTGGAATGTGCATTCAGTAAAGAAAACTGAAATCAATTTAATGATGACCATGAATCCATTGTCGATTGCCAGGTAAAACCCATCTGGTTCACTAATGTCCTTTAGGGAAGGAAACTGCTATCTTTACTTGGTCTGACCTATATGTAACTCCAGCCACACAGCAATGTGGTTGACTTTTAACTGCCCTCTGGGCAATTAGGGATGCGCAATAAATGCTGTTCTAGTCAGTAATGCCCTTATTCCATAAATGAATAAAAAGAAATCTTCGACCATGCTTATTTGTTATCCTTTACACAATAAGCTCTTAGTTTGCTTTATAACTTTTCATAGAATCCCTATGTTTTGGAAGCAGGTCATTCAGCCCATTGAGTCCACACCAACTCTCCGAAGGGCAACCCGTCCAGACTGACTCCAAACCTGCATTTCCCGTGGATAATTCATCTAACCTACACATCCTTGGACGCTATAGATAATTTAGTATGACCAATCAACCCTACCTGCATATCCCTGGAGTGTGGGAGAAAACCAGAGCACTTGGAGGAAACCCACACAGAAACATGGTGAACGTGCAAACTCCACACATACAGTCCCCAAAGGTGGAATCAAACCCAGGTCCCCGGCACGGTGAGGCAGCAGTGCTAACCATGCCACTCCACGTGCAACCTCATTAAATGCCTCACACACAATCCTCACTCTGGTCTGAGGAAGGGTCACCGGACCCAAAACATTAACTCTGTTTTTTCCTTCACAGATGCTGCCAGACCTGTTGAGATTTTCCAGCAACTTTATTTTTGTTCCTGATTTACAGCATCCGCAGTTCTTTCAGTTCTTATTAAATGCCTTGTTGGAAATTCAAGTACAGCACGTCACCAGGTTCCCCTTTGTCCCCAGCACATGTTACTCCTTCAAATAATTCCAACAAATTAGTTAAAACTGATTTCCCATTCACAAAACCATACTGACGCTTCCCAATTACATTGAGCTTTTCCAAGTGCCCAACTATAATCACAGCAGATATCAAAATAATGTCCTATAATTTCCTATCATTTGTCTCCTTCCCTCCTTTAATTGAATAGTTAAATGTGCTACTTTCCAGTTTGATGGAACCTTTTCAGAGTCATATGCATTATGTTGGGATGAGCACCAATGCATCTACCTGCTATTATCCATCTCTTTTAAGATTCTCAGATGAAATACATCAGGACTCAAAGAGTTATCAAATCACAGCTTGCTCAGTAGCGCTTCCTTAGTAATTATAGTTTCACCAAGCTCCCCCTTTCCTTCAACCTCCTGATTTACAGACAATACTGGGAATTTTTTTTGTATCCTCTATACCAAAGAGCTAATTCATTAAATCTTCCATTTCTTTATTATCTATTATTAATGCCTCATTCTGTCCCACTCATTTTCCTTACTCTTTTCCATTTTAAATATTTGTCAAAACTCTTGCTTTCCAGTTTGCATTTCTAGCAAGCTTTGATTCATACCTGACTTTCTTGCTCCTCATTAACTTCTCAGTCATTCCCTGTCGTTCTTTGTAGGCTGATGAAACATCTGACCTGCTATGCACCTCTGCACAATTATATGCTTTTTCCTTAAGTTTAGATAGGAAAAGAAGCTTGCAAGGGATATCAGCATCAACACAAGGATTTTTACTGTTACATTGGGGCAGCACGGTGGCTCAGCGGGTAGCAGTCCTGCCTCACAGCACCAGGGATCCAAGTTCAATTCCAGCATCAGCCAACACTCTGTGCGGAGTTTGCACGTTCTCCCTGTACCTGCTTGGGTTTCCTTAGGGTGTTCTGGCTTCCTCCCACAGTGCAAAGTGTGCAGGTTAGGGGTATTGGTCGTGGTAAATTGCCCCATAGTGTCCAGGAATGTGCATGCTAGGTGCGTTAGCCATGGGAAATGCAGGGTTACAGGGATAGGCTAGGTCTGGATGGGATGCTTTTCAGAGGATTGTTGTGGACCTCTTGAGCTAAATGGCCTGCTTCCACATTGTAGGCATTCTATGATTAAGAGGAAGAGTATAGTTAAGAACACAATGGTACCCTTTATTCCTGACAATTAAAACTCCAAAATTCAAAATAAGGAAATGATTGCCAAGTTAAATAATTACCTTATATAATTGTTTACTTCAGAAGGAGAGGATAGTACGTTGATCATCCTAGAGAAACGGATGTTGAATTCGTACTGGGGACTTACCAGAATTACTATAAGGAAATGAGCAGGATTGAAGAAAGCGATGTGCCTCATGCCAAGGTACAAAAGGGAATAAGTGAAAAGATGGCATGTGCCCAGACATTGATGGGGAATAGGCAGACTAGAAGAAAGTCATCACAGCTGACAGTCAGAAGAAGTTTGCCCAGTTGCTCTAACAGCAGCCTGCTACAGCACGGCTATATCAGTGTAGAGTGGGACTTCTGTGCTTCAGTGGAGCCGCTAACTAACAGCTCTGGAACTAGGTATTAGGTGCTCCTGGGGCTGTAGCCCCCTTCCAAGATATGTCCCCAAATCTTCATAAGTCAGGACGTTGGTAAGGTACGTTTAGCCACCTGAAGGAGGTTTTCAATTGACTGACCCTTATTTAGTTACATTTGGCAGATGGGATATGAATTTTGGAATGAACCAACTCCCCCATGTTATGGGGAAAAGCTCAAGACTGGGTAGAAGCTGGTGGACTGGGCACACACATTATTTTATTTGCTCCCCACGCTTGGCAGGGCTTGCAAAAGCCAGCTCATTATCTGTCAAAGTTTTCTCAAATCAGGAACCTTTTCTTGAGTTACAACATTCACTGAATTGTTTTTAATTGCAAAAACATAATTTATTCATAAAAAAAATCAATAAGTCAAAGGCTTTCTCCTGCTCCAGGCTGTCAAGGCAGGCCTCCATCCCCCTGTCCCCCACATCGGTGATCGTAACCCTGAGGACCATTAAGCTCTCAGAGATCATCCTGCCCGGTACAGCACAGATTTGGTCGGAGTGAAGCACTGATCCCAGAGCAGACTGACCTCGATGGCAATGACCTTAGTCAGGATTTGGTAATCTGCATTCAGCAGTGAAATTGGTCACCAATTTTTAATTTCCTCCTTGTTCCCCCTTCAGCTTGTACATGAGGATGATGATACATTTCCTCTTGGATTCGCACATGCTACCTGCCAGAAGCATATTGTCGTATACCTCCAGTGGGCCCTGGCCAATCAAGTCCTGCAGAGAAGAATACAACTTATGCAGTAAGTTGTCACTTCTGGAAGATTCATTCTTTTCTAAAGACTCGAAGGTCTTGGTCAGCTTATCCAGAGATAACGACTGGTCTAGCCTCTCCTTCATACTGTCATCTAAGACCTCTGTGATAGACACAGGAATGACTGGGAGGCTGCACTGTCTGTGAGCTTCATCTCGCACAGTCTGGCATAAAAGGATTTGCTGAGGAAGGGTCACCAGACCCGAAACATTAACTCTGATTTTTTCTTCACAGATGCTGCAGGACCTGCTGAGCTTTTCCAGCAACTTTGTTTTTGTTCCTGATTTACGACATCCGCAGTTCTTTCGGTTTTTATAAAGGATTCGCTGATCCTCAGGATGTCAGACTGAGATGATGTTACCGAGCCACCTTCTTCCTTCAGGCTGCTGAACACAGAGCTCCCCCTGTGCACTTTCTGCAAGAAAAAATGCAAGCATGTCTCATCCTACCCCATGGTGCGGATCCTAGACTGGAAGATTATCTTGGAGGTCTTCGAGGCAAAGAGCGAGTCTTGCATTCTCTTCACCTCCTGGAAGTCCACCTTATTATTGACACCCATCGTCTGAGCAGGAGTAGGTTCTACATGCTTTTCTGGAGAATGGACAGTTTTTCCCATCTGCCTGTCATCGTCTGAACTCCTTTGAGGATAAATAACCTCTGGATGTTCCTCTTGGCTGCTTCCAACTAGTCCACTGGAGACTTCAAGGGGGTTTCAACCTGTGTAATGCCTTTTAAGCTCCTCAATGTTTTCTGCAGTGAAAAGTTTCATATTCAGGTTCCACGTTCCCTTGCCAGCCAACTGATCAGCCTGTAGGTGACAGTTGGCTAGCAGGAGACAGTGGTCAGAGAAGAACCACTGACCACTGCTTAGGAAAGATGAGAGCAGAAAAGCAAGGAATAACGGCTTGGTTAACTCAATATTTGTTGTCAAGGAATAACTAGTGTTTATAATTAAGGAGAGAATGAGTGAACACCTTGTAAATTTTCAACTCATCAAAGAAAACCAGTAATTTCTAAAGTGTAAGTGTCATTAAACTTTGTTTTAAATCAGAAAATCACTTCCTTTATTGAATGGGCTGAAGATGTGGAATATGGTTTTGAAAATAACTCAAGTACCTTTATCAGCGGCTCTCATAATGACTGGATGCCTGTATAATTAATCTCACTTTCTGATCAGTCCGATCGTGGTTTCAACTTTACCCAAATAGCTGCTGCACTAAAAGAAAAGACATTGAGCACCTGACAATATTTTAAATCATTTCAGCACAGAATTCAGAATGATCACCACAATTCAGATTGAAGCTGTCCAAATCATTAATTAACTGGATCTGTATATAATTGACTGTTCTTTTTAAAGAGATTCTTAAACAACTTGATCTACCCTCCCGATTTACAATCAACTTCTGTGTGTATGAGTGTAAGCTTGTGAACTTCTTGTGCATTTAGAGGCATAGTGTAATACAGCATGGAAACAGGCTCTTCGGCCCAAACTGGTCCATGCTGACCATGATGCCCATGCAGCTAGTTCCAACTGCCCACATTTGGTCCATATCCCGCTAAGCCCTTCCCATCCATGTACATATCCAAATGTTTTTTTAAATGTTGCTATTGTACCTGCCTCAACCACTTTCTCCAGCAGCACGTTCCATATACAGACCATTCTCTCTGTGAAGAAGTTGCCTCTGAGATCCTTCTTAAATCTATCCCCTCTCACCTTAAACCTATGCGCTCTGTTTTTCAAATGCCCACCCCTGGGAAACAGACTATATGCATTCATCCTATCTATGCCCCTCATGATTTTATACACCTCAATAAGGTCACATCTCATTCTCCTACGTTCTAAGGAATAAAGTAGAAGAATAATACAGGTATATATATATTTTTTAAAAAACTGTAAAGACTAAGGGAATACTGATTTTTACATACATGACTAGAGTACAAAGAGATAGATACCATGTCCAGATACACAAAGCCCTAGTTAGATAACTACTGGAATCACAGTGTTTAGTTCTGGGCAATATACCTTTGGAAGATAGATTTGAAAAGTTGAAGGCTGTGTTAATAAGGCTATATGTTTGCGGCTCTGAACTTTAAGTCAGCATTTAGAGTAGCCATCACTGTGAGTGACATCCAGGTAGTTTACTCATGCACTCATTCAGAGCTCATCTCATTAATGACCTATCCTGCCCTGATGGTGTTATGTTCATTCTACTAACCCAATTCTCCCACTCACTGTGGCTGGATATCAAGAAAACCCAGAATCATCCTCAAAAGCCCATTATGCACTCAGATAAGCACAGCCAGTCTGAGGCTGCACTGCACAGTTCCTGATATTTTCTCCACATACAGCAGAAAAAAGGAGATTATAACCTATTTTGTGGAAAGGTGTCTGGTGATCCTGGTGCATTATGCAAGCCAAAGGAAATATGGCATCTTTCTCCAGGTCCCAGGAATGGAAAGCTTAACATATGAGGAACGTTTGAGGCCTCTGGGACTATACTCATTGGAGTTTAGAAGGATGAGGGCGGATCTAATTGAAACTTACAGAATACTGAATGGCCTGGACAGAGTGGATGTTGGGAAGACGCTTCCATTGGTCGGAGAGACTAGGACACGAGGGCACAGCCTTAGAGTAAAAGGAAGACCTTTTAGAACAGAGATAAGGAGAAACTTCTTCAGCCAGAGAGTGGTGAATCTATGGAATTCACTTCCACAGAAGGCTGTGGAGGCCAGGTCATTGAGTACATTTAAGTCTGAGATAGATAGCTTTTTGATTATCAAGGGGATCAAGGGTTACGGGGAGAAAGCAGGAGAATGGGGTTGAGGAACTAATCAGTCATGATTGAATGGCAGAGCAGACTCGATGGGCCGAATGGCCTAATTTCTGCTCGTATGTCTTATGGTCTTATGGGCTACCAGAGGAAGCTACAACATCAGACCACGCCAGCCAGTTCTGGGTTTGACATCCTGGTCAGAGCAGGTTCTACTATCTGAAGGAAAGCTCAGACTGTAGGAACAAAGTCAAGAATCTTCTCCTTTTCACCAGAGTAAGTGCTATAAACTTCTCTGAGGTACTTCACTCATATTCCACTATACAATCATTTAAACTCGACTACACACTCACTCTGACTCTGTTACACATGAACTCTTACACTATTACACATTCACTTTTACGTTGCTACACACATACACGCGTGTTTGCACTGTTCCACACTTGCACTAAATCTGCTACACACTCACACCAAGTCATTTACACACTCACTCTTACTTTGCTATGTGGGTACCAGGTATCCAAGGTGGAGGTCCAGATGAACAAGCAGTTAACTATAGTCACCACGTAACCACTCAGACTTCTATGTTAGGAATTATTGATGTCTAGTTTCCTTCCGGTGGGTAGAAAGAAAAGATTCTGTGCGATAATGAGGAATTATTTGCAGTTAGTGCGTGGTCAACAACAAGCAATTATTCCCCTTAATAGGCATCTCAATGCCGCCCAGCGAGAATCTCGTTTCAACGCAATTCTTCTGCAATTCTCCCAGAGTTATCACCATGGGTCACATCATTCAGGCCTCTGTAAGATTCAGCCCTTTCATATTTACATCTGGAATAAGTGCAGGGAGACTCTTGACTACAATCCATTGTGCTGGCACAGTGGTTAGCACAGCTACCTCACAGACCAGGGACCTGGTTTCAGTTCCTCCCTTGGGCGACTGTCTGTGTGGAGTTTGCACATTCTCCCCATGTCTGCATGGGTTTCCTCCAGATGCTCTGATTTCCTCCCATAGTCCAAAGTTGTGCAGGTTAGATGGATTGACCATGGAAAATTACAGGGATAGGTAAGTGGGGTGGGTCTGATTCAGATGTTCTTCAGAGAGTCAGTGTGGACTCAATGGGCTGAATGACTTGTTTCCATACTGTAGGGATTCTATGGTTAAAATTTATGGAAAGGTTTAAGACACAGCATGAAGCATCCCATATTTTGGCTAAGTATGATTTTCATTGGCTGCTATAGAGGCTTCACTCTTTTTTTCACACGATCGTCCCAAATTCACCTCATTGGCT
This sequence comes from Rhincodon typus, assembly GCF_021869965.1. Taxonomy (NCBI): domain Eukaryota; kingdom Metazoa; phylum Chordata; class Chondrichthyes; order Orectolobiformes; family Rhincodontidae; genus Rhincodon; species Rhincodon typus. Next base: position 2,814,505 of record NC_063365.1, on the reverse strand, counting down.
ACCTGCTCCACCTTATGCCACCCTTTGTTTCCAATGCTTGCCTGATTCTGGCCCTCACCATTGCTGGAGGAGCTCTCCATTGCCGGGATATCCCTGGCATTGGTGTCGTACTAAAAAGCTGGCTGTGCACCAGCTCAAACTGCCCTGACATTTGCCCCACACATGGCAGAGAGGGGGAATTGACACTCAGCTTTCCTGAAAGGGACTGACAGAGGAAGCTAAGACAGGAGAGGATGGCAGCCCACCCATGGTTACCACCTAGTTAAATAGGTTATTAAAACTACCTTCACCTACAGGATCCATATCCCTCTATTCCTTTCCTATTCATGTATTCATTCAAGTGTTTCTTGAACACTGCTATTGTGTCTGCTTCCACCACCTCCTCTGGCAAAGTGTTCCAGGCACTCACCACCCTTTGTGTCACAAAATTGCCTCACACATCTCTTTTAAACTTCCCCACCTCGTGCTTTGAACCAGTATCCCCTAGTAATTGACCCCTCTACCCTGGGAAAAAGCCTCATAATTTCCACTCTATCAATGCCATTCACAATCTTATAAAATTCTATCAGGTCAGCCCTCAACCTCCTGCATTCCAGTGAAAACAAACCTAGTCTATCCAACCTTTCTTCAAAGCTAAAATCCCCCATACAAGGCAACATCCTGGTAAACCTTTTCTGTATCCTCTCCAAAGCATCCACTTTCTTCTGGTAGTTTGCTGACCAGAACTGTATACAATATTCCAAGTGTAGCCTAACTAAAGTTCTATAAAGCTGCAGCATAACTGGTCTATCCTTATACACAATGCCCCTTCCATTGAAGGCAAGCATGCCGTAGGCCTTTTTTACTCCTTATCTACCTGCATTGCCACCTTCAGTGATCTGTGGACCTGTACGCCCAGATCCCTCTGCATATCAATACTCCTAAGGGTTCTGCCATTCACTGTACAATTTCCACCTGTACTTGTCCTTCCAAAATGCATCACTTCACATTAAACTCCATCTGCCATTTTTCTGCCCATGCCCCCAACTGATCTATATCCTGCTGTCTCCTCTGACAATCTTCCTCACTATCCGCAACTCCACCAATCTTTGTATCGTCTGCAAACTTATTAATTAGACCAGCTACATTTTCTTCCAAATCATTTATGTAGATCATGAACAACAGAGGTCCCAGCACTGATCCCTGTGGAATAAAAGTATCCTTCCACCGCTACCCTCTGTCTCCTATGGCTAAGCCAGTTCTGTATCCATCTTACCAGCTCACCCCTTATACCATGTGACTTCACCTTTTGTACCAGTCTGCCATGAGGGACCTTGTCAAAGGCTTTACTGAAGTCCATGTCGACAACATCAACCGCTTTTCCCTCTTCAATCATCTTCGTCATCTCCTCAAAAGAGTTGAACAAGTTAGTCAGGCACGACCTCCCCCACACAAAACCATGCTATTTATCGCTCATCAGTCCGTTTACTTCTAAATGCTTATAGATCTTGTCACTGAGAATCTTTTCCAATAATTTTCCTACCACTGATGTGAGCCTCACAGGCCTGTAATTTCCTGGATTTCCTGACATCACCTGTGTCCAAAGAGGGTACAAAGATGTCTGTCAGTGTTCCAGTAATTTGTTCTCTTGCCTCCGTCAATATTCTGGGACAGATCCCATCAGGACCCAGGGACTTATCTATCTTAACACATTTTAAGATACACAACACCTCTTCCTTTTTAATAGCAACTTTGCTTAGAAATTCGATACTCCCTTCTCTGAGATCATCCTCCATGAATTCCTTCTCTTTGGTGAATATCACTACAAAGTATTTGTTTAAGACTTCACCTACCTCTTTTGGCTCCACACATACATTCCGTCCTTTGTCTTTGAGTGGGCTGTCCTTTTCCCTGGCCAGTCATAAAGTCATAGAGACATAGAGATATATAGCTCGGAAACAGACCCTTTGGTCCAACCTGTCCATGCCAACCAGATATCCTATATATATCTAGTCCCATTTGCCAACATTTGGTCCAGATCCCTCTAAACCCTTCCAAGTCATATACCCATCCAGGTGGCCTTTAAATGTTGTAATTGTACCAGTCTCCACAACTTTCTCTGGCAGCTCATTCCATACCACACCACCTTCTGTGTGAAAAAGTTGTCCCTTAGTTCCCTTTTATATTTTTCCCCTCTCACTTTATCCTATGCCCTCGAGTTTTGGACTCCCTCACCCTGGGGAAAAGCTCTTGCCTATTTACCCCATCGATGTTCCTCATGATTTTATAAACATCTAAAAGGTCATCCCTCAGCCTCCGATGCTCCAGGGAAAATAGCCCCAGCCTGTTCAGCCTCTCCCTATAGCTCAAACCCTCCAAACCTGGCAACATCCTTGTAAATCTTTTCTGAACCTTTTCTAGTTTCACAACATCCTTCCTGTATGAGGGAGACCAGAATTGCATGAAACACTCCAAAAGGCTACCCTTTTGCTTTTAATAATGTATAAAAAGCCTTGGAATTCCCCCTAATCCTGTTTGCCAGTAACATTTCATGACCCCTTTTAGCCCTTCTAATTCCTTGCTTAAGACCTTCCGAATTTCCATGTATGCTTCAAGGGCTTTGTTGGTTCCCATCCTCCTAGACCTTATGTATGCTTCCTTTTCTTTTTTTTCTATTTTTTAACATCCCTAGTCACCCAAGGTACAAAGGGGTTGGGTGGTGGCTCAGTGGTTAGCACTGCTACCTCACAGCACCAGGGACCCAGGTTCAATTCCACCCTCAGGTGACTGTCTGTGTGGAGTTTGCACATTCTCCCCATGTCTGCATGGGTTTCCTCCAGGTGCTCCAGTTTCCTCCTACAGTCCAAAGATGAGCAGGTTAGGTGGATTGGCCATGCTAAATTGCCCATAGTGTCCAGGGATGTGTAGATTAGGGGAATGAGTCTGGGTGGGATGCTCCAAGGGTCAGTGTGGACTTGTTGGGCTGAAGGGCCTGTTTCCACACTGTAGGGATTCCATGATACATCTTGTTGACCATTTCCAGAAATTCCTGTTTTTGTTTCTGATTTCTAGCATCCCTGGTTCTTTCGGTTTTCTTCAAAATGTGCTGTGCTATAGCAAGGGAGTGGTAGTGGACAAACTGAATGGCTATTTTAAAGAACCAACAGTGAGGGGCACAATGGACAACTAGGGTCCTTCATTGCTCTAGGATTCTCTCAAAAATTCTCTCTCTCTATCTTGAACATTATCTTCTCTTCATTCCACCCAATTTCTATTCAAAATAATCATCTTCCAGGAATTAACTATAATGCTTTGATTGGAAGAAAGGGTGGTGTCTTGATCAGGTGGGTCAATGGGCCAAGGATTGGCAGATGGATTTTAATTTAGACAAATGTGAGGTGCTGCATTTTGGAAAGGCGCATCAGGGCAGGACTTATACACTTAATGGTAAAGTCCTGGGAGATGTTGCTGAACAAAGGGACCTTGGAGTGCAGGTTCATAGATCCTTGAAAGTGGAGTCGCAGGTAGATAGGATAGTGAAGGAGGCATTTGGTTTTATTGGTCAGTGCATTAAGTATACGTGTTGGGAGGTCATGTTGTGGCTGTACAGGACATTGGTTCGGCCACTTTTGAAGTATTGCATTCAATTCTGGCCTCCCTGCTACAGGAGGGATGTTGTAAAACTAGAAAAGGTTCAGAAAAGATTTACGAGGATGTTGCCAGGGTTGGAGGGTTTGAGCTGTAGGGAGAGTCAGAATAGGCTGAGGCTATTTTCCCTGGAGCGTCGGAGACGGAGACGTGACCTTATAGAGGTTTATAAAATCATTAGGGGCATGGATAAGGTGAATAGCAAAAGTCTTTTCCCGGGGGTGGGGGAGTCCAAAGCTAGAGGGCATCAGTTTAAGGTGAGGGAGAAAGATATAAAAGGGGCAACTTTTTCATGCAGAGGGTGTTGTGTATGTGGAATGAGCTTCCAGATGAAGTGATGGAGGCTGTTACAATTACATTATTTAAAAGGTATCCGGATGGGTAGATGAATAGGAAGGGTTTAGAAGAATATGGGCCAAATGCTGGCAAATGGGACTAGATTTATATAGGATATCTGGTCGGCATGGACAAGTTGGACAGAAGGGTCTGTTTCTGTGCTGTATATCTCTCTAATTCTAAAAATTCTTAAAAGAACCTTTTTAATATCTCATTGGGCTGATTTTAGACGAAAGCAGTTCAAGCCTGGACCAATTGAATTCTTTGTTGCTCTTCTCAAAAGCAGCTCGAATCTCCCTTATCCCCAGTCAGTCAGAGAAACTCAACAAATGAGAATCTCTGAGGTATTGCTGCTCCCTTTCATGGATAGACAATAGGATAGACAAGAATCATGGGTGCCAGTAATTAACTCTCAGTTCTGCAGCTTTGTGTACTTTCTAAACCACGCCTGTCTCTGTACAATATTAGATATAAACAAGTATATTGCATAATGGATCGCATTAAACAGGCTGGCAGATTGGGGCACGGTTGAGTTTTCATGCCAGATTAAACAGAGACTGGTGGTGTTTTATTTTGCCTCCAGGCATCAACTTCATTAATGGGATATCACCCCTTAAAATCCATTAAGTCAATTGACTGGACCTGCATATAATCTCATTTAAGATGCACCATGAAAATGCTCATACCTTATCTGTTCACCCCTGCAGTTATCTGTCACTCATTCTGTTCTCTTTTTGCAATGATGCCTTTTAGAAGTCTTGGTGACCAGTTAAAGTAACCCACAGCATCAAAACATTAACAATCCCAGGCAGCAGGCTGTTGTGCTGAGGTTAATTTGAATGAAAATAAAGGCAAGATGATAATTGATTTGTGCGTCAGGGTTTTTGTCAGCCATATTTTTAATAATTCATAAATCAATTCGCATTTCTTTTCCCGATGGAATATTGATAAGACGTGTGATTTTTATGCTGATCACTGCTAATTGAAAGCTTACAGTATTCAGCTTTCTGCAGCTCCTTCAAAAGCTTGAGACTAAATCACTTCACCTTTTGGCCATAGCTTAGCCTGTATCAGTAAAACAGTTTAGATGAAGCTTGGGGCAGCTACCAGAGAGGTGAATAGGAAAAGGTCACTGTCTAAGGCCTTTCAGGCATTGTACACTGAGAGACTGGAATGTGTAGTACACCTTGGAATGTGTGCTTTACAAAGAGTGTACACTGGAATCGTCAGGAGTGTTGAAAATTTATTGAGGCACCTCAGAGCGGAACATTGCATGCATTTAAAAGTTTTTATCCGCCACGCTTCCACTAATTTTCAATTTTAGAGTCAGAGATGTACAGCATGGAAACAAACTCTTCAGTCCAACTCATCCATGCCAACCACATATTCTGCATTAATCTAGTCCCATTCACCAGCATTTGGCCCATATCCCTCTAAACTCTTCCTATTCATATACCCATCCTGATGCCTTTTAATTGTTGTAATTGTACCAGCCTCCACCACTTCCTCTAGCAACTCATTCCATGCACTCAGAATCTCTGTGTGAAAAAGTTGCCCCTTAGGTCCCTTTTTAATCTTTCCTCTTTCACCTTAAACCTATGCCCTCTAGTTTTGGACTCCCCCACCCTGGAGAAAAGAACTTGGCTATTCACCCTATCCATGCCTTTCATGATTTTGTGAACGTCTGTCAGGATTTTAAATGTTTTGCCTTTGGGTTGTATACATGACATGGTTGTTCTATTGTAACTCACTGTAAAAGCTATTGCAGTCATATTGAGTGGAACTTGGAGTATGGAGACAAGTTGCATTTTATTGCAGTATAGAACATAGAACAGTACAGCACAGGAAGAAGTCCATGTGTATGCCGATCATGATTCTGTTCAAAACTAACTCCATCTGCCTGCACATGGTCTGTGTCCCTCTATTCCCTGCCTGTTCATGTGTCTGACTAAAAGCCTCTTAACCTTTGCTATTATATCTGCTTCTACCAACCCCAATGGCAGTATATTCCAGGCACCCGCTACTGTCTGTATAAAAACCTTTCCTCACACATCTCCTTTAAACTCTCCCCTACTCACTTTAAACCTATGTCCCTTGGTATTTGATTATGTTGCAATAATCAAGTGGAAATATTTTGTAATGTATATTTTACAAGTTTTGTGAGTAGAAACTTAGAAACATAGAAAACAGGTGCAGAAGTAGGCCATTCGGCCCTTCAAGTCTGCATCAGCATTCAATATGACCACAGCTGATCATGCAATCTCAGTATCCCACTCCCGCTCTCTCTCCACATTCCTTGATCCCTTTAGCTGCAAGGTCTATGGCCAATTCCCTCTTGAATATGTCTAACAAATTGGCCCCAACAGCTTCCTGTGGGAGAGAATACCAGAGGTTCACAACTCGCTGAGTGAAGAAATTCTTTCTCATCTCAGTCTCAAATGGCTTACCCCTTATTCTTAGACTGTGACCCCTAGTTCTGGACTCCCCCAGCAATGGGGACATTCTTCCTGCATCCAGCCTGTAAAGTCCCATCAGGATTTTATGTGTTTCTATGGGATTCCACTCTCATTCTTCTAAAGTGCAGTGAGTACAAGCCCAGTCAATCCAGTCTTTCCTCATTTGTCCATCCTGTCATCCCAGGAATCAGTCTGGTGAACCTTTGGCGGACTCCATCAATGGCAAGAATGTCCTTCCTGAGACTAGGAAACCAAAATTGCACAAAATACTCGAATGGTGGCCTCATCGAGGCCCTGTATAACTGCAGCAAGACATCTTTACTCTAATATTCAAATCCTCTCACTACAAAGGCCAGCATGCCATTAGCTTTCCTAATGAAGTATGTTTTTGACAAAAAAGGTAAAGTAATTGGGACACACAAAAAAACCTGCATTGACATAACAATTTCTATACAGCCAGGTGCTGCACAGGAGTGTGACCAGGCAAAACCTGACATTGTGTCTAAAGAGACAAGAAGTGAGCACAAGCTTTGATAAAGAGGCAGGTTTCAAGTTGCATCTTAAAGGAAAAGAAAGAACTGGAAAGTTGGAAGGATTAGAGAAAGAATTGGAGGTCCTTTCCCTACAGTTGGAGGCACATTCTCCAAAAATGGGGCAATTAAAGTTGGGAATAAACAAGTGACCAGAATGAGAGGAGTGCGGAGATCCTGAAAGGCTGTAGATCTGGAGGAGCGAGGCTATGGAAGGATGTGAATATGGATCAGAATTTTAAAGTTGAACTTTCAGTGGACCAGGAGCCGAAGCATGTCACCGGGAACAAGGATAATGCACCACACGTGCATTTGCGTACAAATTAAATTTTGGGCAGCGGAGTTTACGAAGGGTGAATTATAGGAGTTTAGCCAAGAGGGTTTTGGAATTATAATGTGGATTTGGACTTCAAAGAAATTCACTGATCTTGAAATGATGAAGTGCTATCTGATACAGCAGTGCTTAAAAACTTATTATTCAGCACCAGCCTTGAAGTAACAGAACTGAGTTTAGAAAAGGGGAGCTCCATTCAATAGCATTGCATCTGATGTGAGAGTCTTGTTACTGTTCTTTATTGTTTTACGTGGAGTTGTGGACTTTCCATTTCTGTATATGTTAACTCAAGGCTTCTTGTTTGCTGGATCGAGTCAAACTCCAATGTTTGTCTGTTTTTTCACATGCTCCTGTACTGCTTCAGTAGATGTGTGTATATATAAAAATAATTTTAAGAATAAAGTATATTTTTGAAATAAAATAGTGTTCTGTAGGTACAGAACTCGGAAGAGTAATGAACAATGGAAATGCCTCCAGGCTTCAGAAAGAGATAGGCTGTTAGAATGGGCAGAGACATGGCAAAATAAACTTAGTACAACAAAATGTGAGTGTTACAAATTGGCTGGAGTCACATGTCGGCCAGACCACGTAAGGATAACAGATTTTCCTCCGAAAAGAACATGAGTGAACCATATTAGTTCTTATGACAATTAACACTGGTTACATAGAAGGCAGTAGGCTACTTTTTAATTCCAGGTATTTATTGAATTTAAATTTCATCATTGGCTATGGTGGAATTTGAAAATATGTCCATAGAATGAGCCCTAAATTGCTAGTCTAGTAACATTACCACTATGCCAGAGCCTCACACAATTAAGTGAAAAAGAAGGCAATGGATGGATTACAAGATATGAAATTATTGACTCTGGTGAAAAAAGGAAATAGAAAAGCAGAATATTACTGAAAAGGTGAGAATCTGGGATGTGCTGGACTAATGAAGAATTTGAAGGTGCTTGTTCACAAGTTGCAGAAAGTTAATCAGGAAAGAAACTTGGAAGGTAAAAGACATGTTTACTGCAAGAGGATTTGAGTACAAAAGTAACAAAGTCTTATAACAATTATGTAGGGTTTTGGTGAGAGCATAGGGTCTTATTGTCTAAAGGAAGGGTATAGTTGCCTTAGGTAGAAGTTGGGAGGATGGTGCAAAGAAAGATGGCTAAATTGATTCCTGGGATTAGGAAGGATTTCAGTAGAATGGGCTTCTATTGTCTGGAGTTTCAAAGAATGAGAGGTGATCTCATTGAAACATATAAGCTTCTGAAAGGGTTTGACAGAATCAACACTGAGAAGCTGGTTCTCCTGCAGTATCGAAAACTAGGGCTCAAAGTCTCATGAAAAGGAATTGGCCATTTAGGACAGAGATGAGAAATTGCTTCACCCAAAGGACAGTGAATCTTTGAAATTCTCTGTCCCAGAGAGTTGTGGATGCTCCTTTGATGAAGGTGTTCAAGATAAGGATTGATAGATTTTTTTTTGATAGTCAGCATATCAAGAGGAAAGTGTAAGGTATACATGCAAAATGGAGCTGGTGCAACACTTCAGCCATGATCTCCTTGACTGATGGATCTGACTTGTCATCATTCGCAGCAGCTCAAGGATAGCTTCTACACAGTCATGACTTTCTGCTATGGGTCATTAAGAAGAGAAGAGGCTGATTTTTTAACCCTAGATAATTGGTGGCAGGACCACCAACCCACCAACCCCATATGGTAGTGAGGGTACAAGGTGTGTTTCCTTTGCCTTTCTTCACTGTCACCATTCTTCATCATTATTTAGTAGATCAAAGATTACGGGTAGAAGGTAGGAGAATGGGGTTGAGAAACATATCAGCCATGATCGAATGATGGAACAGACTCAATGGGCCCCATGCGCGAATTCAGCTCCTGTAGTTTGTGGTCTTTATGGTCTTATAGATGTTCTACATCTCAAACACTCATTGACAAAGTTCTTTTTCTCGAGGTTCTCTAGCTTCCATATCTTCCTCCACAGTAAATACTGATGTGAAATACTTGTTTAGTATCTCAGTTATCTCCTGCAGTTCCACATATAGACAGTCTTGTTGATCTTTGAGGGGCCTTATTTTCTCCCTAGTTATTCTTTTTTCCATTAGTGTATTTGTAGAATCTCTTTGGATTTTCCTTAACCCTATTTGCCAAAGCTATTTTATGTCCTCTTTCTGGCCTCCTGATTTCCCCCGTGAGTATACACCTGCTGCCCTTATACTCCTCGAGGGATTCACTCAATCCCAGCTGTCTATTCCTATCATATGCCTCCTTTTTTCTTGATTGGAGCCTCAATTTCTCTAGACATCCAGCATTCCCTACACCTACCAGCCTTGCCCTACACACTAATAGGAACATACTGCCTCTGGGCTCTTATTATCTCATTTTTGAAGGTGTCCCACTTCCTAGCCATCCCTTTACCTGCAAATATCCACCCTCAATCAACTTTTGAAAGTTCTTGCCTAATAACGTTAAAATTTGTTTCAGAGATAGCAGGAACTGCAGATGCTGGAGAATCTGAGATAACAAGGTGTAAAACTGGATGAACACAGCAGGCCAAGCAGCATCAGAGGAGCAGGAAGGCTGATGTATCGGGCCTAGACCCTTCTTCAGAAAT
>NC_063365.1:2773090-2804203 GCF_021869965.1 Rhincodon typus | reverse complement strand
GTGTTCATCCAGCTCTGCACCTTGTTATCTCAACGTTAAAATTTGCCTTATTCCAATTTAGAACTTTACCTTTTGGATCAGGTCTATCCTTTTCCGTAACAATTTTGAAACTAATAGAATCATGACCACTGACCCCAAAGTTTTCCCCCACTGACACCTCAGTCACTTGTCCTGCCTTTTTTCCCCAAGAGAAGCTCAAGTTTTGCTCCTTCTCTAGTAGATTCACCCACATATTGAATAAGAAACTTTTCTTGTACACACTTAACAAATTCCTCACCATCCAAGCACTTGACACTATGGCAGTCCCAGTCTGTGTTTGGAAAGTTAAAGTCCCCTACCATTACAACTCTATCTAAATCTCTGTACAAATTTGCTTCTCAATTTCCCACTGACAATTGGGAGGCCTATAATACAATCCCAATAAAATGATCATCCCTTTAATATTTGTCAGTTCCACCCAAATACCTTCATCTTGACTTGCGGGTAGTACGATAGCTCGGTGGTTAACACTGATGTCACACTGTGCCAGGGAATCGGGTTCGATTCCACCCTCGAGCGACTATCTGTGTGGAGTTTTCACATTCTCCCCATGTCTGCGTGGATTTCCTCCCACAGTCCAAAGATGTGCAGGCTAGGTGGATTGGCCATGCTAAATTGCCCATAGTGTTCAGGGTTGTGGAGCTTAGGTGGGTTATAGGGAGATGGTTTGGTGTGGACTTGTTGGGCCAAAGGGCCTATTTCCACATTGTTGGGATTCTATGATCTTCTATGATTGACGTACTCCCTGGAATATTCTCCCTAACTACAGCCATAATGTTATCTCTAACCAAAAATACCACTCCCACTCTTCTCTTGCCTCAAACTTTTCTCTTCTCACACTATCTCTTTGGGTTTCTCCCCCTGATCCCCACTCCTCCAAACTGGTTTAAAGTTTGTAGCACCCACAAATCTCCCTACTAGAATATTTGCCTCTTTCCAATTTGTGTGCAAACTATCCTTCTTATACAGGTCATTTCCGCCCCAGAAAAGATTCCAATGATCCAAAAATGTGAATCCCTGCCCTCTGCACCAGCTCCTCAGCCACACATTCATCTGATCTATCCTCCTATTCCTAATCTCACTAGCACATGGCACCAGGAGTAATCCAAATATTATTACCCTTGAGGACCTACTTTTTAAACTCCTGCTTAATTTCCTATACTCTCTCTTCAGAACCTCGTCCCTTTCTCTTTCTATGCCATTGGTGCCAACGTGCACAACGACCTCTTGCTGGTCACTCTCTCTTTTGAGAATACTCTGCACCATCTCTGAGACATCCTTGACCCAGGCACCAGGGAGGCAACACACCATTCTGATGTCTCGCTGTTGGCCACAGAAATGTCTATCTATCTCTCTGACCAGGGAGTCCCCTGTCACGATCAGTTGCTTGAAACTTGACAAAAGCCTCATTACAGTAGATTCAGTCTCAGTTTCAGAAACCTAGCTGTCAGTGCTACATTTTCCTGAGGGTCCATCACCCTCTACATTTTCCAAAACAGCATATTGGATGAGATGGGGATAGCCACAGGAGAACCCTGCACTACCTCCCTACCTCTCCTATTTTTCCTCAAGGTAATCCATCTACTGGACTGTATCTGTGTTTTTTTCCCACCGTCCCGAAACTTCCATCACCTGTTCCCTGTAAATTCATTGCCTCTAACTGCCGCTCCAACAAATCCATGCGATCCGATAGGATTTGCAACCAAACACGCTTTCTGAAGCATAATCATCAAGAACATTGAAATTCTCCTTAATCTCCTCCATCTGACAGGAAGAGCACATCACTCTACTAAAGGCCATCTCTGCACCTTAATCTACAGATCTAGAAAATAGCACAGTCTTACTGTTCTAAAAATACTGCTCAAGTTAACTTAATACCTATATTTTATATTTGAAAAAAATTAGCCAAGTGACAGATCTCAGTAAAACATTAAAAAAAACCCTCACCCCATTCACTGTTACATATTTACAAAAAAAAATTATGGTTTATAATTTTATAAGTCTTAAAAATAAACGCTTAGCTGATCAATGAAATTCTGACACTCCGAGATGTGAGTAATTCTCTTGAGGTCTCTCCAAGTTCATCTGTGAAATTTCATTATTTGGTTTTGTTGGACCGAACTCCAGTTTCCAGATGATCAAGAAGTTTGCAGATGATGACACAAAATTCAGTAGGGTGATAAATAACGAGGAGGATATCTGTAAACTGTAAGAGGTTATCAATGGACTGGTCAGGTGGACAGAGCAGTGGAAAATGTGATTCAACCCATTTTCACTTGGAGAAGACTAACAAGGCAATGGGTTACACTATGAATGATAGGATAGTACTGAAACCCAGGATAGTCCTGAAGATCAGAGGAACCCCCGTGTCCATATCTATACATCCCTGAAGGTAGCAAGGCAAGAAGATAAGGATGTTCAGAAGAAAGATGGTATACTTCCCTTTATTAGCCAAGGCATAGAATATAGGAGCAGGGAGGTTATGTTGGAACTGTATAAAGTGCTGATTGGGTCACAAGTGGAGCATTGCATTAGTATTTCTAGGAAGAATATGATTGCATGTGAGAGGATACAGTGGAGATTTACCAACATGTTGCCTGGATCTGAATGATGGAGAAAGATTTAATTGAAGGCTGAGGTTGTTTTCCTTGGAACACTGAAGGTTGAGAGAGGATCAGATAGAGGTCATTATGAAGGGCATAAATAGAATGAACACTTTTACCATTGGCAGAGGGAACAATGACCAGGAGGTGTAGATGTAAGTTAAGAAGTAGAAAGTTAAGAGGAGATTTCTGATGAGCTTTGTTTCATGCAGAGAGTGGTGTGAGTCTGGAACTCATTGCCTGAAAGAATTGTTGAGCCAGAAACTCTTGCAGCATTTAAGCAATATTTAGATATAAACTTGTGTTGCTATAGTCTTCAGGGCTATGGATCAAACATTGAAAAATCCGATTCATATGTTTAGATCTTTGCTGACTAACATGGTCACAATGAGCCAAATAGCCAACTCATACTCTGCAAACATCAATGAGCCTAAGCTACAGCAAGTGGTTGTCTGGTTATGGTTTTGACAGATGTGAATGGAACCAGTTGAGAGCAGTGTCACCCAGTTGGCTGATGAAGGGGATGTTGTGGTCAACTGTGTCAACAGGGCACAGATAAATTTCATATTCCAGATTTTTAATCTATCTGTTGAGATTAGATTTAAACCCATTGTTCTGCATTATTAGCCCAGGAGCATGACCATTATGCTACTGTACCCCTCCACCTGGGATGAGAGTGAATGTTACAGAATGTAGTTGGGAGGAGGAAGAGTGAACCATGGTGTTCAAGGATGCGTAGGTTAGGTGGATTAGCCATGGGAAATACAGGGTTACAGGGATAGGATCGGTGGGGTGGGGGGGGATGGTGGTGGATTTCTGGGTGGGATGGTCTACAGAGAATTGGTGTGAACTTGTTGGGCCGAATGGTCTGTTACCACATTGTAGGGATTTTATGAAAAGAGTTGAAGAGTACAGTGAGGTATTGCAACTTGCGCTAATCTTACAAAATTAATTGCAGTAAGCTTTCTTTAATGGGTATTCTCCTACCAAAGGATGACCCCTCCACTTACTGTGATGGGGGAAGGAGTCTAGAGACTGGAAGCAAATTCCTCAAAGTTCGAACATGTGGGCAATGATGTGTGACAGTTTTATTTCGGGTGATGGGGGAGGGGTTCCAAAGTGCCAATTGTTTATTGCAGAGCCTTAATTATTCTTGATTCTCAGGAACAATGGCAGGGCGATATGTCTTGTGGAATAGTAAAAGTGGTTAAGCACATCAAAGGTTTCGGTGAGTCTCTCTTTTTATTCATCAAGTCTCATGAACAACCTTTCTAAGATATTTTATTAACCTGCAATGCCAAATGATGATGTGACTCAGGCACTGATGGAGCAAGCAACTATTGCAGGGCTCGTAATTCACTCAACCTAGGCCAATCAAAGAATAAAGGTACCAGCTGGAAAGTCATACAGACCTGGCCATGGATGGTTTGATCACGCCAAGTTGCAGGAAGATTTTAATTAGGTCTGATTTAGATTCTACAAGTCAGAGTGAGTGCTTTCACAACTGCCCCATTCCCTTTAGAAGTCCATTGAAAAATTAATCTGACATAATTCAAAGCACAAAGATTTTCTTCAGTGAGAGCAGCAACAACAGTCTGCATTTGTATAGCTTCCTTTGACAGAATAAACTATCCCGAGTCACTTCGCAGGAGCACTATAAAACATTATATGACACCAAGCCATGTGTGGCGGCATTAACGGTGATAAACTTGGTCAAAAGTTTTGAAGATAATCTTAAAGCTAAAGAGGCTGAAAGGTCAAGGGAAGGATTTTCAGAGGTCTGAGGAGTTGGCAGCTGAGACACCAACAACAGAGTGTGAATAAAATAAAGTTAAACAGTTAAAGAGCCAGAATTAGAGTAACGCAGAGATCTCGGAGGGTTGTGGGAATGGTAGTGTTGACAGAGGTAGGTAGGAGTAAGTACTTAGAAGGATAAGCAAGCAAGATTAAGAATTTTATAATCAATAACTTTGCTTGATGGGGAGCCATTACAGATTAATGATCACTAAGGTGAAGGGAGCTTGGTGCAAATTAGGACATGGGCAGTAGAATTTTGGATGACTTCAAGTTTCTGGGTCATAGATTGTGGGAGGACAGTCAGGACTGCAGTCAAAAGCAGATGGAAGCCTTAAAAAAGGCATGGTTAAGGACTTCAGCAGCAGATGGACTGAACTAGGGGAAGAATCGTAGAATCAGGCAATGTTACAAAAGAGGAACAAGACAGACTTAGTGTTAGCGTATACATGTGGCCAGAGGCTCATGTTAATGACAAATACAGCAAGAAACTGGATGATATTCAGCAATTCACCACTGTTCAAAAGAAAAAGTTGAAGCAAAGACAGAGTGGCTCCACGTTCAAACATAGAGAACAATGGGGAAACACAACAGGACTGGCAGTATCTGTGGAGAAAGAAGCAGAGTTAACATTTCGAGTCTGATAAGATTCTTCATCAGAACTGAACAGTTTGTTTCAGATTTCCAGCATCTGCAGTATGTTGCTTTTATTTGACTGTGCATTCACTTCATTGTCCATTAGATCTATCAATCTGGTTGGGGCCACTGCCTTTGTGTTTGGCTGAAGGGATCAGGAGTATAGAGAGAAAGTGCGAGTGGTATACTGAACTTGTGTGATCAGCCATGATCATATCGAATGATAGTGCAGGCTTGAAGAGCCAAATTCCCTACTCCTGCACCTATTTTCTATGTTTCTACATTTGTGATAGCAATTGCAGCCTTCAAAAATAATCCCATGGATGTGAAACACTTCCAGAGATCCTGAGAATGTGATCAGGCATTAAGTCATTTTTTTAAAAAAAGTGATGATTACCACTTGCTATGCTTATTCTTTTCATTTAAGTTGCTGATATAATGCAACTGTTCCCAATAACTAAACAGGACTGAAAATTTGACCAGAACTGAACATAATGGGCTGAAAAAGGGCTACTAAATGACTGCAATGTAATCACAGAGTGATGAGAAGACAGTAACAATGACAATGCCACACTGAGTGAATGCAAAGTCCCCAGAAGTTGACTATAAGTGATCAGAAAGTGACTGCAAAACATACAGCAGAGTAACCATGAACTGACCCCAATATGACGACAGCCTTTTCTTCATGGTGACTGCAAAGTGGCAATAAAGTCACTACAAAAAGTTCAAAGAAAAGACTACAGAGCGGCCACAAAGCAATTACAGAGTAGTTTTCAGATAGGTTTATTTATAGATAGGTTTTTGCACCATAATGGCATGAATTGATTATAAATCTACAGTTAATTGCACACGACTGCCAGTAAGAAGCATCCTCTCAGAGAGAAAGATATATTTGCCAGAGTCCTACTTGGACCATAAGGCAGGGTGGTGGTTTAACCTGAAGGTCACCACACCTCAGGTGAGAGGAAAGGTTGAGAAGGAGAGCCGTTCAAGGTGACCTTAGCCAGTGCAGGAATTGAACACATGCTTTTTGCATCACTCTGTATCAGCAAACTAGGAGTCCAAGCTCACTGACCATCTCTGTGAGAGTACAATCCCTGGCTTTCAGGATAAAATTGCTTTCCTCTCTCCACTGACCAGCACTTTCCTTTATATAAAGTAGCCAAGTTGCCAGAGTGCACTGGAACTCACCTTGATGCAAAGTTGGACACCAAGGAAACAATAAAATGTGAGACCCCCTTTTCGATTCTTTGACAAAGCAACATCTTGGAGATGACTAAAATTAGACAAAAGCTCTGGGTCCTGGGACCTTAAACAAGACAGAAATTTCTGGAGAAACTCAGCAGGGTGGAGAGAAAGCAGAAGTTAATGTTTTGGGTCCAGCAAACCCTTCTCTTCAGCAACTTCTGTTATTGCTGCTGCTGTTGTTGTGATTTGGAGATGACCATTTGGTCTCATTTCCCATCAGGCATTGCAATGGTTAACACTCCTTTCTCATTGTTCTTTGGTCTCTTTGGGATTGGCTGCTGCAGATGGTGGTTTTGTTTGGTTGTTCCACAAGACTGTTAGAAACTAAGGTGTGTAGTGATCGGAACCAGGTGGACCTCATTGACTATGAGGTCCTTGTTTGGGTTTGTTAACTTGGGCCATTCAGGAGGTAGTGGCTGACCAATACTAACAGGGGATTTAGAATCTCCTTTGCCCAGGGGAGTGACTCCAAGTGGACTGGCCACAGCCAGTGTATTGTGCACAAGTAAATAAAGGGTGATTTTGTGACAGGATACAGGCCTGTGTGTACTTATTTCAGAGTGGAATCATCCTCACCTTTCTTATCAAAGCCTATCCCTAAAGAGTGAACTGTCAACAACAGTGTACTGAAGTCATTGAGATTTTTGACGAATTTCTTTCACAAAGCTGGTCCCATTTCTTTTACCAGACTGACAATCTGACTCAAAAAGACTAGTGCAGGAAATGGGGATGTAAAACCAATCAAGCAGGGCTTCCCAAACCATGTGGCAGTGAATGAGATTTTGGGATCGCTGACTCCGAGACAGCAATGGATGCTGAGAAGATGAGGCTGAATTGTGACAGTTGTGAGACCCTTATAAATCACAGAACCCATACAGCATGGAAGCAGTCCACACCAAACCTCCAAACAGCATCCCACCCAGACCCACCCCCTTCCATAATCCCTGTAACTCTGCATTTTTCATGGGTAACCCACCTAGCCTGCACATCCCTGGATACTATGAGCAATTTAGCATGGCCAATCCACCTAACCTGCACATCTTTGGACTGTGAGAGGAAACCGGAGCACCCAGAGGAATCCACGCAGACACGGGGAGAATGTGCAAACTCCACACAGACAGTTGCCTGAAACTGACATTGAAACCAGGTCTCTGGCGCCGTGAGCTAAACCACTGAGCCACTGTACCACCCACAAATACTTGTGTTGTTTTCTGCTGGTGGATGCAGGCAAATCGATCACTTGTTGAGCCCTCACTGTTCCTGCAAAACAAAAAGGCTTGTGAATGAGTAGATGTTCAGTATTTTTTCTTTTCAGAAAACCTTCCATCAAATCTACCTGTATTCAGCTGTTGCTCCCCAAAACCCACAAACACCAGTTCCAGGCAATAACTGAATTCCCCTGCCCAATGTCACCTTACTCCCATGGCTTCCTCAGCAACTGAAACTGCCCCCATGCCTCAGCGGCCCCCCCATTACCATATTCTCACTCTGACATCACCTGCAGTCTGAGGCATTAAAATAGGCTCACACCAAAATACAGTACAGGAAACACAGTCATACAGGACGTGGCACTCTGTTAGGGTTGAGGGACATTATTAGAGCAGATGGTGGAACTTGGTGTCTAATTTTGCTACACTGAGCCTGGATCAGCCCTGGATCATCAGTTGATTTAAGAAGCTGATTTTAAAATGGCACTAAAAGGATGGAGAACTGAAAACACAAACATTACTTAATTTCAGAATTTGGAAAATGTTTGACGACCATGTAGATTTCACATTTGTCTCCTCAAAGTGTTTACTTTGAGACTCGAAATCCAGCAAGTTGGACTCACAGTTAAAGCCTTATCTCTTATGGAGGCAGATATCAACTGGTATAGGGTTCACTGAATCTGGATAGACCTTGTATTTATGTAGCACCTTTTATCACAGGCAAATGTCTCAAAATATGTAATCAGATGAAGAAAAATGAGTTAACTTCTTACAAATACTGAAGAAAATGTTTGTTTTATCACTCATTATAGGTATTTATACCTTAAAAAGTCAGTTGGTTTATTATGGTCATTATAACATTGCTATTCATAGATTGATAGATAATTAGATAATTAGTTTATTGAAAATTCACTTTGGCAGCAGGCACCCAGTTGTGAGGACAACACAAATAAAACAAATAATTGTAGCTTATAACATAATGAGAAACAATTAAAGATATGAACTGAAGAATGAAATGTTAAAACGATTGCACAAGTCTGAACACTGCGGATTGCAATAATTATCATATGTTGCAGACTGCAGGTCTCCTTCACTTACAGCATAGAAGCAATGGGAGCTTGCTGTGTACAAATTGAGAGGGAAGGAGAAAATTGGTGTGGATAAAAAAATGTGTGATCAGTTTGTACTTGATTATTCTTTTCTTCCCTGTTGCATTCAAACACCTTGCTTAGCTTTTCTCTCTCTCTCTCTCTCTCTCTTTTACAGGCCACCAATGTTTACCTGCACCAATGAGACTGGGTGGTCTCAGATCCCTAGTAAAATAACCCGCTGTAGGGTGACTGCTAATGGGATCGCTAGTCTGGCTGACTCAGCTTCAGGCTAAGCCTGGCCCTGTCGCAAAAAGGGAATCATTCAGCAGAGTTTCCTGGATGAACTTTGGACCACCTAACCTGTAGCTTTTCATGGGCGACCCCATAATGAAGGGAATATTACCTTCTTGCTGACTGTATCTCCCTATATACACTTTGTTCTTCAATGCAGTCTTACAGTGGACGAACATAATACAGGGTTTCAGCGACTGCCTACTTATCTAGCCTCTAAAAGTATGTGAGACATGCCTGCGAACAAAGCCCTGTCTCTCAGCTCGGCAGCTCACTGAAGGCTTCTCTTTCACTGGTCACAGATTGCTCTGTGTTTTGTTAATTGACAGACCGAGCTGAGTTTGACAGAAAAGGCATGCAGCTGCCTATGGCCCTGAGCTCCCAGGTAGGCCACCTGTCACCAGGGAAATTGTCCGCAATTGACTTATGAGGGGACGCTTTACTCAGTCTCTCATCAGAAACTGTGCGACTCAATCTAAATGGTTACAGCTTTCAATCAATTGATAATGGCTGCCTATCACTGCAAATGGGACTGCCACTGGAGGTCCATGGGATTCAATTGTGAAATGATTCCTGCCACTAGATAGGAGGTCTTGGGCCACCCGACCTGTAGAATCAAAAGCAAAATGACAACAGTCCTTTAAAAGACTTTTGCCATTTTTGTAGAGAGGGCAAGAAGTATGTGATTGGAGTGAATTTAAGCTGGCAAGGATGTTAGCAATTGCAACCAGTAGCTACTGCGATCAAAAAGGTAAAATATCAATGAGCGAGGCCATTTGGCCCATTTCAGTTCAAACTTCCAGAAAAATAACCTGCATTCCCTCCGCATGTCTCACTTGTCATGAAAACCACTCAAGATGATCAGCTTTGCTAACCTCACTGGCAGACCAAGCTGGCTTTATATAGTTTCTTTTGTAGCCTCAGGGTGTCCCAAAGTGCTTTAACAGCCAATGAAGGACTTCTGAAGCATAGTCACCATATTAATGTAGGACCATTGCTTGCAACATTTCGTCCCAGCATCGGTCCTTGTTTTTGTCGGGCCCTCAGTATTCTTCCTCTGCTCCATACCTGGTTTTATAAGCTTTTTTATGTAATCAAATAATCTCCCTGCTCTACTGCTCCTGACAAAGAGTATCCATTTCTGTTGTATAATGAAATGCATTTGTGGATAATTTGCTGACGTGACATTGACACCCACAATAAATTGGGGAAGTGATGGCTAGACAATTTCATCTGGAGACCCAGGTAATGTTCTGGGGACCCGAGATCGAACCCTATTGCGGCAGATGGTGGAATTTTAATTCAACCTAAAGAAAATCTGAAATTAGGAGCCTAATGGTGCACATTGCTGATTGTCAGGAAAAACCCATCTGGTTCACTAATGTCCTTTAGATAAAGAAACAGCAATCTGCCCCTGCTCTGACCTACATGTGACTCCAGATACACAGCAATGTGGTTTACTTTTAAGTGCCCTCTGGAGCAATAAATGCTGGACTAGCCAGTGATGCCTACATCCCATGCATGAATGAAAAAGACTGTTACATAATTCTGAGAAAAGAGGATGGAATAACCTATTGCAGAGATCAGTATTATATTTAACAGTGTGTAATATTACAACTCCCGTAGGTTGGAAAATAGTCACTCTTGATTCACAGATTTTGAGTGGAGGTTGTAGAGTCTAAGAGTAGCCATTGAAGAGGAAAGATTAAACCTCACGTCCCAAACCTCACGTCCCAAACCTCATGAGGGCTGATCAACTAAGGATTATATTAATGAAGATGGATCATCTTCTCCAGTTTTATTCCATGTCTCAAACTTCTGATTCTAAACATCAGTTTATCATCCTGTTCTATAATTGCCTACAAGGCCCTTTGGTGATCAAACAGGACATTGTAATCAAAGGTGAGGTCTGACCTTTTTCTGTAACTTTAGCAAAATTCCTCACTTCAGTCCCACTGAAAAAGCAATAAGGTCCAGGAACCCATTCACTCTGTTTATTGCCATTCTTTGATTTGCTGTTTGAATAGTCAAGTTTTTGGTTACCTGTCTGCTGCACATTTCATCAGCCACTGTTCTGCCCCTGCATAGACTTTGTTTAACTCCTTTTCTATAATCCAACATGGCTCAATGATTGACCCATTAAAAAAATGCTTAGTTGAGGTGCTTAATCATTATGATCATCACAGAGAAATCATTGCCTTCTTCGTTAGGAACCTATACAGAATGTCAGTCTCTATAGTACAATTACATTGATAATACTGGTGAGTGTGTCTCTATGAGAGGGGAGTTGAATTTTACTCTATCCTGCCAAGGATAAAACTTGAATGTGCCAGTGATGTTTTTATACGCTTTATGATGGAATATCTTCTAATAATGAGATTTTCTTGTAGTACAACAGCATTAAATGCCTGTTAGACTATCAGACCAGGTCCTTTGACTATTCCAAATAAAAATCAAAAGAACTGCAGATGCTGTAAATCAGAAACAGGATTTGCTGGAAAAACTCAGCAAGTGACCCTTGATCCGAAATGTTAACACTGATTTCTCTCCACAGATGCTGCCAAACCTGCAGAGCTTTTCCAGCAAATGCTATTTTTGCCCTTGACTATCCTGTTGGACAGTCTCAACTAATCTAACTTTGGGTGTTCTATTATTGTAAGCTACCACCTCCATTTACAAACTCCTTTGCCTCTCCAGCGTTTTAAAAACAATTTGATGACTCTTCAATCCATGGCCAGTTTTCCTGGGACTATGTGAATTCTTCTCAGTTAGATTTCAGATCCTGCATGGAAATGGCTTGAACAAACGTCACATATGTTATTGACTCTGAGCTATCAGTGAGTTATCAGTTCTCATCCATTCACCCTCTCTGCAGACTTTTGAATCATGTAATACTCATGTTCACCAACCAATGACATGGCCTGCCTTTAATAGCTGCCCTTTCATCCATGCCATTGTCATCCCCAGACTTAATTATTCCAGTGGATCCCATCCAACACGTTGATTCCATCCCTCTACATTGGCTCAAAGCCTCCGAATTCAAATTCTCATCCTCCTGTTTGACTCATTTTGCGGCTTTACTATAGTGTTGATTCTCACTGTTCCGGCTCAAACACAAGAATTGCAAGAGGAATAAAGAACACTTTATTGCTGTACAAGGCAATGGATGTCAAAAAACTCAATGAACTGATCTGAAATTCTTCCCACTTTGAAATATACCATAGCCACTGGGTAGAGTATCAGGGCTAATTCAAGGCACAGGGAGGTACTGGTGTTGTGGTTACATTACTGCACTAGCAATCCTGTTACCCACACATGGGTTTGAATCTCACTAGATTAGATGGTGAAATTGGAATTCAATACAAATCTGAAATTAAAATGCTAGCTGATTATTTTAAAAATCCATCTGGTTCACTAATACCCTTTAGGGAAGGAAATCTGCCATCTGCCACTGGTCTGGCCTACATGCAACTCTAGACCAGTAGTAATGTGGTTGGTTCTGAATGCCCTTGGGCAATTTGAAATGGGCAATGAATGCTGGCCTTGTCCACATCCCATGAATGAATTAAAAAATTGTTTGGGAAGAATCGTTTGGCTTTGGCATGGTGTCCTGTTAGAGACATACATAACGTACCTAGTTCTGTGCCAAAGAGTTCATGTAACCTATATCCAGTTACTGAAATGTAACAAACTGCTATGTAAGACACAAGCTTCTTGTGTGGAGACGTATACATGGTCCATCCTTGAACACAGACTACTGAATAGTTCCTTCGATTATCATTGGAAAGAGGACTGGGCAGCATGCTACCTCAACCAACAAATGCCTTGTTAAAAAGAAAAAGGGGAAAATAACACCTTCAGAGGCACTGAAAATTGCAAATCCTCAACCGGTGAATGAAAGGTTGAGAATCATTGGGTCAACAAACTCGTGTTGGTACCCAGGCACACAGTATATTATAACATGGTGACAATAATTCCCTTCTATTGACAGTCTTAACACATATTAATATTTATTATAATACCCAGACACTAAAGTTGAACAATACAATGTTTTACTATGGATTACTTAGCATATACAATAAAG
This sequence comes from Rhincodon typus, assembly GCF_021869965.1. Taxonomy (NCBI): domain Eukaryota; kingdom Metazoa; phylum Chordata; class Chondrichthyes; order Orectolobiformes; family Rhincodontidae; genus Rhincodon; species Rhincodon typus. The sequence continues at coordinate 2,791,209 of NC_063365.1, read as the reverse complement.
CGGCCAATTGTAATTATAAAGGTCACCTTTTTTTTTGCTCTTTACATTTCGATTAGGGACCAAAAAGGGAAGATATGGCTTTAAAACAAGGAAACTGTCTGGGAAGACATTTGTAGTTTTATAACCAGACAGAGTGGAACATATTGTGAATTATATTTACGATGTTGCTTTATTCAAGCAGTAAGGGTGAATCCTAGACAGAATAGTCTACAGTGCTCTCTTTTGATTGGCTTCTCATTCAGGATCAGATGTTGTGGTCTCAAGTTGTGGCCCAGCATAGTAACAACCACTTGTTAGGTCCCTGGACAGGGAACCACAGCCTGTGTATGTGGTCAGTGAGCAGAAGCTTCTAGCCTGGAAAGAGAAAGCACCTCAACCTCTCTCTCCATCTTGCGAGGAGAAGTAACAGAAAATCTTCTGAGATAGTAGGAACTGCAGATGCTGGAGAATCCGAGACAACAAGGTGCAGAGCTGGATGAACACAGCAGGCCAAGCAGCATCATAGGAGCAGAAAGGCTGACATTTCAGGCCTAGACCCTTCATCAGAAAAATCCTAAACTAAACTGGTCCCATCTGCCTGTTCCTTTCCTATTCATGTATTCAGCCAAATGTCTTTTAAACATTGTAACTGTAACCACATCCACTACTTCCTCAGGAAGTTCATTCCACACGCAAACCACCCTCTGTGTAAAACATTTGCCTCTATGTCTTTTTAAAATCTCTCTCCTTTCACTTTAAAAATATGTCGCTTCGTCTTGAAATCTCCCATCCTAGGGAAAAGACAGCTACCATTAACTCTATCTATACCTCTCATTATTGTATAAGCTTCTATCAGGTAGCCTCTCAACCTCCTACGCTCCAGTGAAAAATCTCCCAGCCTATCCAGCCTTTCTTTACAACTCAAACCTTCCATACCCAGCAAAGTGCCGGTAAATCTCTCTTGAACACTCTGCAGCTTGATAATATCCTTCCAATAACTGGGTGACCAGAACTGGACACAATATTCCAGAAGTGGTGTCACCGGTTTCCTGTACAACCTCAATATAATGTAAAAACCGAAAGAACTGCAGATGTTGTAAATCAGTTAATGTTTCGGGTCCGGTGACCTTTCATCAGAACTGCCAATATAACGTCCCAACTCCTATACTCGAAGGACTCAGCAATGAAGGCAAGCGTGTCAAACGCCTTTTTAACCATGTTGTCAAAATGTGACACAAACTTCAAAGAATTATGTACCTGCATCCCTAGGTCTCTCTGCTCTACTGCCCAAGGCCCTACCATTAATTGTACAAACCCTACCCGTGTTTGTTGTACTGAAGTGCAATACCTCGTATTTATCCAGATTGAAGTCCATCTGCCATTTTTCAGCCCATTTTGACCCATTTGATCAAGATCCCTTTATAGTCTTGGAAAACCTTCTTCACTGTCTACTATACCACCAGTTTTGGTGTCATCCACTAACCATGCCTTCTGTATTCTCACCCAAGTCATTCATATAAATGAAGAACAAAAGAGGACTCAGAACCATCCCTGAGGAATACCACTGGTCACAGGCCTCCAGTCCAAAAGTAACCCTCCACCATTACTCTCTGTCTCCTGTCATTAAGATAATTATGTTTCCAATTAGCAAGCTCACCCTGAATTCTATGTGATCTAACTTTACTAATTATTCTGGCATGCAGAACCTTGTCAAAGACTTTACTAAAATCCAAATAAACAACGTCTACTGCTCTGCCATCATCAATCTTTTTGGTAACTCCCTCAAAAAACTCAATCAAGTTTATGAGACATGATTTTCCTCGCACAAAACCATGCTGACTATCCCTAATCAATTTTTTCCCGTCTAAATGTCCATAAATCTTATCTTTTATAATTATCTCCAACAATTCACCCACAACCAAAGGCAGACTCACAAGTCTATAGTTCCCTGGTTTCTCCTTACAACCTTTCTTAAACAAACAACATTAGCCACCCTCTAGTCATCAGGCAACCTCATCCATAATTACAGATGATGAAAATATTTCTGCAAGGTGTCTCGTAATTTCCTCTCTTACTTCCCACAATGTTTTGGGATACCTTAGATAGGTCCTGGAGATTTATCCATCTTTACAGTCTCTAAGACCTCCCAAAACTCGTCTTCTGTAATGTGAACTGCTTTTAAAATATCAAAGTTTATTTCTGTGCAGTCTCTAGACTCCACTTCTTTCTCCACAGTTAAAACTGATGCAAAATATTCATTTAGTATCTCTCCCATCTCCTGGGGTTCAACACAAAGACGACCTCCTTGATCTTTAAGAGGCCCTACCCTCTCTCTAGTTACCCTATAGCTTTTAATGCATTTGTAGAATCTCTTTGGATTATCCTTAACCTTATCTGCCAAAGCTATCTCATATCCCCTCTTAGCCTTCCTGATTTCTCTCTTAAGAATGTTCCTACGCTCTTTATATTGATTAAGAGATTCAATTGAACCATGTTGTCTATATCTAAAATAAGATTCTCTTTTATTATTGACTAGAACACCAATACCTTTATTCAACCATTGTTCCTTAATCTTACCAGCCTTACCCTTCACTCTAACAGGAACAAAATGCCTCTGAACTCTTGTCATCACACTCTTGAAAGCCTCCCACTTGTCATGATGTCCTTTTACCTGTGAACAGTCTACTTCAATCAACTTTTGAAAGTTCTTGTCTCATACTATTAAAATTTGCCTTACTCCAATTGAAAACTTTAGCTTTTATGGAAGGCTTATCCTTTTCCATAACCATTTTGAAACTAATAGAATTATGATCGCTAGACCCAAAGTGTTCCCCCACTTTTACTTCAGCCACCTGCCTTATTGCCCAATAGAAGGTCTGGTTTTGCTCCTTTTCTAATAGGAGCATCCACATGTTGATAAAGAAAATTTTCTTGAGCACATTTGACAAATTCTTCACCATCCAAACCTTTAACGCTGTGGTAGCCCCACTCAATGCTTGGAAAATTAAATCCCCCATTATTACAACCCTATTATGCTTACGCATATCTGAGATCTCCCTACATACTTGTTTCTCAATATCCCTCTTACTATTGGGGGACCTATAATACAATCCCATCAAAGTGATCTTCCCTTTCTTATTTGTAATTTCTACCCAGGTATTTTCACTGGACAATTTTTCAGAAATATTTTCCCTGGTTACAGCAGTAATGTATTCCTTAATCAAAAATGCCACTCCCTCCTTCCTTTCTTGCCTCTTTTTCTATCATTCTTATAGCATCTAAAATCTGGAACATTGAACTGTCAATCTTGTCCATCTCTCAGCCAAGTTTCTGTAAGACCATAAGACCATAAGACATAGGAGCAGAAGTTAGGCCTTTTGGCCCACTGAGTCTGCTCCGCCAGTCAATCATGGCTGATAAGTTCCTCAACCCCCATTCTCCTGCTTTCTCCCCATTACCCTTGATTCCCTTGATAATCAAGAACCTATCTATCTCAGTCTTAAATGTACTCAATGACCTGGCCTCCACAGCCTTCTATGGCAATGAATTCCATAGATTCACCACTCTCTGGCTGAAGCAGTTTCTCCTTATCTCCGTTCTAAAAGGTCTTCCCTTTACTCTAAGACTGTGCTCTCAAGTCCTAGAATCTCCTACCAATGGAAGCTTCTTCCCAACATTCACTTTGTCCAGGCCATTCAGTATTCTGAAAGTTTCAATTAGATCCCCCCTCATCTGTCTAAACTCCAATGAGTATAGTCCCAGAGTCCTCAAATGTGTAATAGCTATGACGTCTCAATCCCATGTTCTTAAACATGCCCTGAGTTCATCAGCCTTACCTGTAAGTGCCCTTGCTTGGAAATAAATGCAATTTAGTTCTTCAGAGCTACTACATACTCTGATTCTCTTATCTTTCTTTTCTAATTGACAAGCTCTCCTCAACATCAGAATCTTCCCCATCTTCTGTTTACACTATCACTATGGAATGAGCAAATCTCCCTACTAAGATATTGGTCCCTTTCCAGTTTAGGTTAGACCCATCCTTTTTGAACAGGTCTTTTCTATCCCAAAAGATATTCCAATTGCCCAAAAACCTGAATCCCTGAACAATACACCAGCTCTTCCACCATTGATTTATTAGCTTTAACCTTTTCTTCCTTCCCTCGTTTGAGTTTGGCACTGGAGTAAACCAATTTTACTACTTTCAAAGTTCTATTTCTTAATCTTCGGCCCAACCTCTTAAGTTCACTCTGAGGGAGTGAGTCTATGAAGCTCTGTTTCTTGGGCTGATGGCATGAACCAAATCCCATTCCATTGCCATGCCAACTAAATAGATAACTGTAATTCAACCTTGAATTTCCAAGATTTAATGAAATCATTTTTACTAAAGTACCAGTGGCGAGATCACAGATCTGAAATAATTTGCAAAATAAGTCAGACTGAAAATGAAGAGTTTGCTTGTGTTACACAGGATGTTATGATAATCTGAAGTGTTGCCTAATCAGGTGATGGAAGTCAATTCAGTCACAGTTTGCAAAAGAGAGGGGCATGTGTACTTGACCAGAAAAAAAAAGCTGCAGTTGTAAATGGAGAGAAGGCAGGAGAATGAGATTAATTTAAAAAGCAAACAACTGCTGGAAATCTGAAATAAAAATAGAAATTGTTTGCAAAACTCAGCAGGACAGGCAACTTCTGTGGAGAGAAATAAATCAAAGTTACTGCCTTTGTTCTTTTGTTGGAATGTCAGGGCAATTTTGCTTGGAAACCTGAACATAAGAATAACAAGTGTTCTTCCCTCCAGAAACCCTGAACAATCAACAAGTGGCCATTGGCAGCCATTTTGGTAGAGGAAGGAACATTCTTAAAGGGACCACAGCTCCTTTCAGAAAAGCTCACCAGAATTGTTTCCTTTCAGCTGTAGAGGAATGAAGAGGAGACTTGGGCAGGCAGCTGCATACCTCTCTCACACTTACCTGGAGGTCCAGCTGTGTGGTGAGCTCTTCCATGGATTGGAGGAGGAGGAGAGCCATTGCAACCAAACAAACATGGATGGAAGTGGCTGAGGAAGTGTGCCCCCTTCAATTTGAAAGCAGTGTACTAAGAGAATCCAGGAGAGCAGGAGGGCATGGCAGGTGACTGGCATAACACACTCGGGTGCCAAGCCCTACACCAACTTCATAACACTCGTCCTGTGTAATCCATTCCTTCACTTTTTCTCTATAAGCATCTTATATACCCTATCCAAGCAGTTAATACTCACTCATTCGCAGCCTATTTCCATTTCGCACCCATATCCCACAATCATCATTCCACACATGCTTACTTGCATGCAACTGCACACAGACCATTACAACCACTTACTCCTCCCTGCTTTCCCCCAGTACAGTCAACCAGGACAAACATTTGGTGGTAGTCCTAGGGACCACCTGGTCTAGAAACAGACTGCTTGAAACTGCTTGTCTCATTATCAATTCTTAGCACAGTAATCCATTAATTTATTGAAATACTGATGCCCCTGCTTGATTCATTGCTTTGGCTATCTATTTTGTTGTCAACTTTGAAATGTTCACTTAGAGTCGTAGAGTTATACAGCATGGAAACAGACTCTTCTGTCCAACTAGTCCATGCCAACCAGATATCCTAAATTAATCTAGCCACATTTGCCAACATTTGACCCATATCCTTTTAAACCCTTCCTATTCATAAGAACAAAGAACAATACAGCACAGAAACAGGCTCTCTGGCCCTCCAAGCCTGCACCAACACATTTTGCCCTTCCACACTAAAACTGTCTTCATTTACAGGATCCGTATCCCTCTATTCCCTTCTTATTCATGTAATTTGTCCAGGTATTTCTTGAATGCTGCTATTATGTCTGCTTCCACCACTCCCCTGACAGTGCATTCCAGGCAATCACCTTCCTTTGCGTGAAAGCCTTGCTTCTCACACCTCTTTTAAATTTTCCCTCCCAAACCTTGAACCTATGCCCCTCTACCCTGGGAAAAAGCCTCATGCTTTCCACTTTATCCATGCCATTCACAATCTTATAAAATTCTATCAGGTCACCCTCAACCTCACCCTCTAGCTTTGGCTGCGCTACCCTGGGGAAAAGATCTTCATTATTATGCCCCTCATGATTTTATAAACTCCTATAAGGTCACCCGTCAGCCTTTGACGCTCCAGGGATAATAGCTCCAGCCTATTTGGCCTCTACCTGTACTTCAAACACTCTGAGCCTGGCAACATCTTTGTAAATCTTTTCTGAACACTTTCAAGTTTCACAACATCTTCCACTTACACAATGTTACAATGCATTTGCAGTTTCAGAATTGGAACTTCAAAGTTTCTGGAAGATGAATGCAGTCATGAGAAGAAGCTTCTTTTCATACAGAGGAAGGTTATCAATGAATCACTTAAAAATAAAATTAATACATGCAACTGTCATCATAGCGGCCATCACTTTTATACATTGCTTAGCGTATAAATGGGTTTAAAGATGCCATAGCCTGGCATAGTGGGGCATGAGGTGTCATAAGAGGCATGAGATAGGCCTTTGAACTTACCTTTCTAATGTTGTCCCACCCAGCTTATTTTGTGATACCTCTGAAGTGCCTTGAACCACAACCCTTTACTGATTGGTCAGAACATTGAATATAGGCGTTGGGAGGTCATGTTGTGGCTGGACAGGACATTTTGGATGTGAATATAGGAAGTACGGCAGTAAGTTTTCAGATGACACTAAGCTAGGGGGTGTAGTGGACAGTAAAGAAGATTATCTCACAGTACATTGGGATCTTGATCAGATGGGCCGATGGGCTCAGAAGTGGCAGATGGAGTTTAATTTAAATAAATGTGAGGTGTTGCATCTTGGTAAGGCAAGCCAGGGTAGACTTATACAGTTAATTGCAGGGCCCTGGGGAGTTTTGCCGAACAAAGAGGCCTAGGGGTGCAAGTGCATACTTCTTTGAAAGTGGAGTCACAGGTAGGCAGGGTGGTGGAGAAGGCTTTTGTCACAATAGCCTTCATTGGTCAATGCATTGAGTATAGGAGTTAGGATGACATGTTGCAGCTGAACAGGACATTGGTTAGGCCACTTTTGGAATATTGCGTTCAATTCTGGTAAGCCTGCTGTAGGAAGGATGTTGTTAAACTTGAGAAGGTGCAGAAAAAATCTACAAAAATGTTGCTGAGACTGGAGGGTTTGAGTTATAGAGGGAGGCTGAATAGGCTGGGGCAATTTTCCCTGGAACGTAGGAGGCTGAAGGCTGATCTTATTGAGTATTATAAAATCATGTGGGGCATGGATAGGGTGAATAGCCAAGGTCCTTTCCTAGGATGTGGTGTCAAAAACTGGAAGGCATAGGTTTAAGGCGAGAAGAAAAAGTTTTAAAAAGGACCTGAGGACTAACATTTTCATGCGGAGGATAATGCATACATGGAATGGGTTGCCAGAGGAAGTAGTGGAAGCTGGTACAATTCCAATATTTAAAAGGCATCTGGATGGGTATATGAATAAGAAGAGTTTAGAGGGATATGGGCCAACTGCTGAAAAATGGGACTGGGCCACATTGGGATGTCTGGTCAGTGAGGATGATTTGGACCAAAGGCTTTGTTTCCGTGCTGTATAACTCTATGACTCCGCGGATTTAGTAACAGACCAACTTGTTTAATCAAAATCAGTCAGTCAGTCATGAATCTTGAGAAAGACCAGGAAATGTTTATTTGGCACCATTGAGTCAGTCAGGTCAGGAGTATGAAGTGCAGATCTTTGAACTGAACCAGCCTACACCCTGAAAATGCACTCCTGAAACTGCTGGCAATGGGGATGAAAATCCCAGAATCAGGACCTACCAGCTGTTTTTAAAGGATTCCCAAGTCAAAGAGTCATACAGCACAGAAACATACCCTTCAGTCCAACCAGTCCACACAGAGCATAATCGTAAACTAAACTAGTCCAACTTGCCTTCTCTTGACCCATATCCCTCCAAACCTTTCCTATTGATGTACTTATCTAAGTGTCTTTTAAATGTTGTAACTGTGCCCACATCCACCACTTCTTCAGGAATTTCATTCCACACGTGACCAACCCTCTGTATAAAAATTTTGCCTCTCATGTCTGTTTTAAATATCTCTCCTTTCATCTTAAAAAATATGCCCCCTAGGATGAAATATGCCCCCTAGGGAGAAGACACCTACCATTAACCCTATCTATACTCCTTGTGATTTTATAAACCTCTGAAGGTCGCCTATCAACCTTCTACACTCCAGTGAAAAATGTCCCAGCCTATCCAGCCTATCTTTATAACTCAAACCATCCACACCTCGCAACATCCTCATCCTGACTTGGTGAAAATCCAGGCCATGCAATCATTTATGACACAGATAGAGGCCACTCAGCCCATTGGAGTCCATACCGGCTCTCTGTAGCATGATGCATTCACTTGCTCTATCGCCGAAGCCCTGCACTTTATTCCCATCGAGTGTGCATCCATTCTCCGTTTGAACTTATTGATTGTTTTAAATCACAAATTGTTTCGCATTTTGACCCCTGTCATCATCCATTGGTGACTGTTTTGTAACTCTGAGCTTTGGTGCTGATTAGACCCAGTTGTAGAGAGGTAAGTATTGTTAACTTTAAAAACTTCCAGTAAATCACATCTCCTTGTTTTCCTTAAGTAAGAATCACAAACACGTATGGTATTGTGGTTGTGTAGCACTCAGTGCCATACAGTTGGCAAAGGGCTTTTTTCAATGGATGCACTGATAAGTATTGAGGTCACAGCTGACTGCCTTTCGTTACCTGAGAAAATAAAGACCAACTCATTTATTTTATTGCTGACCTCGTAGACTGTGAGTGCTTTTACAGAAGAAGCCTGAACTTCAATTAATTATCAATGAGCTAATATGTTTGGCTTGGCAACTCCTATCATGGACCTGTTGCTCAGAACAGTCAATTCTCTCCTGCAAGCAGGAAATGGTCTGCTTACTTCTTTCTTCCTTCCTCCTTTCTTTATGTTTCTAATTGGGTTATGGTTCCAAAAATGCCACTTTCCCTCTGCCATCTGAGACAAGTGGAGTCTATATTTCAGTAAATGTTGTTTGGCTATTTGAACAGGGAAGACCTTGTACAATCATGGAATTATGTTGCAGAAGAGGCCATTCAGCCCATCATTTCTGCACCGGCTCTCCGATAAGCGTAATGACTTTATGTATTTCTTCTGTCCTTTGCCCACAGCCCTTCAGGTTGTTTCTATTTAAATAATCATCCACTAGCCTCTTGAATACCTTTATTGAACCTACTTCTTAGACTTATATAATCTGTTCCTCATCCTAAGACCTACACAATAAAGGTAAGATAGAAAAGTGACATTGAGCTAGAATTTCGGGTCTGACCTTACAGAACAAGCTAGAGGAGCCATAGAGCTGACTCCATCACTTGTTCCTCATCATCGTATGTTCTTACTTGAGTATCCAAATCATTGAGCTATTCTTCACGTGCAAACTTGGACTAACACACAGACATCCTGTAAATTAGCCATCTTCCAATAGGTTATTACTCTCACAAGCGAGGGGTCAGGACTTAGCAATGATTTAGTCCTTTTCCATGTCTGTAAGTTTATGACATAATTACTTTCCATTTTTGTTTGGCAGAGAGCAGTAGGAGGAGAGAACATGATGCTTTGGTTGGATGGTAGGCTATGACAGGCCGCAGGAGGGTACTGACCACACACTCATCACTTTGTGGGCAGTGGCTTTTCAGTTCTGGCATTTCCTGAAACTGGAAGGTATTCTGTTCCCTCAATGTCCAATTGCTGTGTAGATCAATAGGTGAAACATGTAGAACAGTGCCCTGTAATGTGGAGCACTCTGGTGGACCAGTAATAAATGGCAGAGAGGGTGTGAACTTCATGTGACAGATGCATGCTGCACTCCATCGTGTGGGCACAGGCAATGCCAGTAAATCAGGGAGGTGATGGCCCAGTGGTATTATTGCTAGACCATTAATCCAGAGTCCCATGTAATGTTCTGGAGATCTCCGTTCAAATCCCACTATGGCTTATTCATTTAAAAAATCTGGAATTAAAAAGCCGATAATGACTATGAAACCATTGCAGGAAATAAAACCAAAAGCACCCTAGAGAGGCTGTCCTTACCTGGTCTTGTTTACGTCTGACTCCAGGCTCGCAGTTATGTGGATGACTCTTAACTGCTCTCTGGGCAATTAGGGATGGGCAATAAATGCTTCAGAGCTGAAAGTGAGACTGGTGAATGCCCACAGGTGAAGATCAAGAGCATAAGAAGAAGAGAGAATAGCAGAATCAACCTCTTCCCTCTGGTCTTTACACAAGGAACTGATTGAAGTACGATGCCAGTCAGTCTAATTCTCCATGCTTTACTATTCTCGATCTGTCAATGACCATCATAATGTCCAGTGCAGCACTAAAAGCGACAACAAAATAAATGTTTCAAACTAATTTGTAACTGAACTCATGCCGAACAAGTATCAACTCATCAAACTTATGTATTCAGGTAGTGCCTAATCTTCTGTATATCTTTGCCAGTCCTAATGCTCCTAAACAGAGTTCACCATCTTTCTGCAGCAGGTCTGGTGAAAGGCAGCTCACCTTCAGGGAGGGAGATAGCAGACGTCCCTGGAGACCAAATTCAAGCATTGGCCTAGAAGGCCCAGTGATCGATGGCAGCATGTTTAGTGTGGGCTGAGGCCACAACAAGGGAACTGGTGGAGTGACAGTGGGGGTGGGGTGGAATCAAGAAAGCTGTCTTTCAGAGGCAGGATGCTAGGTTGTTACCGATGGAGCCATCCGACTCCCATCGGTAAACTCTTCAGCCCCATAATCCAAAGCAGATTGCTTGACCACCAGTGGTGTAGCAGTCTTACAATCAGTCCACCATTAGCTCTGAGGCAGTTTCAACCTTCTGCAGCCAGAAACAGTATTAGCTGTGTTTGTATGATAGCTTGCATCACTTACTCAGTGACACAAATAACATCTGGAGTGGATGGCATTTAATTTGGCCCAAATACAGAAGAACCTCAGCAGGTCTGGCAGCATCTGTGAAGAGAGATACAAAGTTTAATTTGAATTGAATTGAATTGAATTGAATTGAATCAGGTTTACAGTCACATGCGCTCAAATGAGTACAGTGAAAATTTTACAAGTCGTCACTTAAGGAGACATCTTAGAAACAAAGGTACCCAGACCCAGATTCTTCTGTACAAGTCCTTAGGGAAAAGAAATCAGAAAAATTAATGAAATAAAAAGTCCAGCATTACAGATTGTAGGAATAAATTAGAAAACAGTGAAATAAAAAGGTCAGAATAGTAGTCATTCCTCTGAGTCATTGTCTTTTCAATAACTCATCAAAACTAAGACCTTGGCACTCTCTGACATGGAAGTCAAACCTTCTGTGACACTATTTTGAAGATCAGAAGAGCTCACTCATATTTATCCCTCAACCAACATCAGCAATTCTAGTCATTAGCTGATCGTTGCTTGTGGAACCTAGCAGTATGTAAATTGACTGGTGCGGTTCATAAAAAGCTTTTTTTTAACCTTCTTTCTCTCCACCTAGTGACAGAAAGTGAATATATCAGTGTAACCCACGAATAAAACATATGACTAGTACCAGTCTTTTGAACAAGTCACAACTTTGCACATTGCTTAGATGCAACATTTCAGAGCCCGCATCTTTTTTTAGGAGGGTTTTCTTGGAAAAGGATTGCTGAGAGGAAAGAAAGAATTCTCCACATTGGCCAAAGTTATTTTCGCAACTCTTAGTCTAACAATGGCTATGTGGCCTCAAAGGTACAAAGTACAGGAGCTCTTTTGTCTGCTTTAGGTTTGTGTACGTCAGATCTGCACTCATTGAAGAAAAAGGGTGGCCTCACCTGGTGGAAATCTGTTCTTGCAGCCTCCGTGCCAACCCAAGATACACAACCAACTCCCACACAGGCTCTGATGCTGATTGTAGCATGAGGGACCATAATGGGTCGCTTGGCACACCTATCACAACAACTTTGAGCTTTTATTGTGTGAGAAGCTTTCGCAAGGTGGTGTTAAATGAGCCCCATCTCCTTGTTGGAATTTATTACATGATAAGGGGAATCAGATCAATAAACTCCCTTTTGTCCCATTATTCCCATCGGTCCTCCTCTCTCTCATTCCACCCTCTGCGCCAAAGATCCTGATTCAAACACAGTGACTATCAAAGACAGCCTTTGCTCACAGATTCTGCCTTAAATGAACTTCCACTGTTTTCAAACCATAAACAAAGGAAATACTTCTGATTATTGAGGGGACTATCGTCTTCAATCTAGATGTTTGCTTAAACTGTCTTTGGCAGACAGTGAGACAGTTAACTGCTCTTACAGAGACTGTTCCAATTAGAATTCAACAATAAAAAAAATTGCATTGGAAATCTCAATTGTTCCTTTCTTAGGAAGCAAATTAACCGGATGTCAACAGTGAATCAACCTGAGTTATTTGGGAAATTTGGATTAGTGTATAATGTGTCTGATTCGTGGGGGAGGGGGTGGAGATATACAATGGGATCCGAAAATGTTGTGGTAATATTTCAAATATTGTGTTACGGTGAGTTTAGAAAATCCGGGGCTGATTGAATTAATGCATTTAAAATATGAAAATCATCTGATGGGGTAGATGAAGAAAAAAACAATTACTCCTAGTGGGAAAATCAAGAACATATGAAATAGGAGCAGGAGAAGGCCATTCAGCCCCTCAGGTCTGGCCTATCTTTTAACAAGATGATCGCTGATCTGTCTCAGGCCTCAACTCTTTTGTGCCAGCTTCTCATAGCAATCAATATTGCAAAAATCTGTCTACCTTCTCTTTAAATACTTTCATTGGGGTAGAGAATTCAAGACATTCACCCCCTGGGAAAAGACATTCCTTCACATCTCTGTTTTAAACGAGTGTCTCCTTATTCTTTAACTATGTCCCCTATGTTTGAGATGCCCCCACTGGTGGAAATATCTTCTCAAAATCCATCCTGTCAAGGATCCTCAGGACCTTGCATGCTTCAGTAAGATCATTCTCTTAAATTGTAATGAATATAGGTCGAGCCTGTTTAGCCATTCTTCATAAGTCAACCAATTCATCCCAGGAATCAGGCGGGTGAATCTCTTTGCATCTGCCTGCAATGTCAATATATCCTTTCCTAAAAAGGGGAACAAAACCTTTAAACAGCATTCCAGATGTGGCCTCAACAATACTGTCTACAGCTGAAACAAGACTTCGCTTGCTTTAAACTCCAACCGTGCGGCAATAAAGGCCAAAACTCCATTTGCCTTTTCAATTACTTTCCACACCTCCATTGTTAAATTGGATTTCATGCATAAGAACACACAGACTCCTCTATGCTGCAATTTTTTGGAGTCTCTCTCCATTTAAATAATAACCTGCCTTTTGAATCTTTCTACCAAAGTGCATAATCTCCGCACTTTCCGCTGTTAAACATTTTTTTCCCGTTCACTCAACTTATATATTCCTTTGCAATTTTCTTCTGTCCTTGTCACAGCATGTCCTGTCACCTATTTTATTTTTTCAATTTGGATGCATTATACTCTGCCCCTCCTTAAAGTTATTCATACAGATAGTAAATGATTGAGGCCTACAGACTGATCCATGTGCACTCCACTTATTATGTTCTTTCCAACCTCACGAACATGGAAATAAAACAATAAAATATTACAGCTCCATCATTGAGCAGTCAAACAGAAAGGTCATTTTCACACAGTTTTTTATAGAAATCTGAAATCTTGCCAAGAAAAGGTAGTGGATGTTCAACTTCATGTCTTCAAGATTCATATCAATAGATCTTTGTTCACTCAGGATGTCAAAGGATACAAAGCAAATGGAGTGAAATGGAGTTATGGTGTAGATCAACCATGATCTAATTGCATGATGGAGAAAGCCTAAGTGCCTAAACAATCCCCTTTTCTTCTTCAGAGATGGTACAGTTTGATCCCACAGTCAGGGTCCTTGTTGTTTCTCTCACTATGGAAGCCATGCGTTCAGGAGTATTACTCAGTGGCTTCTGGATGATGCTTATCTTTTGGAAGATAGGATCTCACAGGATGGTCAAATTACCTTGCCCTACTCTTCCAAACAGAGGGAGTACACTCTTCATATCACGCATCAGAATTCTCTACCTCTAGACCAATAAGATGATCTGGTCCCCCCTAGAGCCGGCAAAGGACTCAAAGGGTAAAATGGATTTTAAAAAATGAGTATCCAATTGGCCTTAAAGTAACAATTTTGCCTTGCCAGTGAATATCCCTGGACAATGAAGAGTAGACCCCCCACCCAGAGAATGGGCATACTCATGGGGACAGGGAGGAAAGTCAGCTACTAGCATTAAGCTTGAAACATTATTCAAAAATGTAAAATTTGACTTATTCTGCAGTGAATGAGGGAGCTGAAAGTAATGGTCTTATTCTCAGCATTGGACCGGTGAGAGAAACATCAGCCAGGTCTCCCTCTCTCTTACTGCTATTGAAGTATTCCTCTGAGAAAGTGGGTGGTTAGTGTTTTAATGGATACACATGGGTCAGTCCTCTACAGACACAAATCCTCCCAATATTCACGCTAATGGATAAGGAATTGGCACATGAACTGGAGACTGGAAGCATTACGGAACTTCAGCCCAAGGAAGAGAGAGGAGAAGGGAATGGAGAAGGGAGAAGGGTGAAGGATGAGCCATGAACATTAATGAAATACAACGAAACCAAAAGTCTCGCAGGCACAATATCATAGATTTATTACAGAACAGATGGAGGCTGTTTGGCCTATTGTGTCAGAACCAGCTCCTGCCTTTTCTTTGTACCCCTGTACCCTATTAACATTCAAAAAAATCCAATACTCTCTTGATTCTCTCAATTGAACCTGCCTCCACCACATTTCCAGGTATTACATTCCTGACCCTAACTGCACATGGTGTGAAAACAAGTTTTTTCTCATATTACCTTTGCTTCTTTTGCATATCACTTTAAGTAAGATGATAAGAAATAAGAACAGCAGCAGGCTATTCGTAGGATCCTATCCAATAGGATTCTGGCAGATCCGACCTCTTCCTCACATCCACTTTCCTGCCTTTTCCCCGTGACCCTTCATTGTTGTACTGACCAAGAATCTATCTATCTCAGCCTTAAATATACACAAGGACTCTGCCCCCACAACTCTCTGTGGAAAAGAGTTCCAAAGTTTCACAACCTTCTGAGAGAAGAAGGTCTTCCTCATCTCAGTCTTAAATTGGTTCCCCTTTATTCTAAGACTGTATCTTCTGATCCTAGACTATCCCATGAAGGGGAACATCCTCTCAGAATTTAATATGTCAAGTCCCTTCAGAATTCTATAAGTTTCAATGAGATCACCTCTCATTCTTTTAAACTCCAATAAGTAGAGTCCCAACCTGTTTAGTTTTGCTCATAAGACAATTTCTCCATCCTATTGGACCTTCTCTGAAC
The DNA here is from genome assembly GCF_021869965.1 of Rhincodon typus. Lineage (NCBI taxonomy): Eukaryota > Metazoa > Chordata > Chondrichthyes > Orectolobiformes > Rhincodontidae > Rhincodon > Rhincodon typus. The sequence continues at coordinate 2,775,728 of NC_063365.1, read as the reverse complement.
TGCCTCCAATGAAATATCTTTACTTCAATAAGGAGGCCCATATTGCTTGGAATACTCCAGATGTGGTCTCACTATCACCTTGGACAGTTGCAGTGAAACTTCCCCACTCTTAAACTCAAACCCTTTGAAATAAGGGCCAACATTCATGGTGGAGGTGGTGGAATGAAGATAGGCCCTCAGTTATACCTTTTTATTCTTGTTATTCTTATCTATTCAAAGTAGTGCTGTGTTTTGGCGACAGTTGAAGCTTTTCACTGTATTATTCACCGATTCACCGTAAAATGCAAGTGACAATCAATCATTTAATTCAATTTAACATTCCATTAGCCTTCCTAATTACCAGTTACACCTGTATATTAGCTTTCTGTGTTTCATGCACAAGTCCCCCCAAATCCTTTATGTTGCATCTTTCTTGAGCAGAAGATGGGCTCAGTCTTGATAGACAGATTAGAATAATCACAATTACAGAGAATGCTGGAGAAAATCAAACTAAACATTTTGGATCCAATGACCTTTCTTCAGAACTTCAGTTGCCATTGAGTTGCTCACAACCAATTTACTACCGTCATAGCACACACTGCTCCCAGAATCACTTGCCACTGCTGGGATAGTCCAAAATTGACCAGTCTCCCATGATGTCAACACGATTTCTAAAAGGCAGCTATACTCCCGGACAAGCACTATCTGTTTGAATCTACATTGCACCATTCTTGAGATTTTCCCAGACATGACAGACAAGGGAAAATAGTTGCCCTGCTCTGAGGATAGACACCTGGAGGTCCTGGTTGTGTCGCAGAGGCAGGATGCCTTATTCCCCCAGGATCAGCTGTAGAAGCCATGACATTGAACCTTACCAGTCGAGAGGAATGTCCATCAATGCAAGGGAAAGTCATTGAACTTCTCCACTCCACCAGGATAAGTACCACCATCTTAGATTAGGGGAGGTGATGTCCTAGTGGCATTATCGCTAGACTGTTAATCCAGAGACCCAGAAAATGTTCTGGGGACCTGGGTTCAAATCCCGCCATGGCAAATGGTGGAATTTAAATTCAATAAATATCTGGAATTAAGAATCTAATGATGACCGTGAATCTATTGTCAATTGTCAGGGAAAACCCATCTGATTCACTAATGCCCTTTAGGGAAGGAAGCTGCCATCTTTACCTGGTTTGGCCTACATGACTCCAGACCCACAACAATGTAGTTGACTCTTAACTGCCCTCTGGGCAATTAGGGATGGGCAATAAATGCTGCCTAACGAGCAACGCCCTCATCCCGTGAATGAATAAAGAAAAAAAATCTTCTCTCTGATGCCTAACATTGGCTAACTAACAGTAAGCAGAGTTGGGATAATGGGTGCATTTTCATATGATTCATGGACGAGGACCCCCAAATCCATCTGTGTTGCAGCTTTCTGCAGTCTTTCTCCACCTAAATAACATGCACCTCCTCTATTGTTCCTGACAAAGTGTACAACCTTATATTTCCCCATATTGTATTCCATCTGCCCAGTTGTTGCCCATTCAATTAACCTGCATATATCCCTCAGCAGGCTCTTTGTGTCACCCTCACTTTTCCATTTATTTTTGTCTTCTACAAATTTGGTGATAGTGCACTCAGCTTCCTCATATGTATTGTAAATAATTGTGGCCCCAGCACTGATCCCTGTGGCACTCCGTGAGTTACAGGTTGCCACCTAGAAAATGTCCCCTTTATCCCAACTCTCTGTCTTCTATTGGTTAGCCAATCATGCTAATGTATTACCTCCAATTCCGTGGGCTCCTATCTTATTAAGTAACCTCATGTATGGTGTCATGAACTGCCTTCAGAAAATCCAAGTATATTACAATCTCTGCTTCCCCTTTTTCTGTCCTGCTGCTATCTAATCAAATAATGCTTGTAAATCTATCAAGCACAGTTTCACCATCGTCAAGCCATGTTGACTCTACTTGATTGTATTATACATTTTTAATACATTCTGAATAGCAGAGCAGACTTGAGGGGCTGAATGGCCTACTTCTGCTTCAATGCCTTGTGACCTTATGGTCATATAGACCTGTGCTTTAGCTACTCCATTCCTGGTATGTGGGATGTACACAGCATGCGGTGAAATTAAGAATATGTATATCACAGGACCCTGACTCGCCTCATCAAACTAGACTCCTGCCCATTTCAGCCTTGTAAAAGCTGCAGACAAGATGGCAGTCGATGGAATATGAGCAGGGTGGAGGTGATAAGAGTGGATTCAAGGCTTTAGGTTATTTCGGTTATGTTTCCACTGGCTGGTTGACTTAAAATCAGCCCTTTTCTGGCTCAGTCTTACTTGCCTCATTGCAAGAACATTATGAAATAGATTGAAATTGATGGCAATCTGAGTTCTGTTCATTCATACATAACATGTACAATCTGCTGATTTGTTGGTCCCATCTCATTAGAATGTAGAACAGCCTGACCACCTTGAGGTAAGTGAAATGTTAGCAATAGTGAAGCTACATAGGCAGTACAGTTGAAGCCAGCAAAGAGAAACTTGTAGGCTCTCAATATTAAAATTGCACTCTTTGAGTTTGTCGATCATTGGGGTGAGGGATCCACACAATATCAAATATGTACCAGCTCAACACCCTTATTTAACTCTGTA